>NC_081374.1:47533726-47894792 GCF_030684315.1 Stegostoma tigrinum
GCATTTATATCTTCCAGTAACCTACAAGCATCTTCTTTGCTATTACCCACTCTACCGATCTTGATGTCATCTGCAAATTTGCTTAACATCCCACATTTCATTTGTATTATTTATATATATATATATATATAGTACTGATCCTTGTGGTACACCACTGGACACTGACCTCCAGTCATTCGAACAGTTTTCAACTACTACCCATTGTGACCCAGTCTTAAATTGGTGTCTGATCCATCTCGTCAAATTTCCCTCAACTTTAACCTTGCTTTAACCTTATTTATCAGTTTCCCACATGGCACCTTGTCAAAAGCTTGAACGAAATCCATATAAACTATACCAACTGGACTTCCCTCATCCACACACTTGATCACATTTTCAAAAACTTCTAAAATTTGTTGGGCATGACATCCCTCTGATAAAGCCATGTCTTTCAAGTGGGTATTAATTTGCTCCTTCAGAATTTTCTCTTAATAGTTTCCTTACCACTGATGTGAGATTCAGTGGTCTGTAATTTCCTGGTTCATCTCTAATACACTTCTTAAAAAGAGGAAACATCAGCTTCTTCCAGTCCTCTGGCAGTTACTCTGTGACCAGAAGGAATTAAAAATTTGTATCAGAGCCCCTGCAATTTCCTGCCTCGTCTCCTTTGGGCAGCCTGGGATGCAGTTCATCTGGGCAAGGTTATTTGGACCTAATTTGTTTTTAAGCTGGACAGAATTTCCAGTACCACCCCATTTCCCATGTCAAACTGTGCAAGTGCCTCAGTCCCTTTTTCTGAATTCTGTACCTACTTTTTCCTTTTCAACATTGAAGATCAAAGAGAGGTATTCCTTCAACATCCTTCCAATATCCTGTGGCTTCATACACAGGTTGTCCCCTTGATCCCTAATGGACCCTACTGTTTCCATGGTTAACCTTTTCCTTGTAATGTACTTAAAATATCTCAGGATTCTTCATGGTCCTGTTTGCAAGGCCTTATTCATACCCCCATTTGCTGTCCTGATTGCTTTGTTAAGTTCCCTTCTGCACTTCCTGCATTCCTCTGAGGCAGCAGCTGAATTGCTCCCTTTGGACTAAACCCCCTAGTGTGCTTCTTTATCCAGTCCTGACTTGTCCTAGACAGACAGTGTTCTCTAAACTTATTGTTCCTACATTTCCCTCGAAAGGGTATCTGTTGGAGCTGTACTCCTCCCAGTTCTTTTTCGAATGCCCCGTATTGCTCCACTGTAGACTTACCCACAGGTAGCTGTTCCTCGTCTACTATGGTCAGGTCCTTCTTTATTTTAATAAAATCTGCTTTCCCCTCATTCAAAGCCATCTTTTGTAGGCCATGATTTTCTTTGTCCAGAACAAAATTGAAACGGTACAGTGTCGTGGCTATTGCTAAAATGTTGCCACATCAAACACTTTCCTCAGAACTAGATTCAGCACTGTACTGTCCCTTATGGGCTTTCAATGTATTGTTACAAAAAAATACTATAGATACATTTCAAGACTCAATGCTTAACTCTATGACTACCCGAATTTAAGTTGGGAAAGTTGAAATCGCGCAGTATAATCATATCTCTATGAACTGTCTACGTGTCTGCTCACCTTTTTTCCTGGTGACTCTTTAGGTACCTATAGTACACCCCCAGTAAATTGGTTACCCCCTTAACAGTCCTAATTTCTACTGACAAAGCTTCATTTGTGGCCTCTTACAAGATATCATCTCTCCTTATTGCAGTAATTGGCTCCTTTATTAATAATGCGACACCATCATGCTTTTTGCGCCCTTCTCTGTCTTGCCTAAAGATGCTTTATCTGGAATGTTGAGTTACCAGTCCAGCCCTTCCATCAACCATTTTTCTGCGATGGCAACAATATCATACTTCCACATGTCAATCCACATCAGTGGATTAATACATCAGTCTTACCTGTTACACTCCGTGCGTTAAGAAAGACCATCCAGCCTTGCCTCACTCTCTTGACATTCAACAATTTTGGTGCCATATGGTTCATGCTGCGTCTGACACACTCGCGGTGCAAAATCTGCTTTGGCCTTTTGTTAGAAACCATTTTTTAAGGTAAAACAATCAGACTGAATACGACACTCAGTTTGTATGCCATGGACACATCTGATGTATTATTTAATTTTCTGACAATTGAAAATTTGAAGATGTAGTGTCTAAGGCAAAGGCATCTGCATTGATAGTGAATTGATCAGTAGCAACTTTGGATCAAGGGCTGACAGGATTTCATAAGGAGTCGAGGTTCTCCACCTTGCTATGGCTGGTGGCTGTGGCATATCTCACACATGTTCACTAACTTTTTGGTGTCACTATTGATTCCTGGCCAGACAGTCTGCTCAAGTTATTTTTAATTAACTATTCAGATATTATTATAATGCAACTCTGAAACAGGTGAATTTGAGCCCAAACTTTTGGCCCACAGGTTGAGACGTTACTACTGTGTCCCAAGAGTCCTTGTTTCAGCGGGCGAACCTCCTGAAATTACATTGGCAATGAGAATTGAACACCACCTCCATTGAAGGTAGAGCTTGAATCAGGGTATCAGATCAATCAGCTCATTACATTGATGTCTAGACCACTCTATATGCATTACCTTGGTGCAGTTGTGACTGTATGTCCTGGTGGAGAGTGTTGTGCTCAATCATTACTTTTCCTTTGAAAATAACACCTGGACATACTGAGCTCATCTTGGTAAGGCCACAAAGCATCCTGTATTATTGTTACAGGCTGTATATAAAGATACTTTCTACATCAAAGATCTTATGACACACCTCTGGCGCAAGTGGGTCTTGAACCCAAGCCTCCTGACTCAAATGTAGGGCGTATCACTATACCACAAATGAACCCCATTCCACCTTTCAAGATATTTTTTAATCACCCTCTTAAAACATGGTATGATACACTTCTAGGTGAGACTTGAACCTAGGCTTCAGGGTTCAGAGGCAGGGCACTACCATTGTGCCTAACCTTTTTGACCACCTTTCAAAAAAAAATGCTGTCCACAGCACTTTCAGCTGTGAACCATTAGCTGTTTCTCATTGAAGCTGGTCACACTTATGTGGGCCAAATTCACTTGCGTCTTCTCTGAGGTGCTGCACAGCAGTGCCTTGCCAAAGTTCCTACGGCATAGTAACTCTCCGAAACAGGCTTGTTCTAAATCGTGGACTGTCTCAATATAGGTATTATTGGTTTCTTCTGCTACCATGCATACATGATATGATATTTCGCCTTAAATAAGGGGGCCAGTACTGCCCACAGCACTCCAGATATGGCCTCACCTTGTACAGTTGCAGTAAGACGTCCCTACTCTTACACTCCAAACCGCTTGAAATAAGTGCCAACATTCCATGAGCCTTCCTGTTTACCTGCTGCCCGAGTGTGTTAACTTTGTGTTTCATGTGCAAGCACCCTCAAATAGAATCGTAGAGTCACACAGTATGTAGACAAACCCTTTTGGTCCAACTCGTCCATGTCGACCAGGTTTCCCAAACTAAATTAGTCTCATTTGCCTGCATCTGGCCCTTAGCCTCTAAACCTTTCCTATTCATGTACCTGTCCAAATATCTTTTAAATGTTCTAGCTGTACCTGCATCTAACACTTCCTCTGACAGTACAGTCCAAGTATGAACCACACACTGTGTCAAAAGGTTGCCCCTCAGGTTGCTTTTAAATCTTTTCCCTCTCACCTTAAAATGATGCCCTCTCGTTTTGAACTCCCCTATCCTAGAGATAAGATGTTTGCAATTCATCTTATCCATGCCCCTCATGATTTTATAAACCTCTATAAGGTCACCCTTCAACCTCTCACTCTCCAGAGATAAAAGTCCCAGCCGTCTAGTCTCCTTATAACTGCAGTATTGATAACATCCTAGTAAAGCTTTTCTGCATCCTTTCCAATTTAATAACATCCATCCTGTAGCAGTGTGTTGCAGCTTTCTGCAATTTTTTCTCTATTCAAATAATTATCTGTTCTCCCTTCTATGTCATTTTAATGTAGTTGCATTACATTGTGACTGTGCCAGTGCGAGTGGTGGATAACCCATTGTAGGCAGTTCCTCAAGTGGGTGTTGCTTGTACGAATGAGTTCAAATGATCACAGTAGATACCATAAAGAATTCAGACTGGTAGGATATTTGCACTTGCTCCTGTGTCATCTTGGTTTCAGTGTATATCTGCCAGTTTTTTGTGGGCAAATGATATTCATTGTGGCAAAAACCTTCCAGTGTTCTGACTTAGCCTGTCCCATGTGTTACATTCACAGTGTATGGAAAACCTGTTCATCCTCTGGTTCACATTTCCATTTTGGGTCTCCCTTGCTGTGAATTTTATGTATTGACTTACATTTAATTGGTGTCTGGTCTCCTGACGCAGTTGTCCTCCTGCTACATCTGTGTTTTTGTTTGGTCATGCCTTCCTGTCGCTGGTGGATGAGTCTTTGGAGGCAGATTTCTCACATAAGTGAGCTCATTGCACACCTTGCATAGATGTTGGAATGTAAGACACTTTTGTAGCGGAGCAATAATCTGCCCTTGCAGCACAGCTTGCTTCCTTTATGTGATCTTGTTTCTGTACCGATACTGTTAGTGCCCTAGTGCCTGCAGATACTGTTGTCCAGTTTGTATTTTCTGCCATCTGCTAATTAATGCTGTGGTTATTTTTTCCAAGTGGCTTTTGATGCATTCATAGATTTTCAGGCACTAAACAATTCAGTTACCTGTTCTGACAATTCGGTGAAATACAAGATGTATTTGTTTCCTTGATAAGTCGATTCCTGTGGGGTTTTACTTACTGTAGGACATGAATTATAAAATTCACTGTTCCTTTCCATCACTGGAGGAGATACTCATTGTTTACTAGCCAACCAGGTTTTGAGATGTACAATGTTTTGTCACCTGTATAGACCCTTTAAACATCCATTCTTCATCTGCAGATCTATGGGGATGTCTCCACTTATTCAGAAGTCCAATTATAATATAATAGCACTATGAAACCCCTTCAGCCTCAGGCTCAGTGAGCTGTCAGTGTTACTTAATTTAGGATCTGAGTCTTGAAGCTCAACTAAAGACATGTCAAACATCTCTTGAGCTACCCTAATTCTTAATTAGTGTTTCATATACCCTAACATCTGCTCCCAGTATTACGATGACTTCAGATGACAGATTGTTTATTCATTGCTGTCATCACAATACATTATGGAAAAATACCAACAAAAGGTATAATTTTCACTCCTGTCAAATCATTTCCTAGATGGAAATAACTATCTACTGGTAATTTCTTAACTACCTGACACCACTGATCAAGACCAAGTCATACTTCAGTTGGATTTTGTACAATGGAACTGGCACATACTCTCCCACCAATCTCATTTCTCAGCTGTTTGTTTGACATTGAACCCTCTGAAGAGAAAGCTTAATCTTTCTCTGGCAAGAGCTTCAGTAGCCCTTGTACCTCAATAGTTATGGGCTTAGAGATTTCCTTGGCAGAGAGGGGAGAGAAAAAAAAATCTATGTACTCCTCCTATACTCACAATTGAGGGTACCTCCCATCTCTTGAATGAGATTGGACAATGGTTACATTCTGTCTTGTTGGAGACAGCCATTGCATTGCACAAATGTAACTTGCCATACACAAGACCAAGCCTAGATATTGTCCAGGTTCAGCTGGATTTGGACATAGACTGCTTCATAATTGGAGAAACTGAATGGTAAGTCGTCAGCATCTGACCTTATTATAGAGTGAAGGGCATTGACAAAGCTGAAAATGGTTGGACCAAGAACTACCTTGAGGAATTCCTGCAGAGATATCCTGGAGCAGAAGTGACAAACCTCCAAGATCCACAGCCATCTCCTTTACAACAGATATGACTCCAACCAGCGAGTTTTCCCTATCATTCCTATTGACTCATTTTACTATTGCTGTTCAATGCCACATTCCAGCAAATGTGGTAATGATGTCAAAGGCATTCACACTCACCACATTGTTGGAATTTATCTGTTTTGTCCATGTTTGAACTAAGGCTATAATGAGATCAAGAGCTGAGTGGCCCTGGCAGAACCTGAAATAACGCCACAAAGTCTGGTATCCCCATCACCAAGTTATCCTTTATTCACATATGCCACTGTCCCAGCTAGCTCCGAGAGTGAGTAGAACTGCTGACACTCCTGTTTATATCTGTCAGCTAGGACTCTCTGATTGGGCCACGTTAACAGATCAGGGAATTCATATTCTGTGAAGTCAACCTGGTTGACTTCGTTACAATCACGACAGACCCAAACTGGGTGCCAGTGATCAGGTTATTGCTGAGCAAGTGCTATTTAATAGCATTTTTGATGACCCCTTCCATCACTTTACTGACGATTTGAGAACTGAGAGTTCTAAGTGAACAGAGTTCACAGAGAACTGATTGAGAAAATGTTTTGGTTGCTGCAAATCTGGTTTTTTGGCTGGACTGGTCTGTCTCTGTGATAACAAGATGTAGAGCTGTATGGACATAGCAGGCCAAGTAGCATCAGAGGAGCAGAAAAGCTGGCATTTTGGTTTTTCAGGAATCCTGAAATTTCTGAAGAAGGGTCCAGACCTGAAACATCAACTTTCCTGCTCCTCTGATGCTGCTTGGCCTGCTGTGTTCATCCAGCTGTACACCTCATATCTTAGATTCTCCAGCATCGGCAGTTCCCACTATCTCTAGTCTGTCTCTGTTTTGTTCACAGTTCAAATGTCCATCCATGTTGTTGGCAGGCTGAGGACCTTTGTCATTGGTTTGTGGACTAGGGAGCAGTTAACAAATAGCTTTACTTATAAACAACCCCTCAGATCCAGTTCATCTGTCCATTTTGAAATCCACAGCTACGTAAACGGGGTTCACAATGGATATGAAATTCCTTACCATCAATACATGCAGCCATCCTTGTATATTCCTGGGTTTAAAATCGTTATTTCTCGTTTCAGTCCAGAGTTTTAAAAAGCACTAAAAGAACAGATACAGCCATAGCAGTACCACCATCTTCTCTCTAATATCTCACACTCACTCTGTCTCTGCTGTCCCACTAAGGTTCCAGCTTTACCACTCTCATTGCCTGCAACATTTCCCCACACAGCCGTCCCAACCCTTGGCAATACTAACCCTGAATGCCCCCATTCATCAGCAATAGGGCAACAATTATTTTGATACTGAGATACATTTCTGTTCAAACTTTACATCACCATTTTGCAACACTGTATGTTGGTGTGGTTCTCAATGTAAAGGTTACAGGGTGGCACAGAACTGAGAGAAACTAAGAGCTCCTGTCTTATTCACTGAAACCTAAATTTCAGAATAGACTATAAGTTGCTATCTATTTCTCCAACTTACCTGTGACTTCTTCCCAGAATTGGATTACGCTGAGCTGCAATTTGAACTAACTCCTGATGGTCTGTATTCTCGTTCAGTGCAAAACAACCCAACTTCCATATCCAGATTCACATCTCTCACTCTCTGGTTAGACAACTCAGCATTGAGCTCTCTAATTTCAACTAAGCTTCCACCCATCCCCCAGCCCCCTTTCCAGTCATGCCTCCGCACTTCCATTCTGTTGGCTGACCCTTCCAGCTACCAACTTGATTCATCCTTCCCATCGACCAGGTCATACCTACTGCCAGAGTTTGCCTATCACCATCATTCTGCTGCTGTCATTCCCACTCCACCCCTCGGCCCTACCACCACCACCTTTATCTGCAGCTCTCCCTACCCCCACATCCAGAAGAAGAGTAATACCTGAAATGTTGACTTCTCCTTTCCTCCAGGTGCTGCCTGGCTTGCTGTGTTCTTCCAGCAAACAATAACTTGGATTTTTATAATAGTTGCACTACTTGTGAATCCATCTACAAATGTACAAATCAGGAGCAGGAATAGGCCATTAGCCCCTCAAACCTGCTGTGCTATTTAATAAGATGGTAGCTGATCTGACTATCAACTTGAATCCATAATTTTGGCTACCCCAGATAACCTTCCATCCCTTTGCTTGTCAAGACTTTATCTACTAAAATAAAACAAATACTTGGTATGCTTATCTTAATTGATCAGACCATTGAGTATAGGAGTTAGGATGTGCTGTTGCGGACGTTGGTGAGGCCGCTTTTAAAATACTGCTGACAGTTCTGGTCACCCTTCTATAGGAAAGATGTTGTTAAATTTGAGAGGGTGCAGAAAAGATTTACAGGTAAGTTCCCAGGACTGGAGGATTTGAGTTACAATGAGAGGCTGTATAAGCTGGAGCTTTTTTTCCTCAGAGAGTTAGAGGCTGAGGGATGAGGTTTATAAAATCATGAGGGGCATGGACAGGGTAAATAGCCATGCTCTTTTTCCTGCAGTAGGGGAGTCCAAAAGAAGAGAGTATATGTTTAAGATGAGAGGGGAAAGACTTAAAGGAACCTGAGGGGCAACTTCTTCACAAAATGATGGTGTGTGTATGGACAAGCTGCCAGAAGAAGTATTGGAGACTGGTACAAATGCAACATTTAGAAGGCATCTGGATGAGTATATGAATAGGATGGGTTTAGAGGGATATGGGCCAAATGCTAGAAAATGAGACTAGATCAAATTGGGATGCCTGGTCTGCTTCTGTACTTTATAACTATATGTCTCTGCACTGCCTTCTCACTCTCTTGGAGTACTTCCCTACCTGCATTAAATGTATTAGCTGTGCCAACCAACTTCATCTTTTGTAATGCCTGACTTGCTTTTGTTCCAGGAGGAAAACAGCCCACAATAAAGCAAAAAGATTTCAGATAAGTGGTATGCTGCCCATCACTCAGCTCCTTGTCTTTTATGAAGACACGAAGCGAACAAAAGAGAATTACAGCACAGAAACACGCCCATCAGTCCTCCAAGTCTGTGCCAAACATTATACCCTAACTAATCTAAAAAACAAACCTTGTGCCCTTATTTGATCTGTATCTCTCTATTCCCTCCCTATTCATGTAACCATCCAGGTGCCTCTTAAATGTCACCAACATGCCACTTCCACCACCTCCTCTGGCCGTGCATTCCAGGCTCCTACCACTCTTTGCGTGAAATACTTCCCTCTCACATCTCCCTTAAACTTTTGCCCTCTCTCCTTGAGTCTGTGACCCGTGGTAATTTAAACTTCAACCCTGGGAAAAAAAACCTCTGACTATCCACCCTATTTATGCCTCTCATAATTTTGTAGACCTCTATCAGGTCTCCTCTCAGCCACTGTCTTTCCAGTGAAAACAATCCTAGTCTTTTTAACTTTTCCTCATAGTATGTGCCCCTGAGACCGGGCAATATTCTGGTGAACCATCTCTGTACTCTGTCTAAATCTTCCACATGCTTCTGGTAGTGTGGCGACCAAAATTGCACACAATCTGATTCTGATTGCCATGAGCTATCCCTGTTCTTGACTTACTGTGCCAGGATCTCTTGAACCATGACTATCCCCCTTGACTGAGGCGTGCTGATAATTATGACTAGCTTTCTAACTCTGTCTGCACTAAATAGGATGGTAGGACAGTGGTAGATGAGCCTGATATCTCTGGCTGAGGGGATAATGGACGAAAAGGAAGGAAAGACAGAGATGCTATGAGTCATACAGTATGGAATCAGACCCTTCAGTCTGCACCGTCCAGACATATCAGTTTGATATAGTCCCATTTACTGTGAGCATCCAGGTAGGCTTAGTGTGTCAGCACTTTGACAGCAAGCAAAGAACCCAGAAATGTAGCCCAGTTCATTCCAGGACTTAAGTGTGTGCTCCTGAGTGCCCAGTATCTTTGGAGCAATGTTAAAATGACGGTTGCTGATATAGCCCAAGCTGTAGCATTGAACTATAAAAGTGTCCTGTAAGTGGATTGGAAATTGTATGAGGATGCTTAGAGACTAGCACATATCAATTTGTTGGGCAATTTTGATAAGATCATGACTGGAATACTGATGAGGTGATTTGACCCATCAACAAGGACCTTAACAAGTATTAATCACTGTCAGTTGAAAATTTGCCATTGCCTAGTGAGAATCACACCATGCCACTTGTAACTCAAGCCCTTATAAGGTTCTGCCCTAAGAGTTCCCTTGTTAGCATATGCAATATAGAAATACAAATCAAACTTTTTTTTTAAAGAATCCCTACAGTGTGGAAACAGGCCATTCGGCCCAACAAGTCCATAGCAAGTGTCTGAAGAGCATCGCAACCTGGTCCTTCCCCGTACCCTATCCCTGTAACCCTGCATTTCCCATAGCTAACACACCTAACCTATACATCCCTAGACATGACGGGATAATTTAGCATGGCCAGTCCACATCTTGGAATGTGGGAGGAAACTGGAGCACCTGGAGGAATCCCATACAGACACAGGGAGAATGTGCAGACTCCACATAGACAGTCACCTGACAGTGGAATTGAACCCAGGTACTTGGCGCGGTGAAGCAGCGCTACTAACCACTGAGCCACAATGCCACCATCTTCCTCTTTAGAATCCAAGTTCCCAAACAATGGTGATATGTCATGAATTTCATGACAAGTCTAATCAATATTCAGTACAGATTTCACATAAGCTGTCTACTTTCCAATTCTAACCAAGTAGAAAATAGTTTGAACGTTTGCTTTGTTTTTTATGGTTTTATTCTTTTACAAGACTACTTATGATTTATTTGTAGTCCGAGATTTCAGTGTTCATCAGCCATGTTTAGATACTGATCTACTTTTTTTTCCCAAAATGCATTAATTAGAACTCAGTGTTGTAATTCACTTGTCACTTAAATGCCCAATCCTCAAATTTATAGATGTCTTCTAGTTTTTTTGTACTTCACCTTTACGTTCCTAATTTATTTTTGCCATTTCTCCCATTCTCTTTCTGTGCTGCTTTGTCTTGCCCTCCCCTGTGGTCCGTGTTTTTAGTGTATGAATCTTTCCTGACCCTGAATCTTTTCATCTGTGTCTTTGTTGATTCATATAGTCTCATTAGCATTTGTTCTTATTTTTTAGCAGCATTTTAATAGACTTTGTTGAATTCCATTTCATGTGTTTCCTGTTGATGTTTAACATCATGGCTTGCCAACGTTATTGTCATCATATATTTAGAATTCCCCTGTCCATTAGCCTTCCCTGAAAAGCAATCACCTTTAGCTTTGCTTTAATCTTGTGAACAAATCTGGGCACACAGCTGTTCGCGATTGCAGTTTGATGTTTGATCAAAAAATGCTGTTTGATCTGAAAATGCTGTGTCATCATTACATAGTCAGTCCTAATGATTAGATGTGAATTAATTGCTATTATCTTATGGTTTCAGTGGTGATGTGGCTACCATGCTCGAACGGTTTGGAGGTAAGTATTTTTATTTTACATTTGAATATTCTAACAAAAGTTCCTATTATACAACATGGCAATTTTTTAAAAAATTGTAGAAGATGCTAGAAGTACATTGCAAGTCAGATAACATGTATGTAGAGGAGAACAAGGGGTCACATTTGATATGCTGCTGCTTCAGGTGTCCAGCAAATCTTCTCACCCTGTCCCTGAGCTCATCCCCGTAGTAGGGGTGGGGTGAATCTGTGCTGAAATTGTCAACTTATGTCATTTTAAATAAATAATGAAGCGTCAATTGAGCCTGTGAAGACTCAGTTATCTCAAGATGATGCTGTCCATGATATAAAATTGGTGTGGTCGGGACTGCAGAGCCTATTCTGTTTTAAGAGGCCAAGAAAGGATCTGCAGGACTGCCTGTTGCACTTCGGAGGCACTCCCCCAGAGGATAGCACCTTCTTCACCCTGGATTTTAAAACCCAGCTCTTGCCCCTACCTAAAATGTCCATGCCCTCCTGGCCGAATGTCCCTGACTTATATTTCGTTTTCCTTCCAGTCCAGGATCCACTGGGGCCTTCATCCTTGGACTGCCTGCTGTTTCGGCTGAACTCCCTGCCGAGCTCTAGCGTTATGGGCACTACAGGAACTGCTGAGAAATCTTGTCACTGAGGGGCAAAAGTCGCACTTCACCCTTTTTTGAACAATCCATGTTGTATTACGACTGCGAGGCTGATGTATTTTCCTCGATTATAAAGTGACCGACTTTTAGGTTAATTATGTGAGGTGGACACGCGCAGCCTTGCCCCCATCCCGTAAAATTTTGCATATTATTTTGTTGCAGGTTGCTCAATTTTCATCAGACCTGTTCTAACAAAAATGTAATTCATCTGAAATGTTAACACTGTTTCCTTCACCACAAATACTACCAGACCTACTGATTACTTCAAGCATTACTTTCAACATCTGTAGTATCTGTTTTTATAAAAAAAACATATGTTTTGGTCACAAATGGAGGAACAGAAATATGGTCTCGATTAAAATTGAAGTCACTTGATTTCAGAAGAATTAATTAAGTGATTGCTATTGGCATTAAAGAGATTACCGCAATACATTCCTTGTAGAAGGACTTACATTTATTTTAATTTATTCTTTCAGAACAGGAACAGTCACCATATGCTTGTCAAAAATTATAAGTGATAGTATTTCAAATGATGAAAAACAAGAACTCTCAGCATTTGTAGAATGCTTATAAACACTTGCGTATTAAAGCAGCTGTTCAAAAGATGAGCCAGAGTTTAACATGTATCAGACGCTAGCCCCACAACTAAGTATAATGATTCTCCTTCCTAACATGAGCCTACTTTCTTTCCTACTCCCAATCACTAAGGATGTAATTAGAAGAAAAATACAGGAAATCAAAGCCCAGATCAGCACAAGTGACTCCTGAATACCTAAAGCAAAACTCATAAATCTACTTTAGTGAGGCTATATCAACTTTAATCTTGTGATCCACTCCAAATTATATATTTCAAAGCCACAGTATCAAAATAGGTAGAACCTTGAGAACTTAACCTGGGATGAGAATTGACATATCCTTCCTCAGATGGAGAACATTCAATCATAGAGCCATACAGCAGAAAAACAGGCCCTTCAGTCCACCATCTCTAAGCCAATCAACAATCACCAAACTACACTAATCCCATTTACCTGCACTTGATATGTTGTCTACTATACCCTGGCATTTAAGGACTAATCCTATGAAGTAAATTAGTTATCCATTTCCACTGTTCAATCCTGACAGTTGTTCCTTACATCCAGCCCTAGAACCATCTTGTTCTTTGGATTATTTGATAATTTACCCTATAACTTTCAAGCCTTTGTAACCAGCAATCTGAGTCATATATAAAAGAACTCATTGAGATCAAAAGGTATATCAGCTTTTGCTGGAAATCTCTGCCACTGTCCAGTGTGGAAAGGAAAATAATTTTAATATTCAATTTTCGCTTAATATTAACATTATCTATACCATTAATCATCTGGTCAAGTATAAAATATACACAGCTCATTTAACCTGAGCGGGGTGTCCAAACTTGCATTCCACGTTCCAACTACTGCAATCACCCTGGGATGCCTACTAGCTAGAGATGCCTCTCCAGTTAGAAGGCTGTCAACATGGAGACTGAGTATATTTGGTTTGAGATATTCTGAGTTTTTTTTTGAGCGTAGCGGTGACCATTTTTATAATTGCTTTTTACCAGTTAAATAATAAAACTGAACATATTTTGCTTTGGGGTTGAAGTGTCTGTGCTCTATTTACTTTACTGAAGACTTTAGCAGATATTTTCATAAGTAACATTGGAATGAATATTCCTATTAAATTGCATATATCTCACTGCCAGTGTAAACAGATCAAAATACTTTAGGATTATTTTATAAGTGAGGCAAAAGCATTAAGAACACACTGCAAAATTTCAGGCTATACTTTTTTTTAAACTTTTATTTTGTGAATAAATTCAACAACTTGAAACACGTAAGTACTCATTAAGATAAGTGATGGGGCGTACAGACTGATAGTGCTCACAAGCTGTAGTATAAACCTGGATGCTGCTCCTCCTTTAACATAACTTTGCTCATCAGCATGCATTTCAAAGTGAATTCTACAAAATTGTGCCAGCTATGCAATTTAAAAATTAAAACATTTATGTAATATGTTGTAAAGATCCTTACGGTACTGCAGTTTTAGCCTGTACTTGACAAGAAAGATAGTGAGTCTACAGGGAGTGCACATTGCAGGTTCAATACGGTGTTGCCTGGAATGGGGAGATGCAAATGGAAACAAATTTGGATTTCTTTTTCATTTGAATAATGCAGGTTGAGATGATCAAAGTGTTTCACGTGATGAAAGGATTTGATACTTTGATAGTATGGACAGAAGCTGACAAATTTCCAGCAGAATAGGGACTTAGAATGTTGAACCAAAGATATAGGTCACACGTAAGAGATTTCAAACTGAGAGGACTAAAGTTTCTTTACTGGGTTGTGAATTTACTTCCAAATTCAAGGAAGGTGGATAAAGGGAAAACGTGTTGGAGCAGGGCAGATAAACGTGATCAGAACCATTTAATTGTGTGGAAAGTAAATGCTTTTGCAGCCTGGCTCGGCATAAAAACCTATTAAAATGTTATGTAAAGAGATGGTTTGATAATGTTCCTCCAAACTGGGTAAAGAACTAGGAATTAGGGTGGATATAATCCTTAGCCCTGAATTGAGTACAATGTTGATATCAATAGGGAATTCAAAAATTTGAGGGATTTTTGACGACTTTCATCTGGGGTTGAGAGTTCTACACTAACTGGTTAAAATATATTCTAGATAACAAAGTGTGGGGCTGGATGAACACAGCAGGCCAAGCAGCATCCCAGGAGCACAAAAGCTGACGTTTCTCTGATGAAGGGTCTAGGCCCGAAACGTCAGCTTTTGTGCTCCTCAGATGCTGCATGGCCTGCTGTGTTCATCCAGCTCCACACTGTGTTATCTGGGATTCTCCAGCATCTGCAGTTCCCATTATCACTGGTTAAAATATATTAGTAGACAAGTTGATTTTGCAAGTTTTCTCATCCCTTGTTCGTTCCTGTGTAGCTGATATTAATAAAGCTATCTTGGCTAAGAAAAAACGACTGGAGGTGTACACTAAATCATCATTAAAGACCAGCAACCAAAAGATAGAACAAGTGTGGAAAGTGCAGCAACAAGAAAGGTGAGATTGTTTCAGTACTTGTTAATGTGTCATGCAAATTTGTATAAAAATTCTAAAGAAGATCTTCTTTTCTCCCCATCTTCGGTCCGCCTCCCCCTCTCTCCCTATTTATTCCAGAACCCTCACCCCATCCCCCTCTCTGATGAAGGGCCTAGGCCCGAAACGTCAGCTTTTGTGCTCCTGAGATGCTGCTGGGCCTGCTGTGTTCATCCAGCTTCACACTTTGTTATCTTGGATTCTCCAGCATCTGCAGTTCCCATTATCACTGATAGTTTAAAGAGATTTTTTTTGGATAGATACCTGACATTACGTTTACCTGCCTCCAAACAAAATTGCTACGAATCCACAAACTGAAAGTCTCTAGTACATAGGCAAAATACTGTAGTTGCTATAAATCTGAAAGAATAACAAAAACAACTGAAGTATGAGGTTGTGAACTTCTGTGAAAAATTTCATCTTGACTTGAAAGATCAACTCTGTTTCTCAGCACTGGTGCTGCCTGACCTGCTGAGGTTTTCATTTTGACTTATTATATAGAGCGAAGTTTTTGTTAGCTTCAGTGGAATTTCTTGAGATACTGAACTTCCTTAAACATGTTTACTTAAATTTAGAGAATTTGCTGCGTGTGGGCAGTGGTTAACTTTAGACCTTTATTTCCACCTCAGAGCTTATGTAGAGATACTGATGGGAACTAACTGTATAATTAAATACTGTTCATTGAGCTAGGGATAAACTCTTGGAGAAAAATCCAACACTAGCGAAATTGTACCTCTTCTGGTTGCATCAGTGAGCTAGTCAGATTAGGTCATCCAAGACTGCAGACTTATCTCACTTAGGTATAGGACTTCTACAGATCAGCTCAGTTAACAATCTTTGTGTCTCCATTATGTGGAGGTGCCAGTGTTGGGCTGGTGTGGACAAAGTCAGAAATCACACAACACCAGTTTATAGCCCCAACAGGTTTATTTGAAATGACAAGATTTTGGAGCCGCAGACTTTCTTAAAGTGTTAGTAAGAGAGATAGTATCAGACACAGAATTTATGAGTAAAAATCAAAGGTTCACACAATTGATGGGGATGTACTAAACAAACCCAAGATGCTGTTAAATCTCCAAACAGTCAGAAGGTTTTAATGAATTAATATATATATGTAGAACCCTGAATTCCTTTCAAGTCACGGGGTCCTGAGAGAACTAAAGGTTTTATTTGCGTAAGGAGAGATGATATTTTAGGTCAGATAATGCATGTTAGGTATGAGACCTTGTTTAGAATCTGTTCATGTTTTAGTTTGGAGTCAGATGTTTTACTTCTAAAGTGTAAATTTATAAAACACCGTATTGACTGTCAATAAACTGTGTGCTTTTTGAATAAAATAAAATGTATCTGCAAATACAGATTTACCCCACGGATTCATGTGTATGTGTGAGAGACTGACTGAGAGGGGAGTGTGTGTGTGTGTATGCGCGCGCACGCGCAAAGTTGGATGACAATTCACAATATTTACAGATGCAAGCATTCTTACTCCTGTTTCCTTCATTCCTGACTGCAGCGCTATACATTTTCCATATTGGTTATCCTTTTTCAGAACTCTCCCCATCCCCTTTTTCTGATGAAGAGTCTAGGCCCGAAACGTCAGCTTTTGTGCTCCTAAGATGCTGCTTGCCTGCTGTGTTCATCCAGCTCCACACTTTGTTATCTATGACTAGAATCAGTGTCATTTTTGAGCGTTTCCACCGCCATCTACCTTGCTTAGTTTGGCCTGGGTTGAAATAATGTCAGTTGGAAGGGATGATGTACTACTTTGGACAGAGATATTTATGCACCCTGGAAAAGAGCTGTCCTGAGTTCCCACCCAATTCAGTAAGCAGGCTATTAGCACTCTTCATTAAGAACTCAGAATGGTATGTTGTGATTTAAAGAGATTCACAGGTTGCATTCAGTGTGATGTATAGACCAGATGAATTATGACAGACACAAAACAAGGAGACAGTCATGATGTACCAGAGCAATAAGTAAGTTTCTTAAAAAGATAAACAAATTCAGAGGGTCTCATCCGGTAATACAGTTTGGCAGTCATTGCTGGAGAACTTTGACTGTGCTTGGGCTTGGTGTGTATATGAGGGAATTTAATGATAAACTTATAAGTATTCCTGGAGTCATAATTTTATTTACACCCAGTAATAGAGGTGGAGTTCCTGGAGCGTTAATGGAGATTTATTTGTACTAGGACGGTTTTATGGTCAGACACAGGAGACAGTGAGGACCATTAAGTTGCTTTCTGTTTAGAAGCTTTAGGACTTTTTCTTACTGCAACAGCCCATAGTTTAGAAAGTCTTTGTTTAAATCAGTTGAAATTAGTTATATGAAACAGTCTCTCCCAAATAAATAAATGAGTTGAGAAATGTTAAGAAATAGGTTACCTCAGTGTAAAGATGTTTACAAGGATGTAACCAAGACTAGAGGGTTTGAGTTATATGGATAGGCTGGAACTTTTTTCTCTGGACTGTAGGAGGTTGAGGGGTAACCTTATAAAAGTTTATAAAATCATGAGGGACATAGATAAGGTAAAAAGCAAAAGTAATTTCCCTAGGGGAAGAGAATTCAAAACCAGAGGGCAAAGGTATAAGGTGAGAGAAGAAAGATTTAAATGGTAACTTTTTCACACAAGTTGGTTCTTATATGGAATGAACTGCTGGAAGAACTTCAGCAGGTACAGCTACAACATTTAAAAGACATTTCAACAGCTACACGAATAGGAAAGGTTTAGATGCATATGGGCTGCATACAGGCAAGTGGGACTAGTTTAATCTTGGTAACATAGTTCGAATGCACAGGTTGGACTGAAGGGGCTGTTTCCATGCTGTATTATTCTATGGCTATTAAAGTGCCAGATCAGAATTGTTTGGTTACTGTGCTGAAGAAATTATTTGAAATTGAGAAAGCCTAAGCTCAGTTATGCGACTAACCAACGAAGAGGCAACCAAACTCTCAAAGCCTGGAATTGAAAGAAACTGTTTATACCTATAGGATATGATAGATGAGTAAACTTTCTCTGGTGTTTGAGTATAGAAACATGATAGTTTTTGAGTATAGAAACATGACTGACATTTTCCCAGCCATTATAAGTTCTGAGGAAGGGTCACCGGACCCAAAACTTTAACTCTGTTTTCTCGTCCACAGATGCTGCCAGACCTGCTGAACTTTTCCAGCAACTTTGTTTTTGTTCCTGATTTATAGCATCTGCAGTTCTTTTGATTCTTATGACAGTTTTTGTGATCGATTAGTTGTATTTTTACCGTATGTTTTAAAATCTTTCAAATTGTGTTATTTGTGACTATCTTGGTTTTCACTTTTATATTATAAACTTCTCTTCTATTGTTAATACTAAATCTACAGCATTGTGTGTTTGTGTTTCAGGGAAAGACTATTAAATAAAGACAATCAAAACATGATCTACCAAGCCTGATGTCAGACTTGTCCAGTAATAACATCAACTGGGATCATCATAAATCTTGTCAGTTAAATTAAAGAAAGTTAATATAGGAATAATACATTGCTGGGGATCAAGTCTCTCAAAAGGATATTGCTGGGAAAAGGGTTGAATCTCTCGTTGACGTTTATGTTGCAATCATTTTAAATGGTCACGTGTACAGCTTTGTTTATTTCTTTTATGTAACAGCCTATGTTTTGTTTTAAACCAAAGAACAATGGCAGCCTTTTGTGAATGTGTTCAGTGCCTGAGCATCATGTTGACAAGTAGACATCCAATTTATGAAGTTCTGAGGAAGTGTCACCGGACCTGAAACGTTAACTCTGTTTTCTCCTCCACAGATGCTGCCAGACCTGCTGAGCTTTTCCAGCAATTTTGTTTTTGTTCCTGATTTGCATCACCCGCAGTTCTTTTGGTTCTTATTCACTTATTCAGTATTATGCTATCTACAATCATAACAACCTGAACACTAAGAAGTCAGCAGTTCACAGTGAGGGCACAATTGTCAGACAAGAGGCCAAAGGAGAGAGATGAGGAGCAGGAAGGATGGAACAGTCATACCCCCCCAAACCCCTTATGGGATATATACTATGGATTGCTGAGGATGGAGTTTACCTTGAGATGACTGAGAACCAGTGCTGCAGGAAAGTACAGTTTTCTAGGTAGGTAGCTACAGAGATCTGTGCTGAAGACCTCACAGTTCATAGCGTTGTTTTCCATGCTTGCCAGTGGCTATCAAAGTTCACTATGGTTTTAAATTTCTTCACTTCTGGCTTCTTCCCAGGATTGATAGCAGACCATGGTGGCATTTTGTGAACTGCTGTGCTCTGCATCTTGATCATAAATGCTGCTGCAATTGTTAGAAGTGGCTTGTGTATTAAATTCCAGATAGACACAGGTTTCCAGTGCAAGATACTGCAATTGCTGGAAATCTGAAACAAGAACAGAGGATGCTGGAGAAACTCAGCATCTATGGAGACAGAAACATTTTGAGTCAGTATGACTGGTTACCTGCTGAGTTTCTCCAGCATTCTCTGTGTTTGTTTCTCACAGGGTCAGAGTCAATTTTGACTCCACCACTGGATTATTTCAGGTACGAGGCATCGTTGATTCTTCTGATAGGGAAATTGGCACTCAGTGATCAGTTAGTCACATCCATCAACATTCAGCAAGTATTATCACTCCCTGAGTATTTAGTTTGTATCTGGCCATATGATGACCTTCCACCATGCACGTGTTCGCTATTCTGGCAGATTTCATGACTCCCTCACTCCATACTGCTGCTGCTTTTTGCTTCATTTCCCATACTCCATCTATTGATCCCACAAGCCAAGGGACATCGTTTAAGGAGATGGCTACTGACCATTCTGTGGGAGCTTTTGACAAGAGGCACTGAGCAACCATTGAGCAGGCCTTTAGGTTTCATTGGTTTCACTGCCTGACTGGTTGGGTGATGACCTTTAAAACACAAATGCCTGTGGAAGAGCCTTTATTATTGTGTTCATCTGCTGCACACTCTAAAAACTGGCCCTCCAGTGTGGTGTGGGTCTTGGCAGGATTCTATTAACAACGGGACTCATGTGATTCAGATGTATTTTGAAATGTCTCAGGGTGAACAAATTGCTATGGAATTCACTCTGTTGTCAGAGCTAACATTTCCATTACGTGTAGCCAGGAACATGTTGCCACTAATGAAGAATACACATCGTACTCGATGTTTGCTTTCCTTTTTTGATGTCCCAGCATTAATAAAAGTGGGCTCATCTGGTTACATGTATCAGTACTTGCTTGATGCTTATGAAGGAAAACTGTGCACAGCTACATGTAGAAGATACTTCAGTGACCCACTCAGTGGTCTACCTGATACATTGGCCTCATACCTGCTCTCCAACTGCATTTACAAGGATCTGTATATTCTGCCAGCATCCTGAAACAAGCATGTGTGATTCTCAGCCTGGCTGCTGGGAGGCACCTCTCAGTAAAATATCTCAGTTTGAAAGATTAGATGCGCATGACTGTTTCAAGTAAAGGTATCTACTCTAAGATCTCACTCAGAAAGTAGAGGCATACAGCTTGGAAACTGACTCTTCTTTCCGCCTCCTCCTTGCCAACCAGACACCTGAATCCGACCTAGACCCATTTACCAGCATTTGGTCCATATGCCTGTAAACCCTTCCTATTCATATACCTATCCAGATGCCTTTTAAATGTTGTAATTCTACCAGCCTCTACCACTTCCTCTGACAGCTCATTCCATACACACACCACTTCCTGTGTGAAAAAGTTGCCCCTCAGACCTTTTTAAATCTTTCCCCTCTCACCTTACATTTATGCCGTTTAGTTTTGGACTCCTCCACAGGAGGAAAAAGACCTTGACTGTTCACCCTATCCATGACCCTCATGACCTGCATCTACTAACATTCGATAAAATGTTTGGGGTGGGTCAGTGATTAGCACCGCTACCTCAGCACACAGGGACCCAGGTTTGATTCCACCCTCAGGTGATTGTGTGGAGTTTACACACTCTCCCAATGTCTACATAGGTTTCCTCTGAATGCTCTGTTTTCCTCCTTGTGCATGTTAGTTGAATTGGCTATGTTAAATTGCCCATAATGCCTAGGGTGGGAAATGCAGGAATGGTGTGGGGTCTGGGTGGGATACCCTTCAAAAGGTTGGTGAGGACTCAGTGAGCCGAATGGCCTGCTTCCACACTGTAGGGATGCTGTATTCTATATAGAGCTATTACAGTTTGGATGAATTCCAATTTTTCACTTGCCCAACACAAACACCGTATCTCACTGACAAATCTAAGCTTCTTGTGAACTGAACATAACCTCGGTTCAGGTAATGAGAGAAGTAGCATGCTGACTAATATCTGTATACTGGAAGTGGAACTCCAGCTCTCCTTGATTGACATGCCACACTGATGTCTTCCATAACAGCTGCAGGCAACCATAATAATAATAAAATTTGCATGAACACAAATCAAAACAGTATCACATAGGAACATTTCAGGTTCTTGCATGTACAGAATTTATCTCAGAACAGTAGGAGGTTGATAAATTGAGAGAGTCTTGCAAGTAGCAGTTATTTAGAACTGACATTTGTGATCATAAAGTTTATACATGAAACTGGATACCCGTGAAATGATCTATAAATCCTAGTTGAGTGTTGCCTCGAAGTTTGCTATAGAAACATCAGCAGCTGGCCTGTCATGACTCTTATTTGCTTTGAACTGTGGCAAAGGAAAAAGAATTCCTTCCAATCTTTTTCAATGATCTGAATTTGGGAACTATTTGTCAAATTTACCAATGATGCTAAATAGAGAGAGCACCAGAGACAAAGAATGCAGCTAAAGATTCAATAAAGTTTCAAATTGTTTATTTAGTAGATGATGGCAAATAAAATCTAACACAGATAACTAGGAAATGATACATCTGTGTTAAGATATTGAATAAAAATATGTGTATAACAAATTTGAAAGTCTTGGGAATATGAGTAAGCTAATACAACATGGGGAGATTCACCAGAACAATGGAAGACAAATTTCAAAATCAGTATTGTATTCATTTTAGTTAATGTACCAGGAAAGAAGAGATAGCAAGAAAATAAGAATAGTCAGATAAGTTAAATACCATTTTCTTTCGTATGCTGCATATTAATGTGGTAGCAGAGACAATGTCTTGAGGAAACTGACTGATAGTTTCTTTGGAGAAGACTATTGCATTTTTTCACAATTCTTTTTGAATCCAAAGTTGGGATTTAAATACAATAATAAAGCAAGGTGCAGAATCCATAACTGATCTGTCCAATTTCAGATCATAACAATCTCTTCGTTTAGTGGTTTTAGTTTTGGCATGTGAGTAGGTATTCTCATTTGTTGCGCTTGGGTTTAAAAAAAGTTATTAATCAGATGGACATTCTGAATGCTGTGATCTCCTACTGAATCTACAGCTATCTGTAAATATTATAAGAAGTTTCTTCCTAACTGACAGATTTTAATCAATCCATAAGAGTTGCTAAAGGACATGCTGGAGTTGAACTTTAGTTGTTTTGGAATCTTGAAAGCACTACTGAAAAATTGTGTTCATTATCTACTGTTCTGTTAATTCATTTTGTTTGTGTTATTTCCATGCCTTGAGACATTTAACTTCAGAATGAACCATCAGTGTTGATTAGGGCAGACTGTTCACTTCTATTGCTTCCAGTGCATCCTCCCAAAATAGATGCATCATTGCCTACCTGGAGGTTGAAGGCCAGAAATACATTGGTTGTAGGAAGTACTTTCTTTCATGCATCTTGTAAAGAGCACGACGATAAAATACTGGGATGCAGTCTGAATTCTAATATCGACTTGTGCCAATTTCATAGCATCTGCCTCACCTTTTGAAAAGAACTGTGAATACCTCTGAGTTATTTTCAAGGGGAATTTATTCCAGGTATCTACTTACCAGCATAAAATATTGTTTCAAAGCTCTAGTGCAGACTGAGATTTAACGGTTTTATCTATCTCTTGAATCTTTTTGCCTTTCTGAAGCAGTTAATTTTTACATAAATACCAGATTCTGATGGATGAGATGATGATCAATGATGTTGGTGGTAATGGATGCTTCCCACTGAGTAGCTGTCGTTGACATTTTTTTCTCTACTTGCTTTTATTTCTGTAGGCAAAAGCTGACTGATGATTACTGTAAGCAGTTTACTGGAATCTTCCAGCAGTGGGAGAAAGACATTCAGAAGGCCAAGGACCAAGAAGAGAAAATAGAAGTAAGTGTCTAGACGTAATCTTGAATAATGATATTTTAACTTTGGTTTAATCTACCAATCGGTGTAAGTGAAAAATTTCTTTAGACGTTATTTAGGACTGAATGTAGCATAAGTCCCTCATAAACAAAAACAGAAATTGCTAGCTCTGAAGAAGGGTCACTGGACCCAAAGCATTACATCTGATATCTCTCCGCAGATGCTACTAGATCTGCTGAGTTTCTAGCAATTTCTATTATTGTTTCTGATTTCCAGCATCCTTAGTTCTTTTGGTTTTTGATGAGTCTGTTATTATTGGATAAGAGCGAGAAAAATAACATTCAGTAACTGAAACTCTGCATGATACTTGTTATAGTTTGAGCTGCAGTATCTAGCACAACTGTTCCAAGGTTTGTTCATTCAGCGTCCTTCGTATTAGTGCAGGGATAAGCTTAAATTGGCAGTGGAGAGGACATAAGAACAGGAGGAGGCCTTCACGCTTTTTCAGCCTGTTTTGTCATTGAATGAAATCATGCCCTTCTGTGACCAAACTCAATAGACCCAATTTATCCAGTACAACTAATACTTTTGATCACTAATATCTGTCAATATCAGTTTTAAAATTAAAAGTTGATTTATGTTCAGCTGTCATTGTGGAACAAAGTTCCAAACTTATATCACCCTCTGAAGATTGAATTGTTCTTTAGTTTCACTCCTGGGAGGTGTAGTTCTAATTTGTAGATAATGCTCCCAATCCTAAACTTTCTAACCAGCGTTTAGGTTCCATTTTCCCCTCATTTCATAAAAAAATCCCTTATCCTTTAAATTCCAGAGAATACCATCCTATTTTGATTAGATTGGATTAGATTCCCTACAGTGTGGAAACAGGCCCTTCAGCCCAACAAGTCCACATCACCCCTTGGAGCATCCCATCCAGACCCATCTCCTTGTAACCCACACACCCCTGAACACTACAGGCAATTTAGCATGGCCAATCCACCTACCCTGCACATCTTCAGACTGTAGGAGGAAACCGGAGCACCCGGAGGAAACCCAAGCAGACACAGGGAGAATGTGCAAACTCCACACAGACAGTTACCCGAGGCTGGAATCGAACCTGGGTCCCTGGCGCTGTGAGGCTGCAGTGCTAACCATAACCACATTGCTGCCCTTTCCACCGTTGCCTAACTTTTCCAAGTAAATTAGCACTTGCAGTACATATTTTGTTCTAGAAAATCCACAGTGCATTTGCTTCAAGGCCAGTGTAGCCTTCCCAAGGAATGAGACCCTGAACGACCCACCAGGACTTTATATAGTTTGAATCATGACTTGTATTCTAGTTATTTACATATATATGCCACGCAACAAACTTATGAGAAAGTTGTAGCTTATGGTGTAAAAGAGACAGCAGCAATTTGGATACAAAATATGCTGGGTGATAGGAAATAGAAAGTTATAGTTAAGATTTTTTTGGGTTGGAGGAAAGTTCATAATAAAGTACTTCAGGGATCTGTGTTGAACGCTCTGCTTCCTGATATACATTAATAATCTAAATCTGAGTTGCAGGGGAGAGTTTCACAGTTTGCAAACAGTATGAAATCTGGAAGCATGTTAAGCTGTGAGAAGGACAAAGTAGAACTTCAGAAGGACATAGAAAAGTTAGAGGAGTGGGCGGATGAGTGGTAGATGAAGTTTAATGCATTTAAGTGGGGGGTGATGCATTTTAATAGGAAGAAAATGGAGAGACAAAATAAAGTGTATAATTGTATAAGTGGTGCAGGAACAGAGACTGGCTGCATATGTGCCCGGATCATTGAAGGTTGTAGAACAACTGGAGAGCCGTTAATAAAGCATACAATATTCTGGGCTTTATTAGTTGCAGTATAGAATGCAAAGTTTTATGCTGAGCTTGTATAAGGCACTTGTTACGCCACAGTAGAGTATTCAGTATGGTTCTGAGTGCCACACTGTAGGAAGGATGTGAATGCATTGGAAAGAGTGCAGAAGAGATTTATAATAATGATTCCAGAGATTAGCTACTTCAGTATGAGGACAGATTGGAGGTGTTGTGACTGTTAACCTTGAAGAAAAATGGGGTAAGACTAGGTTTGAAAGAAGTTTTCAAAATCCAAAGAGACTGGATAGAAGTAGATAGGTAGAAACTGTTCCCACTCATGAAAGGATGAGAGGGTACAGATTTAAAGTGATTTGCGGAGGTAGCGAATGTGATGTAAGAAACAGTTTCACCACTAATTGGGGTATTCAAGAAGACATGAAATGATTATTTGAATAGAAAAAATGTGTAAGGTTGTAAGCAAAAGACAAAAGAATTGTACACTATAATAATAAAGTGTGAAGCTGGATGAACACAGCAGGCCAAGCAGCATCTCAGGAGCACAAAAGCTGACGTTTCGGGCTTAGACCCTTCATCAGAGAGCTCTCTGATGAAGGGTCTAGGCCCGAAACGTCAGCTATTGTGCTCCTGAGATGCTGCTTGGCCTGCTGTGTTCATCCAGCTTCACACTTCATTATCTTGGATTCTCCAGCATCTGCAGTTCCCATTATCACTGATAGAATTGTACACTGGGTAGTGTAAATCGTCAAAAGTACTCAAAATCCCCAGATCTACCAGAATTTTAGACTCAGATTGACAGAAAGCGTGGGACTGGTTTCTGTACTTAACCAGAATTACTATTTATTGCAAATAACTAAATTCTAGCTACAGGTAAAGAATTATGAACTATTGCCCACATCATTTATTAGTTATAACTCTTAACTGTTTATAAAACTCCCCCAACGCATTAAAAAAAATCGTTGGTGTTATGCCTGGAAGGAAAACTAGGGAGGTATTTCAGTGGTTCCTGTTCACAGGGTTTGCAGGGATGATTTTTTTTGTCTTGCCAGGACTTGCTTATCAGCAATCCCCTCTGCTCATCAGGTACTAAGTAAAGCAACTCGTTCACGCTGTATAAGCTGTCTGACTTATTGTTTAAAAGCAACAGCTTACAGCAACTGGTGAAGGAAAATAATATCAGATATAATGGGAACTGCAGATGCTGGAGAATTCCAAGATAATAAAATGTGAGGCTGGATGAACACAGCAGGCCAAGCAGCATCTCAGGAGCACAAAAGCTGACGATTCGGGCCTAGGCCCTTCATCAGAGAGGGGGATGGGGTGAGGGTTCTGGAATAAATAGGGAGAGAGGGGGAGGCGGACCGAAGATGGAGAGAAAAGAAGATAGGTGGAGAGAGTATAGGTGGGGAGGTAGGGAGGGGATAGGTCAGTCCAGGGAAGACGGACAGGTCAAGGAGGTGGGATGAGGTTAGTAGGTAGAGGAGATAATGGGAACTGCAGATGCTGGAGAATTCCAAGATAATAAAATGTGAGGCTGGATGAACACAGCAGGCCAAGCAGCATCTCAGGAGCACAAAAGCTGACGTTTCGGGCCTAGACCCTTCTTCAGAGAGATGATGAAGGGTCTAGGCCCGAAACGTCAGCTTTTGTGCTCCTGAGATGCTGCTTGGCCTGCTGTGTTCATCCAGCCTCACATTTTATTATCTGAGGTTAGTAGGTAGATGGGGGTGCAGCTTGGGGTGGGAGGAAGGGATGGGTGAGAGGAAGAACCGGTTAGGGAGGCAGAGACAGGTTGGACTGGTTTTGGGATGCAGTGGGTGGGGGGAGAAGAGCTGGGCTGGTTGTGTGGTGAAGGAAAATAAAGTGGTTTTCTCCGAGCTTCAGATGTTCCTTTACTCAAAGACCAAGACAGCACCTTTCTTTCCAGATCCCAAATGCTCTGACTGTCTTGTTTACACTCACAGGCTGTTCAGTCACCTGGGAGCCAATCAGGCAGGCAGAAGGTCATTGTCATTGATAACTGCTCTTAATCCCAGGGACTAATGTCTACTAATTCCCGGTTGAATCCCTTTTTGTACACTCTCCCTGGTACCAGTTTGTCTGCAACTAAACATCCCTCGCTGGTTGAACAAACAAATGTGTAAACAGCACTTTCAATAAACGCTGGTAGTTTGTTTTTAAAATGTGCAGCAGTCTCTTCCACGATCAATGGTTTTTGGAACAGTCCTTTGCCCATTTCAGTCCATGATCAAAAATACAGAAAGATAAAAAGATACGGTTTTTACAATGGCTGTAAGTTAAGGTGCTTGTTTGGAGAACCCGCAAACACTGTGGGTCTATTGGTCTCATTCTGCCTCGTAACACATCTTCTGTGATTCCCAGAAGCCCGTGTACATAACAACTGTACATATTCCCCTGTCAACTACTTGAGTCACCATTTCAAAATATTCAGTCAGATACTTAAAATATGATCTGCCCTTTACAAATTCATGCTGTCTCGCTCTGATTAGCTGAGAATTTGCCATATTCTCAATTATAGACCTTAGTAGTTTCACAGCAACTGATGTTAAGGTAACTGGCCTGTAATACCTCAGTTATTCATCTTCACCTTTCTTAATTAGCAGTCACAAGTGTAATTTTCTAATCTGAAGATATGATTAGTAAATTGAGAGACACTTGGAAGATTATAATTAAGGCATCTGTAGTGTTCTCATCTACTTCCTTAACATCTAGGTCTGTGAATTTGTTACTATTAAGTGCCATTATTGCCTTAGTTTTAGCCAAATAAAAAAAGATCAATTTAGATGGGTGCCCATTCATACTTCAGTCTTCGTTTTCTTGGGATTTCGGACATGCTGTCAGCTTTCTTTACTGCATGTCCTGGTGAAAAGTATTATTCAACATCTACAGTATTATCTTGTTTTTCCTTACAATAGCATCACTATCAGTTTTTAAGCGGCCCACATTGCTCCTGGTGACTCTACCTCTTAGCGTAGTTGTAACATTTTTTTTGAGTTGATTCTGATGTCCCTTGAAAGTTTATTGTTGTAGTGCTTTTGGACCTTTTACTGTTTTTCAGTCACCCTTTGCTGGTCTTGTTATCGTTCCTACTTCTTTTAATTCATTCATAGGATAGAAGTGTCACTGACCATTGTTTGCTCAGAGAGCAGTTAAGAGTCAACCACATTGCTGTGGGTCAGGAGTTAAATGTAGGCCAGACCAAATAAGGATGGAATTTCCTTCCCTAAAGGACATCAGTGAACCAGATGAGTTTTTTCCTGACAATCAACAGAGGTTTCATGGTCATCATCAATTCCAGATGGTGGAATTCGAACCTGGGTCTCCGGAACATTACCTGGGTCCCCTGATTAATCACCTAGAGATTAGCCATTGGGCTATTGCCTCCTCTGATTTGTTGAGATCTGCACTTTATTTGCATTTTTGGAAAACTTTTATTCTAGTTTTAAGTTGGCACTTACCTCCAGTTTTCCACAGCTGTCTTTTTTGGCAAGAAGAGCTGTTTGGCTGCATAGAGATACAGTCTGGTTCTGAGGGCTGGGCTCTGTTAGAATAAAAACAGGAGTGATTAGAAGAGAGAAACCTGCAGGATATGATGTTTTGGGGCATTTGGCAGGGTGGGAGTTGTGGAGGGAAGTGCTTGCGTGGAGTTTGAAAGCCAGACAAGGAGTATGGCTTTTCGTGGCAACTTCCTTTCTTATGTCTGGTCCGTCACAGATGAATACATGTTGACAGCCAAGGACAATGCCTACCCCCACCCTTGCCCAACCCCACCTTCTTCCCTCCTCTCCTCCACCTTCCCTTCTCCTCTCTCCTCTCTCCCTCTATCACTCTTCACCTTCCCCACACCCCCTTCACCCTTGTCCTGTCCTCCCTTCCCCCTCTCCTCTCCTCTCCCTGTCTCCCCCTTCCCTTTCCCCTCCTTTCTTCCTCTATCTCCCCTCCTTCCTCCCGCTCCTTCTCTGTCTCTCTCCCTCTCTTTCCTGTCCCTCTATACCACTCCTCCCTCTTCCCCCCCCTTTCTCCGCCCCTCTAGCCCCCAGCCCTCCATCTGCCTCCACCTCCCTGTCTCCCCTTCCTCCACATACCTTTCACTCCCCTCCCCTTCTTTCATCCGCCTGTACCCCCTTCACTGCTCTCCACCTCCCTGCTTTCTGCTCTACATCCCCTCCCCCTTCTCTTTTCCCCCCTTCCTTCTCCCCGTCTCTCTCTCCTGTCCCATCATGAAGCAGGGTGTGAGGATGCATCGATGACATCATTGGTGCTGCTTCCTTCTCATTCAGAATTGGAAATTTTTATCAATCTTGCATCCATTCTGTTCTCACATTCACCTGGTCCATGTTTGACTCCTCCTTTCCCTTTCTCACCATTTCTGTTTTCATTTCTGGGAATTGGCTGGCCACCAACTCCGATGGTTACCATCACAATCATAGCACCCTGCTTCCTGTCAGGACTGTATTCTTTTCACCCAGTTTTTCATCTCCATCTTACAGCTATCTGAGATATCCCTATGTATATTTGCTCCTCAATTTCTCAATGACTACTGGGCCCTGTAGTACAATCCCATCAAAGTGATATTCCCCTTCTTATTTGTCAGTTTCACCCATATAGCTTCATTGGACGATCCCTCAGGAATATCCTAAGTACAGCCATGATGTTCTCCCTGATCAAAACCATAACTCCCCCTCCCCTCTTGTCTCCCGTTCTATTCTTCCTATAGCCTCTGCACCCCAGAACATTGAGCTGCCGGTTCTGTTTGTCCTGCAGCTATGTTTCTGTGATAGCTGTGATGTTCCAGCCCTATGTTCCCATCTGTGCCCTGACTTCATAGAAAATACTCCCTACAGCGTGGAAGCAGACCATTTGGCCCATAAAGTCCACACCACTGACCCTCTGAAGAATATCCCACCCAGACCCAACCCCTAACCTATCCCTGCATTTCCCATCCTAGACACTATGGGCAATTTAGCATTGACAATCCATCTAACCTACACATCTGTGAGAGGAAACCAGAGCACCTGGAGGAAACTCATGCAGACATGGCGAGAATGTGCAAACTCCACACAGACAGTCGCCCAAATCTAGAATCGAACCTGGATCTCTGGCATCGTGAGGCAACAGTACTAACCATTGAGTCACCTGCTTTACCTTTCAGGCCTCTTGCATTGAAATGCAGTTTAATTCATGAGTCTTCCCTCGATCCCTGCCGTGCTGTTTCCTGCTTTCTCTATTTAACTTGCTCCCTTTAACATCCGTACCAGCCTCAACCTTCTCTCTTGCTGCACTACTGTTTAGTCTGGCACCCCCTGCCAGACTAGTTTAAAGACTCCTGAATAGCTCTGCCACCTCTCCCCGCCATCATCTTGCTCGCCTTCCAGTTCAGGCACAATCCATCCCTCTTGTACAGATCACTGTACCCCAGAAGAGATCCTAATGATCTAAAAATCTGAATCCCTGCCCACTGCACCAGCTCCTCAGCCATACGTTCATCTGCCCTACCCTCCTGTTCATACTCTCATTAGCATGTGTCACTGGGAGTAATCCACAGATTACTACCCTGGAGGTCATGTTTTTTCATTACTGTCTAACTCCAAATATTCACTCTGCGGGCTCTCATCTCTTTTTCTAGCTATGTCGTTGGTACTAATATGTACAATGACCTTTGGTTACCCATGCTCCCCTTTCGAGAAATTACTGCAACCGTTTGAAGAAATTCTTGACTCTGGCACCAGGGAGGAAACACACCGTCCTGAATCGCATAAATGGCCGTAGAAATGCCTGTCTGTCCTGCTCACTAGGATATGGACTTTGCCATATCCTGCTTCACAGCAGATCCAGTCATGGTGCCAAAGACCTGGCTGCTGCTGCTATTTTCCTCTGAGAGGCTATCTCCCCTAACAGCATCCATAACAGTATAATTGTTTGACAGAGGGATAGCCACAGGAGACTCCTGCACTACCTGCCTGCCTCTCCTGGTACGCACCCATCTACCTGACTGAAACTGCAGTGTGGCCATCCTGCTGAAGCTACTATCTTATCACACTGTCTGCCTCTTGTATGTTCCTCAGTACATTCAACTGCTGCTCCAGTAGACCGGAGGGGTTCTGCATCTGGACGCACTTCCTGCAGACATAGTCGCCAGGGGCTCTCGACTGCCCCTGATCGCCCACATCTTACAGGAGGCGCATACCACTCGACTGACTTCCATCTCTGCCCTTCTCACAACAAGCAGACATTGGCAAAAAATGGTCTTTCCTTGCCCTTCCCTCGTTGAAGATGGTAAGCAACAAAAAGCCCAGTACTCACCTAGGCTTGCACTTAGACCTATTTACAGCTGTTTGACCACAAAGCAGCCCCTGTCAAAAATGGCCAGAAGAAGACACAGCAATGCCTTCCTCCCCCTCTTGCCTAAACTCCCACACTCTTTGCAGTTCGCAATCTGTGCTGGGAGCACTTTGCGCCTTGCTTTTATACACTTAAGGCCTGCCTTGCTACAAGAACCAGCTTTAACCAGTTTACTTAATTAGATACCTGCGATGTGCTACAGCACTAGGATATCTTGTTTTAACTTTTCCTCGACCTGAAGGAAAAAGAAATTAACTTAAACATTTACTCTCAGTTACTCTGCAAAGTAAGTGAGCACTCAGAGACCAAATGAGAATCCCTGACATGCAAACTGGCCCAGTCCATGAGGTGAGTGCATGTCCCTGCTCACAAAGTATATTGGCAGCTGGATTACCCTGAGAAGGTGCTGGTGAGCTCCATGGTTCTGCATTGAAGTGCAGAACTATACATTAAGTAAGCAGCAACGCGCCATGAGGGTGTGGTGAGACTGGTATTTGGGAATGACCTAATGGCATTAACACTGGACTGCTAACCCAAAGACCCAGGTAATATTCTGGGGAAACACTTTTGAAGAAGGGTCTAGGCCTGAAACGTCAGCTTTCCTGCTCCTCTGATGCTGCTTGGCCTGCTGTGTTCATCCAGCTTTACACCTTGTTATCTCAGATTCTGCAGCATCTGCAGTTCCTACTTTCTGTAATATTCTGGGGACCCAGGTTTGAATCTTGCCATGGCAGATGGTGGAATTTGAATTCAATAAATATATGGAATTAAAGAATCTAATCATAACCAAGAATTGGATTGTTGGAAAAACTCATCTAGTTCAATGATGTCCTTTAGGGAAGGAAACTGCCATCGTGATCTGGTCTAGTCTACATGTGACTCCAGACTCACAATAATGTGGTTGACTCTCAACTGCCCTCTGAGCAGTTAGAGATAGGCAATAAATGCTGTTTAGCTAGTGACATCCTCATCCCATGAATGAATTTTTTAAAAAGTTCTCCAATGTTGTGCAAAACATTCCTCCCCCAATCTACTTGATGACAATCAAATGACTGAGATGACCATAACTCCTTGAAGTTGTTCGCTAATGGTCACTGTGTTACACAACTTAAAATTACTGTACTATCATAAAATGAAGTGATCTGAAAAACATGTGTGGGAAGGTTTTATTTACATTGTATGTTCACTGCACAATGGCACAGTGGTGCCATTGGTGAAGTTCTAGAGATGTTTCCTTAAAGAGTCAGTGATAGAGAAACTGTTGGAGAAATGTCTGAAGGAGAGAATTAAAATCGATTTTAAAAAGCATGGGTTTATTAGGGATAGTCAGCATAGCTTTGTTAGATGAAGGTCTTGCTTAACAAATTTGCTAAAATTTTCTGAAAATGTGATCAGATGTGTAGGTGATGGAAGTTCCATTGATGTAGTTTATATGAGTTTTAACAAAGCTTTTGACAAGTTACCACATGGGAGACTGATTGAGAAGGTTAAAGCAGGAGGAATTGAGGGAAACTTGGCGAGATGGATCAGAAACTTGTTTAGTAGTAGGACACAAACGGTAGTGGTTAAAAGCCTGTTCAACTGACTGGAGAAAAGTGTCCAGTGGTGTACCACAAGGATCAGTACAGGGAACCTTATTTTTTGTTTTATACATGAACAATACAGATGAAAATATGGGAGGACTGTTAAGCCAGTTTGCAGATGACACCATTGATAGGGTGGTTAGTAGTGAATAAGATTAAGTTACAGGAAGATATGGATGGGCTGGTTACATGGGCAGAGCAGTGATAACTTTTTTTAATGCTGATAAGTGCAAGGCGATATACTTCGGAAAAAGAAACAAAATGCTGGAATATTTAACAAATGGCAGGACACTTGGTAGCTCAGAGGGACCTTGGGGTAATTATTCACAGATCCCTGAAGCTGGCAGAGCATGTGAATAGAATAGTTAAGAAAGCTATGGGACATTTCCTTTCATCAGTCATGGTATTTAGTATAAGAGCAAAGATTTAATGATGGAGTTGTACAGATGTTAGTCCAGCCCTAGCTGGAGTACTGTACGCAGTTCTGGTCATCTCACGACAGAACAATCTGATAGCACTAGAAGGGACATGGGCGAGGTTCACCAGGATATGCCTGAGATGGAGCAGTTGAGCTATAAGGAGAGACTAGATAGGCTTACGTTTTCTTCAGAGCAGAGAAGACTGAGCAGGGGGCATGATTGAAGTGTATAACATGAGAGGTATGGACAGAATCAGTAGAGTCATAGAGATATAAAGCACAGGAACAGACCCTTCAGTCTATATCATCCATGCCGACCAGATATCCTAAATAAAGCAAGTCCCATTTGTCAGCATTTGATTGACATCCCTCTAAACCCTTCCTATTCATATACCCATCCAGGTGCCATTTAAATGTGGTAATTGTACCAGCCTCCACCAGTTCCTCTGGCAGTTCATTCTATCCACACACCATCCTCTGCATGAAAATGTTGTTCCTTAGATCTATTTTAAATCTTTCCCCTCTCACCTTAAACCTATGTACTCACGAGAGGGTATACTTTTCGGGCAAGGTTCAGGAGATTCAGAGGGAATTTGGGGAAAAAGGTTCTTCATCAGGAGGGTGGTGGGAAGGTAATGGAGGCCAGAAACTTCACAACCTTTAAAAAGTGTTTGGATGAGCACTTGAATTTTCAAAACATATGGATACATATGGAATGAATGGAGCTTTTGCAGTGGGCCGCTGTTTGCACCTTCTGGCAAACAATGTTCCAAAGTTCGGTACGCTATTACAAGGTGGCCTCAAGACCCAGATGGAGCACTGAATGTAAGCTGAGAACTTGGCATGACATATTGCTTTATAAGATAGGGAAGAGAACCATTGAGAGGAGATAAAATTAAATATAGGCCTGTTTTCAATTGTTCCTTCTGCAGAACCTTTTTCGCCAGCAACAGAAGCTTTTCCAACAAATGAGAGTGGTCCAGGGACAAAGGCTGAAAAGTATTAAGCAGCTATTTGAACAGTTTCTGAAGGTAAACATTGAAAAACCTGGGTGACTGAGAAATGTTTACTGAAACATTGGTAATTATTTTGTACAATAAATTTGTAATAACATAAATTACTGAACTTAATTTTGATGAAGATACAATCATCATGATCTTTAACTGAAACTATAACTACTATATTTTTTTGTCTCCCTTCCCTCCATGCGCATTAATACACTCTTGCTACAGCATCTGGTTCTTCGCCCAAGTGGTCATTGTCCTATATGAAGCTCTGATGAAAATAAGAGAATCTATGCAGCTTAGGGAGAAATTTAGGACTTGCCTCATCTGGAGCACTCACTGAGCCATTGAGATTGCCCTTATAATAATGTTGTTTTGAAGATATTAATTGTTCAAAAGTTCTGTGTGGTCAATTTTTCATTACATTGTGCCTGTAAATTGATAAAATATCTGAAGATTGGGGTGGGGATTGGAGTTGTAGATTGTTCTGCAGCTGGCTAACCATATGCCTTGCAAATATTTCTTAACTAATCAGGTAAGTGCGGTTGTGTAAACTCATCAAGTTCCAAGTTGATGTGTTCTGTCAGTTGTTGAGCCATGTGTAGACTATTCTTTATTGGTTGATGAGTGATTACTTCATAGTTTGTGCCAGGTTATGGATGATGAAATTGCAATGTCTTTTATATTCCTCTCAGAGTTTAGAGGACTTGGAGAAGAGCCACACAGAACAACAGTCTGCTGTACAGAGTGAACTTCGCAAGGAGATGGCCCTCTTTCAGAAAAGGATTTTAATGGATACTGTAAGTAATACACTTACATTTTAAATGAGGTGACTGCCTTTCAGACCTTTGCATCGTGCACTCTATCCAGTCTCCACTTGGAAACCAAATTGTAGAATGATACAGGACAGAAGGAGGCTGTTAAGCTGCATTGTTATTTGCAGCCCTACTTTTCCCTGAAAGGCCTACAGTTTTTTTTAATCTATCAAGTATTTATATAGCTTCTATTTGAAAATTATTATGGAAACCACTTCATTGTACTTCCTGTGTTTTGTTCATAATCTAAGATGAGTGTGGCACTTCTAAAAATCTGCTGCTATAGGTAACTGCTGCTGGATTATTGACTGTATATGAAAAATGCTTTTCTAATGAGAAAGTAAACCTTTTGTGATGTGGCAAAGAACAAATTGTGATGATTTATTCTACAGATTAACAAACTCCTCTGCCAACATCTGTAAACCTGAAATTGACAAAAAGTGCTGAAAGAATATGAGGAGGGCTTCTTGTTATCTCTGTCGCCTCTGTTGAATGCTAACAGATCAACTGTATATTTCTAATTATTTATTCTCGTAACTAGAGATTACAGTTAGACATATATAAGATGCGTGGTGTGTGTCCAGAAGTGTGGTGGAGACAGGTTAAATTGAGGTGTTCAAGAGAGCATATGATGATTATTTGAAAATAATTAATGTGCAAGCATGGAGAGAACGATGGGAGAGGGCACTAAGTTCTCACACCCATTCAGAGAATTGGTGTAACACAACAAGTAGAATGGACTTCTGCACTGTAATTTTCTGCAGTTCTGTGTTAAATTTTGTCTGCCATTCAGTATGATAAAAGTTGACCTTCTGCCTTATCTCTGTTCTCACTGTATTAGAGTCATAGCGGTTTACAGCATCAAACAGACCCTTAGGCCCAACTTGCCCATGCTGCCCACGTTTCACAATTTCAACTAGTTCCATTTACCTGCATTTGGTCCGTATCCCTGCATACTTATCCCATTTATGCATCTGTCCAAATATTTCTGAAATAACAAAATTGGACTCGCTTCCTCTCCAATGGCAGCCCATTCCAGACACTCACTACCCTCTGTATGGAAGAATTGCCCCTCTGGATCCTTTTGTATCTCTCCCATCTCACCTTAAACCTATGACCTCTAGTTTTAGACACCCCTGCTGTGGGGGAGAGCTGTCTGCCATCTTCCTTATCTATGCCTTTTATTATTTTATACACCTCTATCAGGTCACCTCTCAGACTCCTACGCTCCAGGGAACAGAAAACTGGCCTATCCAACCTCCCCTTATAACTCAAAACCTTCCAGTCCAAGTAGCATCATAGTAAATCTTTTCTGCGCTCTTTCTAATTAGTAATATCCATTCGATAGCAGGTTCAGCAGAACTGTGTGAAGTACTCCAAATGTCGCCTCACCAATGTCTTGTACAGCTGCAACAAGATGTCCCAGCTCCTACAGTCAGCGCCCTGATTGATGAAAGCCGGTGTGTCGAAAGCTATCTTCAGTGCTTTGTCTACCTGTGACTCCATTTTCAAAGATGTATGAATCTGTACCCCGAGATCTCTTTATTCTATAACACTCACCAGGGTCCTACTGTTGACTGTGTAAGTCCTGCCCTGGTTTGTGTCACCAAAATGCAGTACCTTGCACTTATCTAATTAAACTTCATCTGCCATTCTTCAGCCCATTGGCCCTGTTGATCAAGATCTCAGTGCATTCCCAGATAACCTTCTTCACTGTCCACTACACCACTAATCTTGGTGTCATTTGCAAACTTACTAACCATACCTCCTAAATTCCCACCCAGATCATTTATATAAATGATGAATAACAGTGAACCCAGCACTGATCCCTGTGGCACACCTCTGGTCACAAACCTCGTCTACAAAACAACCCTCTTCCACCACCCTGTCTTCTAACATCAAACCAATTTTGTATCCAATTGGCTAGTTCTCCCTAAATTCCTATGAGATTTAACCTTACTCAACAATCTACCGTACAGTATCTTGTCAGAGACCTTACTAAAGTCCATTTAGCTCCTGGGATGCTGCTGGGCCTGCTGTGTTCATCCAGCCTCACATTTTGTTGTCTCCATTTCAACAATGACTTCTGCACTGCCCTCGCCCACTTTGTTGGTCTCTGCTTCAAAGAACTCAATCAGATTTGTGAGACGTGATTTCCCACAAACAAAGCCATGCTGACTATCCCAAATAAGTCCTTGCCTCTCCTGTCTCTCAGAATCCCCTCTAACAACTCACCCACCATAAATGTTAGGCTCACCAGTCTGTAGTTCACAGGCATTTCCCTGCAGCTTTACTTAAATAATGACTGACATCAGTCACCGTCCAGTTTTTGGGCACTTCACCTGTGGCTATCGATGATACAAATATGTCCACTAGGGACCCCACAATTTCCTTCCTCGCATCCCACGAAGCCCTGGGATATACTTCATCAGGTCCTGCAGATTTATCTACCTTAATGCATTTTGAGACTTCCAGCACCACCTCTTCTTGATTGTGTTTGTATTTTTCCCATCTCACCTTAAACCTGTTTATTTCCCCAAGTTCCCTAGCATCCACACTTTTCTCAATGGTAAATATTGGTGAGAAATATTCATTTAGAATTTCACCATCTCTTGTTGCTCCACATATAGGTGATCTTGTTGATTTTTACGAGGCACTTTTCTGTTCCTAGTTACTCATTTGCCCTTCATGTACTTGCAGAATCTCTTTGGATTCTTCTTTACCTTATCTGCCAATGCCTACTCATGTCCCCTTTTAGCTGTCCTGATTTCTCTCTTAAGTGTACTCCGGCACCCTATACTCAAGGAATTCACTTGATCCGACTGTAAATGTCATATGCCTTCTTCTTTTTCAAGACCAGGCCCTCAATAACTCTAAGCAAACAGGGTTCCCTACTTCTGCCAGCTTTCTTCTTCATTCTAACAGGAACATGCTGGCCTTGAACCCTTATTAACACACTTTTGAAAGCCTCCCACATACCAGATGTTCCTTCGCCTGTAAACAGCTCCCCCCTGCCAATCAACTTCTGAAAGTTCCTGTCTAAGACCACCAAAATTAGCCTTGCCTCAAGAACTTTAACTTGTGGACCACACCTATCCTTTTCCACGGTTATTTTAACATTAATGGAATTATCATCACCGGACCCAAAGACCAAGAAAATTGACCAAGAAACCGTCCATCTTTGCCTTAACTGTTTTCAGTGACGAAGTGCCTTCTGGGGTGTGGAATTCCAAAGTTTCACACCCTTTTGAGTTGTTTCAAGATATCCTTATGCTCCAGTTATTGTATACTTCTGTAGGACTTCTACTATGTTGAGTGCTTGCTATCTGCATTTTTCTTTTAATTCAGTGCTGTATATCCCTCAATATCCAGGGTTCACAGGGTGAGGCTGAAGAACTTTCTCTTTGTTCGAACATGTTGGCTCGGTACTGTCACTATTTCATTCTTGTCCCGAGGCAGATTAACCTGAAATATCTACTTCCAGTCCACTCTGGCAAAATCGACCTTGCCCCAGATTAGAACTTTGACTTCAGACCCATTCTTCCCCTTTTACTTAACAGTCTTGAATCAAACAGTTATAATTGCTGTCTGCAAAACACTCCCTCACGATACTTCAACCACCTACACTGCTTTGTTACCCAAAGTTAAATCCAGGACCACCCCTTTCTTGTAGGGCCTTCGATGTACTGACATAAAAAGATGTGCTTGATGGATTTTAAGATTGCTGCTCCCCCCCAAACCTTTCACACAATGACACGGGAGATCAAATGCAAAATGAAAGTAAACAGTCTATGGGAAGCCCCTTTTGGAGTATTGATATACAGTGGGATCTTGGGGTGCAAATCCGTAGCTCGCTCAAAGTAGCAACGCAGGTGAACAAGGTGGTAAAGAAGGCAAACGGCACGTTTACTTTCATTGGTTGGTGCATTGAGAATGCTTTTGTTATGCCCATCGGAGATTCAGCTGCAAACTGCATAGATTGGGAAGCAAGTCCTGCAGGGTAAAAGTTTTCACAAAAGGCAGGGAAATTAAAGAGCCAAGTAGCCATATGAGAAGGCCCATAATGTGATTGAATTTAAATTGATTAATTTATATCCAAAGGTAACTTTTGAGGCAGAAATAACCAGAAATGGCCATAACTACTAACTGATAAAACGATGGATGAACTATGATTGTGGGAGCAAAAGTGTACATTTAATTTGTTTAGCCTGTTCTTCACTCAGCAAGATCAAGACTGCTCTTCAACCTGGTTAACAAAAACAATCAATTTTGGACTTAAAGTGAATACTTGACCTCACATCAGTTGCCATTTATGAGAGAGATCCTAACTTTTTTCACCCTTTGTGTGTAAAACACTTCCTAATTTCATTCTAACTTAAGACTATGTCTCCTTATCCTCAAACAGTGAAAATATTTTCATTAAGATTAGATTCCTTACAGTGTGGGAACAGGCCCTTCGGCCCAACAAGTCCACGCCGCCCTTTGAAGCATCCCACCCAGACCCATTCTTCCTATAACTCACACATCCCTGAATACTACAGGCAATTTAGCACGGCTAATCCATCTAGCCTGCACATCTTTGGACTGTGGGAGGAAACCGGAGCAAGCCCACACAGACACGGGGAGACTGTGCAAACTCCACACAGACAGTTGCCCGAGGCTGGAATTGAACCCGGGTCCCTGGTGCTGTGAAGCTGCACTGCTAACCACTAAGCCACTGTCCCGCCCCTAATATCAAATAATATCATTAATATCTTTATATCTCAATAGCTTCAACCAAATCACCACTTAATCTTCTAAATCCTAGAAATAAAATCTCAGTTAACTTTCTTACAGTTCCTTCCTCCCTACACCCAATCCTAGCAGCTCTTCCCACCCTGCAGCATCTTCTTAACTCCTGTAACTGTGTTCCAGTAGCCCCTCGGCCTTCCTTCACAATTCCTGTCTCTCCATCCATCCCCACAGCTCCGTTTCTTTCTGTTTCCCCTGCTGTTCCTGTCTCTTGAGTTTTTCCAGCAATTTCTGTTTTTGTTTCTGATTTTCATGTTTTCTTATATTTTCATTCTTTCTGTGTTTCTGGTGTTTGATCCTCAAAATTATTGTGAAAACTGATATAAAGTAACCACTTAGTGAGTCTGTGCATTTCCATCACAACATCACTTCCATCACGTCATTAAGGGTGTCCTTAATCACTCCTTCTCTTAATATAGCTGTAAAAGTATTTTGTGTTTTCCTTGATACCAATTGCAGATTTTCATTGCTTTATTTAGGAAGGGTTAAATGAGAAACAAAACTATAAGTCACTAAGTGTAATACCAGTTCTAAGGAAGTGTGATGAAGTCTCATAATTAGTTATTACATTGTGGGAACTTGGGTTCTAAAGTAGAGGAAAGAAGTGACTTTTTTCGGCTCTGAACGTCGGACTTTTTTTGTTAAAAAGATCAGAATATCATAGAGATCTACAGCACAGAAAACGGCCCTTCAGCTCATTGCATCTGCACTAGTCAAAAGCAACCGCCTAACAATTGTAATCCTACCTTTCAGCCCCTGTGGACTTTTCCGCCTTGGCAGTGCAAGTGTACATCTAAATACCCGTTCAGTGATATGAGGGTATCTGCCTCCACCATCTTCACAAGCAGTGGTCATTTTGAATAGTGAGCTAAAAACATTTCCAAGAAATTGTTCTTGTAGTTAAATGACAAGCAGTTCTTTATTACTTTCTGACACTTGTAATGAGTTTTTTTCCAATTGTTCTTGTATTAGGCGATTTTTATTTAATTTTACAAAAAACGTGAAAGTTTATTTTGTAAGTACATTGGTAGCCTTTTTGTGAATATATTCAGTGACTGCCCTTAATGGTAAACAAGAAGAAAGAGAATGAATCACATGATCTACCAAACCAGGTCTCATTCTGCAATATGACCTGTCCTGTATTACCATCAGCCGGGATCATAACAGCAAAGTTAGTAGAATTTGTTGGTACAGACAGAATAATTGACCATTTAGATAAATATGAGCCGATGGAGAAAGCTGACAGTTACTTGTAAAGGTCATGTTTAGTCATTGAACAAAATTGAATTATTTGAATAGGTGATAGATAAGGGAAGTGTTAGTGCTCTAGTGGTGCAGTGGTATTGCCCCTACCTTTAGACCAAAAGAAACAAATTCAAGTGCCACCTGTCACGATGATGCATCATAACCTGTCCGAGCAGGTTGATTAAAAGTAAGTACATGGTTAATAGAGTGAAAAGGAATGTCACTTGAGCAGCCAGATGACCTTCATCTGGGATCCATTTGAGTCTGTTAGCAAAAACAAAAGATTAATTCATTGATTTGGATAAGGAATAGGTTAGGAAGTAGGAGACAATATTGACATGATGAATATATACTCAAACTGGCAGGCATGTCTAGGAATGTGTCTCAAGAATCTTCTGAATTTTATTATACTTATAGTTAACTTGGATGGAGGAATACAGAGCTGTACAGTCAACTTTACTGATTGCGCAGTCAATAGTGTAAATGCAAACAGAAAATTGCAGAGGGATGTAAATAGATTGAGTGTGCAAACAAGATTGTAATTCTGACGAAGGGTCCCCGGACACAAAGCGTTAATTCTGATTTCTGTCCACAAATGCTGCCAGACCTGCTGGTCTTTTCTTGCAATTTCTGTTTTTGTTTCTAATTCACAGCATCCACAGTGCTTCTGTTTTTTATTTATTTTAGCAGATTCGGATCAATGGGGGGTGGGGAGGAAGAGTGTCAAGTCCACTTTGGACTTGGGGAAAAAAAATTACATTGTTTTCTAAATGGTGAGAGTCTATGAGCTTTTGAGGAAAAAAGGGGATTTAGTGGATTAAGTGCAGAAAATACAAAGCTGTAGGATGGATACAAAATATGATTTATACATCCAAAGGCTTGTTTCAGTTTTCTCTAGGAGGTTGGAATACAGAGGGACAGAAGAGCTATTATGTCAAGCTCAGGCTAGACCCTATGTTCAGTTTTGAAAACCATTCCTGATCTGAGGTATGTAGAATAGATTATCTAGAGTTATACCAATTACATTTTGAAGACAGTTTGTGTAGCCTAGGTGGGTAGGCATTGGCTTAAATATGGAATATTAAAGGATGATCTAATTGAGTTATTTAAACCTATTTCCTCTGATGGCAGAACCTTAAAATTGGAAGTGGGTCGTTCAGGGGCTATGTCAGGAAGCACTTTTTTCACAAGGTCATAGAAAACATTACCGAGATTGGTTTTTATTGAGTTATTAGCCACAATTAGGAGGTGGTAAATAGTGTTAAGAGTCAACATTGACTTGATTAAATGTTGCAACAGATGGAGGAGCTGAATGGTTTTACTGGCATACTGCTTAAGTATGCATGATAATAAAATCTAATCTTAATTCTAAATTCTAAAAATTTTGACATTCGGGCAGCTAATCTAAATCCAGTTAATACACCAAAACAGTCCTTTCAGGGAGAAGTATAGTTGAGACTTCGGCAGGTAGTTTGATTTCTAATTGATTTGTAATGTGTTGTCTTTCTTTCCATCACACAGCAACAACAGGAGATGGCTACAGTACGGAAATCTCTACAATCCATGCTAATGTGATAGCATTCAGGAGATACACACCCTTGACACTAATTGGAAACCATTTGATTAAAACAACTGGTTATTGCAGCAGTAACTGAGTTTGTAGTTGCTATTTTAAAATGCTGGTTAATTTTAAATCTACTTTCATGTTAATTGTAGCAGTACAGATTAAGCTTTTCTGTACTTGCCCATTTGGTTGATGAAATTGTTAATCAGATTAAAACTAACTCAATTTAAGTCTGCCATTTTGTTAGTAATTCTGTCTTCATATTTCATCTGTATTATTATGATTCTATTACATGAAACAGTATTTTATATCTACTATAAATCATGAGTTATACGTCTCAGTTGTTACAGTGCAAGAGGCCATTTAGCTCAGCTCATTGAATAAGCTATTCGCCTCGTGCTACACTCTGCATTTTCCCGTAACCTTGCATATCTTTCCATACAGAAATCTAATTCCATGGAATCCCGGGGAAACAGGCCATTCGACCCAAAGAGTCCACACCAACTCTCCGAAGAACATCCCACCCAGACCCATCCTCCCCACCGTATCCCTGTCACCCTGCATTTCCCATGGCTATCATACCTAGCCTACATATCCCCAAACACTATGGTTAATTTAGCATGGCCAGTCCATCTAACTTGCACATTTTTAGACTGTGGGGTGGTAACTGGAGCATCCACGCAAACACAGGAAGAATGTGCAAACTCTACATAGACAGTTACCTGAGAGTGGAATTGAACCCACGTCCCTAGTACTGAGCCACTGAGCTACCCGTTCCCTTCTGTGTGTTTTGGTTGAACCTGTCTGCTCATGCAACTCCATTCCCCCTCACTTTTGATCCCTTTGTAACTGGGAACTGTTTCTCCAGGACCAAACCCTTCATGATTTTGAATACCACTATTAAATTTCACCTCAGCCTCTTTCCCCTCCAAGGAATACTGTCTTAACTTCTCCTGTATATATTCGTAACTGAAACTCCTCATCTTTGAAGCCATTCTTTTAAATCTTTTCTGCAAGCTGTCTAATTCCCTCACTTGCTTCCTAACAAGAAGTGCTCAGAATCATACACAATACTCCACTTATAGAGGCATACAGTCACATAGCCCAATTTGTCCATGCTGACCGGGTTTCCTAAAACTGAACTGATCCCAATTAATCCTAACCTTATCCCTCTAAACCCTTCCTATTCATATACCCATCCAGATGCCTTTTAAATGTTGCATTTGTACCAACCTGTACCTCCTTCTCTGCCCGCTCATTCCATATACAGACTACCCTCTGTGTGAACAAGTAGTCCCTCAGGTCCTTTAAACCTTTCCCTTGTCACCCTGAACCTATCTAGTTTTGGACATCACTACTCTGGGGAGAAGACCTTGGCTATTCACCTTATCTCATGATTTTATAAACCTCTTGGGCGGCACAGTAGCTCAGTGGTTAGCACTGCAGCCTCACAGCGCCAGGGACCCGTGTTCGATTCCAGCCTCGGGTGACTGTGTGAAGTTTGCACGTTCTCCCTGTGTCTGCGTGGGTTTCCTCCGGGTGCTCCGGTTTCCTCCCACAGTCCAAAGATGTGCAGGCCAGGTGGATCGGCCATGTTAAATTGCCCATAGTGTTCAGGGGTGTGTGGGTTATAGGGGGATGGGTCTGGGTGGGATGCTCCAAGGGGCGGTGTGACCTGTTGGGCTGAAGGGCCTGTTTCCACACTGTAGGGAATCTAATCTTGTAACGTCACTCCTTGGCCTCTGTTATTCCAGGGGGAAAAGTCCCAGCCTCCCCCTATATCAAACCCTACAGTCTCAGTAACATTTGTAAATTTTTTTGCACTCTTTACAGTTCAGTAACTACATCAATGTCAGACCTCTTGCATAGAAATGAATGCAGTTTAATTCCTCAGTCTTCCCTTGTTCTCTGCCATATTCTTGCTCGCCTTACATCTGATAGGTCATGAATGGTGCCAAACATTGTGCAATCATCAGCAAACATTCCCAATTTTAACCTTAGATGGAGGGAAGGATATTGGTGAAGCACCTTAAGATGCTTAGGCACTGAGGAACTCCTGCAGAGATGTCCTGGAGCTGAAATGACTGACCTCCAATGACCACGACCAGCTTCCTGTGTGCCAGGTTTGACTCCAAACAGTGGAGGGCTTTCACCCGACCCCTCCAATTCCAGTTTTTCTAGAGCTCCTTGATGCCACACTTAGCCATAGAACATAGAAAAGTACAGCACAGTACAGGCCCTTCGGCCCACGATGTTTTGCCGTGGAATAATCCTAATCCAAAAATAAAATAACCTAACCTACATTCCCCTCAATTCACTGCTGTCCATGTGCATGTCCAGCAGTCGCTTAAATGTCACTAATGACTCCCCTCCATGACTACCACTGGTAAACTATTCCATGCGCTCACAACTCTGGGTGAAGAACCTCCCTCAGACATCTCTATACCTTCCTCCTAACGCCTTAAAACTATGACCCCTCGTTGCAGTCAATCCTGCCCTGGGGAAAAGTCTCTGGCTATCGACTCTATCCATGCCTCTCATTACCTTGTAGACCTCGATCATGTCACCTTTCTTCCTCCTTCTCTCCAGAGAGAAAAGTCTGAGCTCAGTCAACCTCTCCTCGTAAGACAAGCCCTCCAGTCCAGGCAGCATCCTGGTAAACCTCCTTTGCACCCTCTCCAAAGCGTCCACATTTTTCCTATAATAGGGCGACCGGAACTGGATACAATATTCCAAGTGTGGTCTCACCAGGGTTTTGTAGAGCTGCAGCATAACCTCACGGCTCTTAAACTCGATCCCCCTGTTAATGAAAGCCAAAACACCATATGCTTTCTTAACAACCTTATCCACCTGGGTGGCAACTTTGAGGGAGCTATGCACTTGAACGCCAAGATCCCGCTGTTCCTCCACACTGCCGAGAATCCTGCCTTTAATCCTATATTCAGCATTTAAGTTCGACCTTCCAAAATGCATCACTTTGCATTTATCCAGGTTGAACTCCATCTGCCATTTCTCAGCCCAGCTCTGCATTCTGTCAATGTCTCGCTGAAGCCTGCAATAGCCCTCGATACTATCAACGGCACCTCCAACCTTTGTGTCATCAGCAAACATACTAACCCACCCCTCAACCTCCTCATCCAAGTCATTTATAAAATCTACAAAGAGCAGAGGCCCAAGAACAGAGCCCTGCGGGACACCACTCAGCACTGACCTCCAGGCAGAATACTTACCATCTACAACCACTCTCTGCCTCCTGTCAGCCAACCAATTCTGAATCCAGACAGCCAAGTCACCCTGTATCCCATACCTCCTGACTTTATGAACAAGCCTGCCGTAGGGAACCTTATCAAATGCCTTGCTGACGTCCATGTACACCACATCCACTGCTCGACCCTCATCAACCTGTCTCATAACTTCCGCAAAGAACTCAATAAGATTTGTAAGGCATGACCTGCCCCTCTCAAAGCCATGCTGCCTCCCTTTAATCACGCTATGCTTTTCCAAATAGTCATAAATCCTATCCCTCAGAATTCTTTCCAAAACCTTGCTGACCACAGACGTAAGACTGACTGGTCTGTAATTTCCAGGGATTTCCCTATTCCCTTTCTTGAAAAGAGGAACAACATTTGCCTCCCTCCAGTCTTCCAGTACAACTCCCGTGGAGAGTGAGGAAGCAAAGATCTTCGCCAGCGGCTTAGCAACCTCCTTTCTCGCTTCCTGGAGCAACCTAGGATAAATCTGGTCTGGCCCTGGGAACTTATCAATCTTAATGTTTGCCAAAATTTCCAGCACATCAACTTCCTCAATCTTGATCTGTTTAAACCTGTTTTCCTGATCCTCAAAGTTCTTGTTCACAACAAGGTCCCTTTCCTTAGTGAAAACCGAAGCAAAAAACTCATTTAGGGCTTCCCCTATCTACTCAGACTCCACGCACAAGTTCCCTACGCTATCCCTGATCGGCCCTACCTTCTCCCTGATCATTCTATTATTCCTCACGTGTGAGTAAAATGCCTTCGGGTTCTCCCGAATCCTTCCTGCCAAACCTTCTTCGTGCCCCCTCCTGGCCCTCCTCAGTCCACTTTTGAGCTCCTTCCAAGTAAGCCTGTAATCCTCATATATGACCTTGATGTCACTCTCACCTCACCACTGGAATTCAGCTCTTGAACCAAGTCTGTAATGAGATCAGGAGCTGAGTGGTCCTGGCGGAACCCAAACTGGGTGTCACTGAGCAGGTTATTGCTGAGCAGGTGCTGCTTGATATCGCTGTTACTGACACCTTCCATCACTTTACTGATGGTCGAGAGGGGACTGATGGGGCGGTAACTGACCGGGTTGGATTTGGCCTGCTTCTTACGTACAGGACACACCTGGGTGATATTCCACTTTGTCATGCACTGACACCGGTGTTGTAGCTGCACTGACACCGGTGTTGAGGCTGCACTGACACCGGTGTTGAGGCTGCACTGACAGACACCAGTGTTGTAGCTGCACTGACACAGCTTGGCTAGGGACATGGCAAGTGTTACAGCACAGATCTTCAGTAGTATTGCAGGAGTGTTGTCATAGCCCATTGCCTTTGCAGTATCCAGTCCCTCTGACTGTTCCTTGACATCTTGAGGAATGAATTGAACTGACTAAAGTCTGGTTTCTGTGATGCTGGAGAGAGTCAAAGGAGGCAGCGTCATACAGCACACAGACACACCTTTCGATCCAACTATCCACACCGACCGTGTACCCAAACTGAACTAGTCCCGCCTGGCTGTGTTAGCCCGTATTCCTTCAAACCTTTCCCATTTGTGTAACTATCCACATGTCTTTTACATGTTGTAACTGTACCTGTACCCATCTCTGCTGGCAGTTCATCCACACATTAACCATTCTTTGTGTAAAAAACATTTCCCCTCGTCCTTTCTAAATCTTTCTTCTCCCACCTCAAAAATATCCTCCCTAGTTTTGAACTCCCCGACCTTAGGGAAAAGATGTTTGCTGTTCATACCCCTTATGATTTTATAAATCTCACAAACTTCCTACACTGCAGTGAAAAAGTACCAGCCTATTTTTATAATTCAAACCCTCCATTCCTGTCAACGTCCTGGTAAATCTTCCATGAACTCTTTCCAGTTTAATAATGTCCTTCCTATAATAGGGCGACCGGAACTGCGCACAATATTCCAGGAGAGGCCTCATCGATATCCTGTACAACCTCAACATGACGTCCCAACTCCTATAAATACTCAAAAGGTCTGAGCAATGTAGGCAAGCGTGCTAAACGCCTTCTTAACCACCCTGTCTACTTGTGACAAATTTCAAAGAATTATGTACCTGAACCTCTGCAGGGGTTCCACAACGCTTCCCAAGGCCCTACCATTAACTGAAGCGTGTCCAGCGGAGATTCACACGGATGATCCCTGGAATGGTAAGCCTAACATACGATGAACGGCTGAGGATCCTGGGATTGTATTCATTAGAGTTTAAAAGGTTGAGGGGAGGTTTAATAGAAACTTACAAGATAATGTATGGCTTAGAAAGGGTGGACGCTGGAAAGTTGTTTTCGTTAGGCGGGGAGACCAGGACCCGTGGGCACAGCCTTAGCATTAATGGGGGTCAATTTAGAATGGAAATGAGACATTTCTTCAGTCAGAGAGTGGTGGGCTTGTGGAATTCATTGCCACGGAGTGCAGTGGAAGCTGGGGCAGTAAATGTCTTCAAGGCAGAGATCGATAAATTCTTGATCTCACAAGGAATTAAGGGCAATGGGGAGAGTGCAGGGAAGTGGTGTTGAAATGTCCATCAGCCATGATTAAATGGCGGAGTGGACTCAGTGGGCCGAATGGCCTTACCTCCACTCCTATGTCTTATGGTCTTAATTGTATTAGTCCCGCTTTTGTTGATTATTGCAAAAGTGTACTCTGATGTGCTGAGCTCTTCTGTCATTGAGGATGGGGATATTTGTGAAGCTCCCTCTTCCACTGAGTTGTCAAATTATCCACATCCACTCCTGACTGGCTGTGGCAGGGCTGTCGAGCACTAGTTGTGGGACTGCTTAGCTCTGTCTGTCACTTGCTGCAAGTATTTAAAGAATTTACTGCATGGTTTACAATAGACATTTTGTAAAGGAACAAAAGCTGAAAAATAAAAGCCAGTCAACAGCAACTAATAAAGGAAATTGAAGGAAAGTAAAAAAAAAAGTGTATGCTGAAGATCTGAAACAAAGACAGAAATTGCTCGAGAAACTCATCAGGTCTGGCAGCATCTGTGCAGAGAAAGCAGAATTAACATTTAAAATCATGTGACGCTTTCTTCAGAACTGATAATCACTAGTAAAGGTGATATATATGCTGAAAGAGGGGGAACTACTGTCCCTTGTCATTCAACCATCACTGCCTCACTATCGCTATCCTGGGCTCTGCCATTGACCAGAAACTCAATTGGATTCACCATATAAACGTAATAGCTACAAAAGCAGGTCAGGGACTAGGTCGTGGTCTGGAAAGGAGTAGGCTGATAGGTGGAAACAGAGCCAAGAGAGAGAAAGAGAAAGACAGTTGGACAGACAAAGGGATAACTGTAAACCGGGGAAGGAGGAAGGCTGATAATAGAGATCACACATAGGTGAAAATTGAACCCAGGTCCCTGGCACTGTGAGATAACAGTACTAACCCATAGTTCAGTGGTTAGCACTGTTATCTCACAGCACCTGGGCCCCAGGTTCAATTCCACCCTCAGGTGGTGACTGTGTGGAGTTTGCACATTCTCCGTGGGATTCCTCTGTTTTCCTCCCACAATCCAGAGATGTACAGGCTAGGTGGACTGGTCATGCTAAATTACCCACAGTGTTCAGGGATGTGTAGGTTAGGTACATTAGCCATGGGAAATGCAGCATTGCAGTGATGGGTCTGGGTGGGATGCTCTTCAGAGGGTTGGAGTGGACTCAGGCCAAATGGTTTGTTTCCACACTGTAGGGATTCCTTGAAAAATGATTTAATGGCTGTGCTGAGAAAATGTAATGACAGTGTGCGCAGGTAAATTAAGAACATGGAATGAGTTGCTCAGGTGTGAAAATTACTGAGATCCGAAGACTGCAGAATCCCAAGCAGAAAATGCCCTTCTTCTAGCTTACTTTGAGCTTCACTGTGGCAACCGGAAGCTCAGAGTCATTTTTGTTCTGCCCATGTACCTTGGCCAACTTTTTGAGGATGTTGCAGTGCTCCTGTGAAGCTCAGCATAAGCTGGCAGGACAGCATCATATTTTCTGCATGGGAACCCTGCAACCTTCAGGATTTAATTTCTAATTCACTAATTTTGGAATCTGAACCCCACATTCCATGTCCTTGACACACCCCCACACCCCAGGCCTGTCATCACACAAGCTGCTTTCAACACAGCCAATCCATTTTCAGCAACTTATGGTCTCCACTGTCAGCTATCCTTCTGACCATTTGATTTACTGTTATTCATCCCTTTGTCAAACTGTCCTCTTCTCTTTCTGGGCTCAATCTACACCTAGCCGCCTTCTACCCACACCCTTCAGCATATACATCTTTTCGTAGCTATTATAAGTTCTGAAGAAGGGTCAGTGGGCTCAAAATGTTAACTCCGCAAAGGAAATGAAAGATTACATCAGTAGATCAAAGGAGGCACATAAAGTTGCCAAAAGAACAGTAAGTGTAATGATTGGTAACATTTTATAATTCAGCGAAGGAGGACCAAGAACCTGATGAAGAAATGAGAATACAACAAACATTAGAGCTTCTGTAGTTAAGTAAAGGGGAAACATTAGCAAAGACAACTATGGGGTAATTACAGATAGAGACAGGAGAATTTATGATGGGAAAACTGTAGAGAATTGAGAAACTGCTTTGTGTCTGTCTTCAAGGAGGAAGGTGTAAGAAATACCCTAGAAATTATCAATCAAAGGAACTAGTGGGAATGAGGAACTGAAATAACTCAGTGTTAATAAACATGTAGCATGGAAGAAATTTAAGAGGCTAAAAGTTGAGAACTTCCAAGGACCCCTCTGCATCCAGATGTTAAAAGAGGTGGTGGCAGAGATAATTGATGCATTGGTGTTATCTTATAGAAACCATGGTTTTGAAATAGTACCTGCAGTTTAAGAACATGCAAAATGACCCTCTTATTTAAGAAAAGGAGGAGGATGCCAGTGGGGAACTACAGATTTCTATTTACCCTATCCATGCTCCTCATGATTTTATAAACCTCTATAAAGTCATCCCTCAGGCTCTGACACTCCAGGGAAAAATAGCTTCAGCCTATTCAGCCTCTCCCTATAGATCAAGCCCTCCAACCCTGGCAACATCCTTTTAAATCTTTTCTGAACCCTTTCAAGTTTCACAACATCTTTCCCATGGCACGGAGACCAGAATTGCACACAGCATTCCAGAAGTGACCTAATCAATGTCCCGTATAGCTGCAACATGACCTCCCAACTCCTATACCTATGCACTGACTGAAAAAGGCAAGCATACCAAATTGCTTCTTCACTATCTTGTCTACCTGTGACTCCACTTTCGAGGAACTATGAACCTGCATTCCAAGGTGTCTTTGCTCAGTAATGCTCCCCAGGACCTTACCGTTAAGTGCCCTGATTTAACTTGCCAAAATACAGCACCTCACATTTATCTAAATTAAACTCTATCTGCCACCCCTCGGCCCATTGGCTCATCTGATCAAGATCCTGTTGTACTCTGAGTTAATGTCAAAATTGATTTATGAAAGGGGGGTCAATTAGGTTTAGAGTGTTTTGAGCAAGTTACTGGAAGAGTAGATCCCTTCCAACTCTATTTTGATTTAGCCCCTCCCCATAGCTTTGATAATTTGCATTAGCCCGAGATGGCTTTGCATGGAAGTTGGAAACATTGGCTGATTTGCTGCTGGTGCTTTAAAAATGATTTTTTAAAATCTACAGATGATTTGATGATGAGGGGCAAAAAAAATTTCAGTTGTCCACAAGATTACTTCTGGAAGTATTAAAAAAAACCAGCAGAGCAGAGGTTCAGGGAGGTCCAGGCAACTCGTTCTCCAGTACATTGATGACATCATTTGGTGTTGCTTCCCTCTCTTCGGAATTGGAAGTTTTTTTTATCAATTTCACTTCCAATTTCCACCATGCTGTCCACTTCACCTGGTCCATTTGTGACTGTTCCCTTTCCTTTCTTGACATCTGCTTCCAACTCTGGGGATAGACTGGCCACCAATATCCACTACAAACCTATCAGCCCCCACTGTTACATTGACTGTACGTCCTTAAACCCTGCATCTCATAAAGACTGTATTCCATTCTCCCAGTTATTCTGTTGCAATGACACCACCTTCTGCAGGGGAGCCTCAGAAATATCCACCTTTTTGCTCAACCGAGGATCCCTTGCCACCATGGTTGACAACTGTGCCCAAACCAATTTCCACACTTCTTCCTTTACCACTTTTTCCTCACTTGTACATCAATGATGGGAATCCCCCCTCATCCTCACTTACCATGCTGCTAGCATCCACGTCCAAAACATCTTAACAGCCTCTATTTCCAACACCTCCAGTGGAATGCCACCACTGGACACACATTATTGTCCACTGCTCTATCATTCCACAACGATTGTTCCCTCTGGGAGACCGTAGTTAACTCCTCCTCCATTCCCAGTGCTCTCACAATATCTTCCCATGCATTCACAGAACGTGCAATATTTGTCTGTTCACTGATCTTCACTATCCAAGGCCCCAGACAGACCTTCCAGGTGAAGCAGCAATTCACCTGCACATCGCTCAATCTAGTGAACTGTATTCACTGCTCACAACACGGTCTCTACTTTGGGGAGATGAAACGGACTGGGTGGCTACTTTGAGGAACACTTATGCTCTGTGCATAAAAATGACCCTGACCTTCCATTTGCCTGCCACTTTAACACATTACCATGTTCCCCAGCAAACTTTCAACAGCAAATGGGTGAATGACAAAAATTGTTTGTTTCTGTCTGGCACAAGAATTCAGAGAGAACAGTGGCAAACCATGGCTTACCAGGGAACTTAGAGACAACATTAGCTGCTAAAAAGAGAGGCACCTGCATTAACAAGAAGAAATAGACTTGAGGTTTGAGAACAGTTTAGAGGTCAAGGGAAGACCAAAGGGTTGATTAAGAATGGGAAAAGAGAATGATAAAGCTTGCAGGGAAAAGAAAAACTGAGTAAAAGTTTCAATAGCTTTGCAGAGGAAAAGATTGGCAGAAACTAATGTAGGTCCCTTATAATCAAAAACAGGGTAATTTATGATAGGAAACAAAAAAAATGGCTGACTAAATTCATAGACCCTTCAGTCTCGGCCTGAAACATCAGCCTTCCTGCTCCTCTGATGCTGCTTGGCCTGCTGTGTTCATCCAGCTCTACACCTTGTTATCTCAGATTCTCCAGCATCTGCAGTTCCTACTATCTCTGACTAAATTCATACTTTGCTTCTGTCTTCACAAAGGAGAACATGAATAATGTACCAGAAGTGATGGGGAAGCATTTGCTGAGCAGGAGGAACTGAAGTAAATCTATTTTAGTAGATAAATGATACTGGAGAAATGAATGCGATGGAATGCTGATAAATCCCGAGGGCCTGAAAATCTACAAACCAGTGCTCTTAAGGAAATACCCCTCAAAATAGGGAATGCGTTGAGTGGTTATTTTAAAGATGCTTTAGACTCTGGAGCAGTTGCTACAGACCAGAGAGGGGTTAATAGAACCCCATTATTTAGAAAGGGTGGTAGAGAATACAGGAAAATTTAGAACAGCAGGTCTGATGTCAATAGTGGGCAAGATGTTAGAGTCCATTATCAACAACTTTATAACAGAGCACTTGGAAAACAGTGGTCCAATTAGTCACAGCATGGATTCACAAAAGGGAAATCAGGCTTGACAAATCTACTGGAATTCTTTGAGGATGCAAGTTGGAGAGATTAGATTCCCAACAGTGTGGAAACAGGCCCTTTGGCCCAACAAGTCCACACTGCCTCTTGGAGCATCCCACCTAAACCCCACACACCCCTGAACACTATGGGCAATTTAGCATGACCAATCCACCAAGCCTGCACATCTTTGACTTTCAGAAAGCTTTCACCACAGTCCCACTTAAAGGATGTTGTATTGAGATGGAAAGAGAACAGGTTGGCTGCCAGTAAACAAGAGTAGGAATAAATGGGTCCTTTTCTGAATGGTAGGCAGCGACTAGTGTGCACTATAGGGATCGGTACTAGGATCCCAGTTATTCACAATATACATTCATGATTTCGATGAGAGGCAATTAAATGTAAGGTTTCAAAGTTTGCAGATGACACAAAGCTGGTGCAAGAGGAACTGCAAGGAAGATGCAGGAATGTTGCTGTGTGATTTGGCCTGGCTGAATGAATGGGGAAATGCAGTATAATGTGAGGTGTATACACTTTGGAAGGCAAATTATTATTTAAATGTCTCAAAATTTGAGCAAGGTGAATGTTTAATGACCCAGGTGACCTCATATGTCAGTTGTTGCAAATAAACTTGCAAATCTAGCAGAGGGCAAACAGTACGTTGCCCTTCATAGCGAGAGAATTCAATTCCAGCAATAAGGATGTCTTACTGCAATTATACAGGACATCGATGAGGCCACACCTGGTACACTGTGTGCAGTTTCGGTCTCCTTATGTGAGGATGGATTCCATTGCTGTTGAGGGAACATAGTAAAGTTCACAACATTGATTCCTAGGATAGCAGGACTGATATTTGGTGGGACACTGAGATGATTGGAATTATATCCATTGGAGTTTAGAAAGATGATGAGGGATCTGAGACTTATAGGACTAAACAGGTTAGATGCAGGATGGAAGTCCCCGATTATCGAGAGTCCAGAACAAAGGGTCATTGGTTCACACTTTGTCCCTACGTGTTTTAAGATGAGGAGGAATTTCTTTGCCTAGAGAATGATGAACCTATGGAATTCAGTGTCACAGAAAGTAGTTGAAATGTTTTTCTGGCTAGAGGGATCAAGGGATATGGTTGGGAGGGGTGGGAAGAGGAGGAAACAGCAGGATTAGGGTACTAAGCTCGATGATCAGGTATGATCATACCAAAATGGTGGAGCAGATTCTGGGGAGTCAAATGCACTACTCCTGCTCCGAACTTCCACATTTCTATTTTTGTCTCAGTCTGCTGCAGTGCTCCACCGATATTCAATGCACAGCGGAAAAGCAATGCCTCATCTGCTTGGGTACATTACAGCCTTCTGGACTTTAAAATTATCAAATTCAATTTGTTACCAGAGCTTGAACACCTCCCCAGAGTATCCCTTCACGATGTGATGTCCACACAATTGCCAACCCATTTTCATCCACTTGTAGTTTTTGTTATCACCTGCCTAGATTTTGTTCTTCCCTGAGTTACTACCTCATTTCTTTGCCTGTTTTTCCTCCCCCCTCTCTGGGCCACCTCGCCATTTATTCCTCAATCCACATTGAGCCTAAATACTACTACTAAATAATACTACTTTTTCTGATGTGCTAAATCAGTCTTGAAGAAGGGTCACTGAACTTTCTCTCCCCAACTGCCGCTGTATCAGAATTTCACCAGCAATTTGTTTTGTATTTCAAATCTCCAAAATCCATTGTTCTTTGTTTTAATGCGCATGAATAAATGGGTCTCACACAGGTTCACAGGCTGTGGAGGGAACTGCAAAGATCAGTGCTCAAGCTCCAACTGTTCACAATCTAAATCAATAACTCAGATGTCAGGGCAAGATGTAGCATTTCCAACTCTGTAGATGGCAAAGCTGGGTGGGAATATGTTGAGGATGATGTGGTGAAGCAGGTTGATAGAACATAAGAAAAAGGTTCGCAATACTTTGGTTTTCACTGGAACTGTTCCAAAACATTTCCAGTTTGGGCTTATCAAAATTTGTGGAGTTTCATTTAATGTTGCCAACCTAACAATGTGTTGACATTCATTGGAAACTGGTCCTGTTGTAACATCAAATATTTTTTGTACCGCAAAGCAGCTTCACCAACTCTTTACTGCTCACAATTTTATTTGACCCATAGCATTAGCAAAGCCAAGTCTAAAGGCCAACAATAGCAGCACTCAGGGCATTCAGATGCCACTACTCACCTAGAAACCAGATCAGGTTTGTGTTACAGATTCCAAACTGAGTTTCCTACTGATTCCTGGTAATTTGACTTTTTTTTTGGGGGGGGGGGGAGGGGGGTGGTGGGCCGGCGGTGTCAAAGAAGAGAACTGACAACTCACCAACTTAGCCAATAAGCAGAAAGACAAATCAACACAAACTCAGAGTTAGGCAAGAAGTGTTTATCAGCAAGGGAGGTGAAACAAAGTGAAGTGGAGATAGACATTAATGCATAAATGTACCTTGTGTCTACATTCTATGAATAAAGCAATCTGTATTTACACCAGCACTTGGTATTTACTTTTATTTAGAAAGAACAGAAAATTACAGTTAAGCATGGAGTAAAATCAAGAGTTACACTAAAAGGCAAAATTAGGTGAGAACCATCTGTTCACAAAACAAACAAGATTTCTGCAAAAACAAATTAATTTTCCATTATATTCAGTTGCTTTAAGTGAACAAGCTGATGCATTGCAAGACCAGTCAAACAACATTTCTTTGAATCATTCCTGTAGCATAACACCTCAGATTCTTTGAGTTTTCACATTTTGTGCAGAAACAATTAAGCCCAAGAAAAGGGGCAAGAAAAAGAGAAATGCTTTGGTTAATTTTATGATTTGTATTGGTCATTAAATATGAGGAGACACAGGGCTGTGGCTGGGTTTGTGATGTTAGAAGTGCAGTTTCATCTCTAACAACTAATCAACGTGAACCTTATGCCGTCCTCCTATATAAAGAGAGAGATTCACCTCCCTTGTATCCCCATCTATATATCTGAAAACAATTCAGGGCACAGGCTCACTGCACACATGGTTTACACAACACTGACAGGAATCCAGTCATAATACTTACTTGGCAACTGTTTAATGTCATATCAAGACAACAACCCATTGATAATGTACCATGGACATTGTACTCATGCTAATTTCTTACGAAGTTTGAACCTTTTCACTGATATGAACCGGCTGTGTGCCCAGCATGTAGATTGTGTTAAGATGTTAATTCACATTATAAACAGAAAATTTTGAAGACCTAAGACAAATCAAGTCATTTAAAACTTCAGAGTTTCAGGTTAATGCAATAGCTTGTACTATCAGCCACAGTCCTGTATGATTTACAGTACATGCTCAAAAAAAGCCCAAAAAGTATATGCTTTGCAAATGCACATTCAAAATAATTTCATGAGAAAATATAGCCATCTTGTTTAAACTCTGAAGGTATTTACTGGAAAAGTTAAACCTATTTGGATCAATGTCCACAAGGAAATCCAGAAGAACAGACTTGTGTTCTCCACAATTACTGTATGATAGTCATTAGGCAATTACATAATTTTCTGGTGAAACCAAAACTCACTGGTATCAAAAGTGTGGCATGTTTAGATCAGAGATACAATGTGATTTTGCTTCTGGCTATTGCCAGTTTTCCTAGTCCTGATACATGGGCACAAGGGCAAGTATATGGCAAGTCTCTTAATGAGCATAGGCGCGTGCAAAAACAGATTAACTCTATTGCACCTTTCCTCTATACTGTAGCCTACAAGCAAAGATCTGTGCTGGTATAGGCACAAGCCCACAGCTTCTCCTGACAGTGTTAATACTCTAGACCTGTCAGCTTCAGCACCAATGCTGATGAAAACAAAATGTTAGCTGTGAAAAGAACCACAGGTGGCAATTTCCTTGTATACAGCAGCAAATCCAGACAACTGACATAAGAACTGATCACACTTCATTAGCAAAACAAGTGTGAAGTATTCTGGAGGTAAGCAAGCACCAAGTTACTCATGCCAGCTTGTAGGAGTTGTGCATTGTTGTCCATGTAACGAAGGTGAGAAGCAACACTGAAACTTTCACTGATTAAATACTTAAACCCTTTCCAGCTGCCACCTCTTCCTATCATTGGCTGGAAAGCCTGGCGTTGCCCTGGAATCTCACTGCAGGCTTTAGCTTGTCATCGCATATCTTCATACCAGGTCAGTGTCAGAGACATGGCACTGAGATCTGCACACCGCCTTCAAATAGATAGTCAAACACCATTGGGTTTATCATATCCATCTGACAAGTTAGGTCTTACAGCCTTATACTTATGTTCAGATGGATAAAATCTTCCTTACCACAAACTCTACCATCACAGAGGGTCAGTTTTTAATACAGGAATACTAAGATCTCACACACAGTAAAGTTCCTTCATTCAAGCACAGTGACATTAAGAATGACGCTACAAGATCTGGGATAAACAGACGGAGAACCAGGTGATTATAAATGTCTGCTCAGTGTCCACTGGCAGCTAGTTATTGTCCAAGATTCAGTGATACTTAGCCACACAAAAAAAATCAATACAACCACAAACACTGGTTGAAGGGGCTAAAATACAAATCTATTTCCAAGGAATGAGAATATTTGATTTATTTGAAGAATTCCCCAAAAGTTAAGATTGCTCAGTGCAGGATCTTCTGTGAACGTAATTAATTCACTCTTTTAATGGCAGAACTAACTCCAAAACAGAAAAGTGCTTCGGCTCTGTTCGCTAGTTAGCAAGATGAAGGCAGACGTTGAGAGCAACAAATCCATCAGGCAGGGAGAACAATTACAGGATCCTCCAGACAACAATTTTTGAAACTTAAAGCATTATTTTTCTGAAAATGGACACCCTAGATTGTGGAAAAACATAGCAATAAAGCACAGTGGAAAAAGTAAACTTGTTACAAAGATTCTGCTCCTTAAAGTGCCAGTTCAGCCCAAATCAGGCCTTTCCCTTCAATCACTCACCCGTGTCCAGTTGAAGCAGTTAACAGCAGCACCTCAAAGACAATTTACTGGTGAATTTGGGATGTACATTACAAACAATGCATTGCAAAATCTATTCAATCCTCAGGTATCACAGATGCTCGTACCTCACTCACATCCTTTAAATTGACCCTGTTTAGGCTGTACAATTTAAAACCAGATTTTTGTAGTTCTTGTTCCTACAGCCCAATTACCTCATAGTTGCTGTCAGTTTCCAGCTTGGCACAAAATCTCTTTCTGCAGTCCTCACCTGCAATATGGCTTATCTGATTTTTCCGAGATATAGTTAGTTTCCAAGAAAGCAATTAAGCTCATTTCCAAAGCACGAGCATTATACCAGGCCTGTGGACAGTCAACAGTTCCATCAGACCACAAAAGGCCTGAAGAAAAGACAACACAACAGTGCATCTCATGTTTGTTCAGGTCCATACAAAGGAGACACACATTGTGTTTGTTTCCGAGCTGCCAATGTTACAGGGAGACATGTATGCAGAAACAAGTCAGTCCTTCCCATCACAGTCTGCTAAGATTAGGAGTGTTAGGCTTAATTCAGAAACAGAGGCTGAGAAAAACAGAAAAGTGCACACAATGATTGAATGATAAATTAATAACTTGTTCACTTTTTCTCCCAATTCCATATTTTTCTATGTACATTCCCTCAATCATGTGCTGCAGTCTCTCCCATCAAGCAAAATGGTTAAGTCACTTGTGATGGTTCTGTTCCTGCGAGTTGGCTGGTGGGAAGGAAGGGGGGCTGATTTTGAAGATGTTAATGTGAAGGTGGGAAGCGATCTGATTGCAAACACCCACTGAGTAACGGATTAAGTCAAAGAGAGACCAGACCTGTGGGCCAAAGCAGAGAAAGAAAAAAAAAGTCAGTGAGGAATCAAAAGCAGTGGTTCCATTGTCACTGGACATAATGCGAGACCACCCTCCAGACGGCTGAAGGCAAGGTCCTCATCCATACAAGTACAAGTCTGCATCTACAATCTTGCAACATTTTAAAAAAAGGGTGAGTACAGAGGAGTATTGCACAAAAATATGCCATAGAAGAACAATTATCAAGGAATATCCCATCACCAGGTTCAACATCTATTCAACAACCCCATAGGAAAATATCCCCATCTGAACTTCAATACCATCAGCTACAACAGCAGTGCAGAGCTGCAGGCAGGATATTAGAGGGCCTCTATCATAGCTTAACCTAAGGCACGCTCATTACTAGTTTCTGTCAGACTAGACGCTGCATTTTCATAGAGCTGCGGGCTGTGTTGTGTCCCTAAGAAGGTGCAGTCAACAGAAAACTTGCTCAGGGGCTCACTGTTCAATTCTAGCTCGACAACAGCTGATGTAAATAGTCTTTGTTGCCAGACCAGCGGGTCATCTCCAGGCACTGTCCAATCAACCAGCAACCCGACCCCATTTCCCAATGAGACTGGAGGAAGACCCAATGCCTTAGGTGGAGTTATGCTGAGGACTTTGATCAATATGCTCCAGGCTCTTTATTTCTCTTCTAGTTTAACGTTTCCCTATGTTACATTGGTATCAACTTAGTATATATTAAGCAAGGGCAATTACTGTTATGTTTTATGGGGAAGGGGCAGGGAACAGTCTCAATGGATCAAATGGTTTCCTCTGCGCTGTATTGTTCTATGACTGCTTCAAATGCAGAATGAGATGCCTTAACAATTCAGGGTCAGTCTGACGGACAGCAGTATCATGAGTTCCATTACCCATAGCACTAGCTGTTGGTTGTTCTAGTGGCACATGCTGGATGGTGACACTGCCTGTCACTCAATTAAGATGATACAACTGTACAATAAGGGACGAAAAGCCTAAGGCATTCTGGCACCTACTAATTTGCAGTAGCATGGAAATTTGAGACACCCTTCACAGCATCCTGAATATTCCTTATGTTAGACACCCTCAAATCATGAATCCCTATTCTTTGAATGAAAGTATGCATTGACCAAACCGCTTAGTGGGCCTGAGAGAGGTATATGGGCCCAGATTCAACACAAATCAAAATCAAATCCAGATCTCCAGGTCACAGTGGTAAGCACAGTTTTAAAGTTTAAGTCAGAATCTGGCTGTCAATAACTGAAGGAATTCTTACGAGATATCCCACTGACAGATTCCCGACTCAATGTTTATTGGTTCTCCTATCCTCTCCAAATCAGCCTCACCATGATGATTTTTCACAACTTTGCTTTGCATGATCCTTTTCTCAAACTTCACATCTGAGTCCCAGACAGCAAAGTCCCTCCAAATCATAGCCTTGATAATATTTTTCTCAAGCTGTCTACTCATTTCTATGCTGTGCAGTGGTATGTGTCATTGTTATCTGAGCTCCAACAGCCAGCACAACACCATATCCCAAGACCACCAGACGGACTTCAATAGCAAACTTTATATCCACAGTGGAAAATTGCAAGAGGGATGAAAATCGAGTTAAACCCGACAAATCAGTGGTACCGATTTGAATCTGTAGCCAGTTTAGACGCATCTGAAAGTGAGAAACTCTGGTTTAGGCAAGAGGCTCTGCTCACTTACCAAAGCAATCCACAGTACCAAGTACTCATTTATAAAACTGTTGAAGTACTGGTCCAGGAAGAGGAGCCCCGGCCCGACGAAAGCTGTGTCCTGCAAGTGCATCTCACTTTTTGTCATGTGGGCCACCTGAAACCAGAAACGAGAATCTATTCACCAGATCTGCAGCAGCTTTAAAATAACATGCTGGCCCAAAATTAGCAGTGCAATATCATGAGATTAATAACGTGTATTTGCACTGAGGCATTCATAACCTTGACGGGTCTGAGACACCACTGTACAAAATGAAACTTGTATGTAGGAAGCTGTCACAATGAGATAATGAATACCAACTGATTTTAGCAATGCTGGCTGAGGGATGAATATCAGTCAGGACACTGGAAGAAGACCCCACTCTTTGAAATAGGTTCCGTGAGATCTTTAAATTCACTGGAGAGCTGAAATTCAGCTGCCCAGAAAGTATTGCACTACAGTGTTATCCTGGATTAAATGATTAAGTCTCTGGGTAGAACATGAACCCATAATCTTTTGATTTAAACAAGATTGCTATCAAATGAGATGCTGTTGACACATCCATAAATCAAGCTCAATTTGTTCAGCATCAGACAACTGCAATGGGTTGAGGGATTCGTTACCAAAAAAATAAGTTTATAAGATGTTGGGGGCAGGGGGAAGGGACTAATAAAGATATGTCAACAGCCTTATAGTAGTACAATAGCTTCCCAGGTGCAGACGACCAGAAAGCATTATAACGCTTCAGCGATTACTTAAGATTGCCTCCTTGAACATCGGTTCTTTTGGTCAGGCAGACTGAGGCCTTGCCGCCAATACTTAGGGGTTAGGATATATGTGGGTGGAAGACAGTAATCGTCTCCAGTGAAGAGTACATACCACTAATTTATTGGTTATTTTTGCAGAGACGAAGCCAAAAGCAAGGATGTACAGGCAGGGATTATTCTCAAAGAGCCGGCTGGTAGATTTCTTGTAGATCATCAGTGCCAGTGTTATAACTGCCCCTATGTGCAGGAATGGCGACAGCACACTTGTACCCTGTGAAGTACAATGATACATTACCAACAGTGTCAGTCATTGCATTTCTTATGTAATACCCATGCAGAGAGCAGATTCAAGTGTTCCGTGCACAAGATGCGCTCCAATCAGACATCCCACTCAGTCTGCAGAGACCACCAAATAGCTGCAGTAAAACGTGATGATGGAAATTAAATCATTGTGCAGTCGGAAAGTTTGATCAGACCACTTCCAAACGTCCATTAACTTTGTAATCCCCAGCATTTTATGGCCCTCTGCCACTACACCCCTCACAACTGTACAGCTCTATCCACTTTACTTCAGGCTTTTTCTTCAGTATAATTCTGGAACATGAATGGGAAGAATGGCAGCAAAACTGTGGCATTTTGCACCGCCTTTACCCTGGTCATGCTTTGGTCTTACAATGCCACTTTTCCAAGCTTAGTGTGTTCTTCAGAATGAGTTTGAGAAGGCTACATTGTCTTGTGGCCCTGATGCAGACCATAATCAACATTGTAGGTTTGCAGGGAATGCTGGAACTTTATAAATATATATGTTCTCTAATAAATCTGTTTTCACACACTTCTCGAGCAATGGGACTGAAATCAGGCAGCCTGGTTCAGAGGTAGGGATGCTACTGCAGCACCATAAGCATATAAGGCCCAGATTCAAGTCTCACCTGCTCCAAAGGTATATATCTCTGAACTGGTTGATTAGAAAATATCCATGGAGCAGCTGCTCAGTGTTCCTATGGACACTGTCAGAATCAGATGGTAGCTGTGTCTGTTGTCACCTTCTGATTGATGCAACTCATTAATGTCTTCTTGAATTCTCCTCCTTTTCTCATTTCTGTCATAGGAACAGAAATTAGGAGCTAGAGTAGGCCATTTAGCCTTCGAGCCTGCTCCACAATAAGATCATGGTTGATCCTCCATCTCAATGCCATGCTCCCACTGTCTCCTCATACCTTTAAAATCTAAACATCCTTTTCTGAATATAATCAGTGGCTTGACCTCCACTGCCTTCTGTGGCGGAGAATTCCACATGTGGACCAGCTCTTGTGTGAAAGATGTTTTCCTTACCAATTTATCCTGTATCCTGAGGGGGAGACACCCTTGGTTCTAGACTCCCCAGCCAGGGAAAACATTCTCATTTGACCCCTGTTAGACCATGCTGGTCTAATGCCCTTTTCCCTTCTTACAACCACACCCTCCTCACCACACACACACACACACACACACACACCCACCCCAACCCCACCCTGCTCCCCCCATCCACACCCCCATTCCCAAGTTACCCTCAGAGCGGCAGCCACTTACAGCAATGGTGGAGCCGTTCTTGCCAACGCCGCCAGTGAAGATGACAGTGAAGTAGTTAGTGCAGGAGAAGATTCCACCTGCTACCACAAGGAGAGCAGGCACAATTTTAACTTGAATTTCCAGCACTGGGATCTTCTCAGGGGAAACAAAAAGATTAGAGAGAGAAAATAAGAATGACAAAAACATTTCTAGAATTCGCTGCCCAAACTGCAATAGAGAATAAATGAGAGGAGCCTCATCAGACCCCTCATGGCCCTTTCAACTGGAAGGCTGAACAGTTTCTGCCCCCGACAGAAGCCAAACTCCCCAGTTATTTCAGGACTTTTGTTTCCACTACTCAGAGTGCTCACACTCATTGTCGAAGACAATCTTGGATCACTGCTAAAGTTGTCTTTGACTGGATGGAATCAGTGTTCCCTTATCTAATTGAATAAAATCCATGTTAGCCTTTTCAATATCCATATCTCCCTCTAAGAGCATTTCCTGAATGCCTCTTTTCCAGACTAAAATACCCAAGTTTTTCATGCTCATGACCAAACACCATTGAGACCGTAGCTGCGTTATATCCAAAACTGCAATACAAGACAGGGGTGTACCCTGACGGAATTCTTCTGCCAGTAAACAAAAGTTACCCTATAAGGTCATAAGGCTTTAGACATCTGCCATATACCATTGAACAGCACTGAGGTAGGAGAGTCTGGGGTCAGATCGGAGCAAGTCCAGGTGCAGAACTAGACTACTGAAGTTCATTGACTGAACAGAACCCTGGTTTTTCCCAGTTATAACGTTTAATTGATGGTTATTGTAACCAGAATGGATCAGTGAATGCACCTGAGCAATCAATTCAGAACTAGGAATTGGCAGCAAAGGGTGCCTGATACTTCTAGTGTTGTTCCAGTAGTGACTCAGGTGTGTAGGATAAATGGCACAAATCACCGAGTACTGCTCTACCCAGGATTTTAGAGCCTTGAATGATGCAGATTGTGTGTTATCCAGACAGAAGGTGAAAGTCTGCATTGCGCAATCAATGCAGCAGCTCAGGCAGGGCCAAAATCCAGAACATGCCTCTTTGGACAGTGAGAGTCTAACAAATGGGATTGTAGGTGCCGATCCCACAGATAACACAGGCACAAGGTCACACACAGAAGAAAACCTTACTGTGTTCAATCCATAAATAAGTTGGCTTATTTTCCTTAGCCTTCTCCATGAAATGCCTCTTTCACAAACCAATTCCAATGATGCCACTTTTGCTTCAGGAACACTCCAAATCTTTGACCTTTAACAGAAGTTAAGTAGTCAGCTGTAGTATTCTTTACTCTAAGTGAAGCTCAGAACTACCAACCAGGCGTTATTGAGCCTGGGTCAAAGCTTCTTGATCTGCAGTTCCACAATATGCCCCTGATAGAGATAAAGGAACAAAACAGGGCAAAGACTTGTATTTTGTATGAGTGCTCAACGTACTCAATGTTACCCATTTGACGATCTCAGGTGAGAAACACAGACTTCCAACAAATCGATCTCTACATGGCAACATGTCTCAGTTATGTAACATTATCATTGAGGTCTCTGACCTGTATGAGCTATGCACGGATAAGACAGATCACGAATATTTTACTCAAAGTGAACATTTGTTGGGTACTGTGTGTATTTTCAGAGTTAGGCCTCTCACCAAAGATACAATTGTTAACCCAGAAAAAGCAGGAATTTGTCTACTGCAGATTGCTCAACTGAGAAAAACACAAGGACTCAGAGCACAGGAACAAGTGATGACGCCGTTCAACCCTAAAATCTATTCCACCCTTTAATGAGGAATGTTGAATACTGTCCAATCATCAGCAAACATATTCACATTTGACCTTATGATGGAGGCAAGGTCAATGAAGAAGTTGCTGGGGTCACAAAGTCCTTTCTCTTAACACCACTTGTGTAACTCCATCAAATTATCTGATAACACACTGGGAAGTACCTTGGAGCATTTTAAATGCACTTTGTAAAGGCAAGCTGTTTACATTTTCAGAGTAATAATGGGCAGAGTTCGAGTGGTTGTGTACAAATGGGAGACTTCAATCCAACAGCACTCCAGTACTATCACCATTTCCACTGTCAGCTCCGTCACTGGCTTACTGAAGCCATTAAATATCTGTAATGTTACCTCAGGCCAAGTCGGGTCTAAGAATCATCCTCACCCTCTTTTAATAGGCTTAATACACAGATTAACAACAGTACCTTTACCACATTGAACAGTATTTAGTTCCTCTATGGAAAGTAAACAGTCCCACTGGGACCACAGGCCATCTAAGACCAGGTCCCTAGCCAGAAGAACGAGCTGGTCTCTAATTTTTCACCTACCTTGGTTTGCCCCCTAGAAACAGGATACAGTGGCATATTGCTCAATGTCTTGAAGGAACTGTGCAAAGTTTGACAAACTGTCCAGAAAGCACATATAGTGCTTACAATGTATTACTATATTTAAGTGAATTCAGGACATGTGTCTTAAATAAAACTCTACTAAATGTAGCTGAATACTCGAGCAGGAATCAGGAAGCAAATTTCCATCATTAACAAATGGAGACAATTAATCAAGTATTAGAGGGGGAACAGCAGCTTCTTAATACTCCAGTTTGTGACCTTTCTATTCTCTGTAGGAGAAAGAGGAGGACAGTCCCTGGATAGGACAAGCTCCTCTGTCCCCAATAACTTCACAGGTAACCAGGGTCAGAATTCAATTATGCTATTAATTACCATAGATTCCCAAAATGCAGTTCCTCCACTCGCAGCCAATAAAAACAGGATAATTATGAAGATTTGCACTTCAGTCACATCAATTCTGATTGGGTGAGAAAAGCAGAAATCAGTATTAGAGCCACTCATTGGTAGTTAGCACATTCTCAAGCAATGCAACTGCAGTTCAATCATGCAAAGTAGCAGAGTAACTCATTCCACTAGACCCCTTTGTACTGTCTCTAATGCTCCATTTTCTCAGAACACCATTTGCAATTTATTAGCGTGAAGTTTCTTTGACTACAAACAGCAGCTCATCCCCTGAAGAGGAGGCAATCTTCAGAACATTATTCAAACTCAGCTTGGGGTAGTGACAGCAATCTTTAAATTTTTAAGGCTGAGGTCAGAAGTTTCCATTATTTTAATTCATTCACAGATTGAGAGCAGCACTAAGGCATCATTTATTACTCATTCCTAGTTGAGCTTGAGAAGGTGGTGGTGGGCTGACTTCTTGAACTGCTACAGTCTACCTGCTGTAATGAGGCTCACAATGCCATTAGGGAGGGAGTTCCAGGATTTTGACCCAGCAACATGATATATTTCCAGACTGATGAGTGGCTTGGAGGGGAACTTACAGGTGATGGTGTTTCCACATATCTACTGCCCTTGTTTCCAGATGGGAGTGATCATGGCTTTGGAAGGTATTGTCTAAGGAGCCTTGGTGAACTTTTACCATGCATTTTGGAGATGCTACACACTGCTGCTAGTGAGTGTAGTGGTGGAGGGAGTTGTTGTTTGTAGATATGGTTCTAATTAGGCAGGCTGCTTTGTCCTCATTGGTGTCAAGCTTCTTGAGTGTTGGTGTTGCATTCATTTAAGTAGGGAGTATTCGATCATACTCCTGACTTATGCCTTGTGGACGGTGAACGAGGAGTTGGGATGTGAGTTACTTGTTGCAAGATTTCTAACCTCTGATCTGCTCTCATAGTTGCTATTTGTATGGCTAAGCAAATTCAATTCCTGGTAACACCCAGGATGTTGACAGTGAGGGGTTCATAGATGAGGTCATTCTAAGTCATGGGCAGTAGTTCGATTCTGTCTTGTTGGAGATGGTCATTAATACCACACAAGCATCAGGCAATGTTACTTGCCACTTTTTAGCCCACACCTGGATACTGTCTAGGTCTTGCTGCATTTGGATATTGACTGTTTCACTATCTGAAGAGTCAAGAATGATACAATCATCAGCAAACATCCCCGCTCTAATCAAATGATGGAAAGAAGGTCATTGATGAAGCATGTGATGATGACTGGGCCCCAGACACTACACTGAGGATCACCTAGAGCTGAGCTGATTGACCTCCAATAAGCACAACTAACTAACTTTCTGCCAGGTATGACTGCAACTAGTGCAGACCTCAGCCCTGAATTCAGTTATCATTGACTCCAGTTTTGCTAGGACTCCTTGATGACTCATTTGGTCAAATGCAGCCTTGCTGACAAGAGCAGTCACTTTCACCTCCCTTCTAGAATTCATCTCTTTTCTCCATCTTTAAAGTCAAGGCCGTACTGAGGTCAGGAATTTAGTTTCTTAGGCATAATCCAAACGGAACTTCAGTGAACGGGCTATTGCTAAGTAAACGCTGCTTGATCACACTGTTGACAAAAGCGTCCGTCACTTCACTCATGAACAGGTTTCATGACAATCAACTAGACTTTTAACTCCAGATTTTATTAAATTTGAATTCCACCACCTGCCATGGTGGGATTTGAAATCATAGCCCCTGAACATTAATGGGGTCTCTCGAATACTAATCTAGTGACAATATTGCTAAGCCATCATCTCCGTTTCTCCTGATGCCTTCTAGTTGACTAGACTAACTGTGATGGTGACTTCTAGTGAGGCAGGTTACGTCAGGCTCTGCTGAAGCTGTAAGCTGCTGTCACTGAAAACCTGGCAATATCTACCACTTTGCAGACAATATCCCAACAAGGATTATCAATACCAGCAGCGATGGAGAGAGACAAGTGTTGAGTATAAAAACTATCCATCATAACTCATGCTCCATTTAAATTGTCTAGAATTTAGTAGGCTGCAGGGTGCCTATCTCCCCTCTGCACAAATAGCAATGAGAATTTAACATGGTGCTTCATATCGAGCAGGCAATTTGAAGAATGTTTATACAGTGCAGTTTTATGGAAAGTGAGTGGGTTTTCTGAAATGGAGACTTTGTAACACTTTCAACAATTAATTATCAATGGTGCATTGTCACATGATAGAAGCCTAGGGGCTCTACTTGGCTAAAGTGCATGATAGAGCAGCAGTCTGATTGGTCACAGTCCACATGCAGTCACCCAGAAGGGTGTTTACCATAATATTCCATAGTGAAGGCCCCATAATCACTGTCACAACTTGTGCAACTACAACACAGAGCTGAGCTTCTGTGACATCGAATCTGTCAGAGAATAATTATGGAACAATGAAATACTATAAACAGGACAAAAAAAACAAAGCAAGTTACAAAGAGGTACTGTCTGAGAGTAACTTCGCTCAGTGGAACAGTTCTTCAAGGCAGACTGGATTCAGAGGGGCCCAGATGCGAAGTTACAAATTCAAGGGACAACACTGGCTGCAGCTAATAGCTCCACCAGTCACGAAATCCAAAACAATGGCACTGGAAATTAAACCCACGAGCTTTTGAAATAAAGAAAAGTAGGCATCAGATCACCTGATGCCTGGTTACTAGTTAAAAATTACACCCAAGCTGAAGCTCACTCACATTTGTACATACTCACTGCCTAAAGATCAGTGAACAACTGATTTTTACACACCTGCACAAAGGTGGAAAAGTAAGTTACATAATATTACTTATGTATGTAGCACAGCAACTGGCCATTTGGCCCAATCACGCCCCACTCAACCTCCTTGTGCATTCACACAGGGCACAACAGGGACAGTGCTCGTTGATCCGGATTTCCACCCTTATCTAAGGTGCTGTGCTTCATCTCCCCAGTGCGTCTTTTAGTACTCACATTCCAAAGCGCAGTGTCCCAGAAACATACGTCTGCCAATGTGCACAGTAGAACATGAAGACCCCAGCAAAGCAGCAGAAGAACATCCAATCTGGGTTTGTTCCCAGCTGCACAGCGATGCAGATCCCCAGGACCACAAAGACTGCAGAAAGGAAATAAGCAAAGTTCACTTCAGCAGAAATCGTGGACCACTGAGAATCAAATATACCTTCAGCACTTGGAGGTGGTCCAGCAAAATGCTCCTCAGATAAAACTAAGGTCTGTCCAGGAGCAGCAAGGAATAACGTCATACCTTCCAGCCCATCTTATTAGTGCTGTTCAATTCGGCCACTGTGGTTAGCTCAATGAATGTGAAGATATCAAGCATGTTCTTCCCTGAACCGATCTTCACCCACCAACATTAAATACTTAGTGAAAGGAACAGCCTGAGCTCTTAATGTGGCAGCAATAATGTGCTTCCCAGTAGGAATGATTTGAAGAGGTTGGATAAAGATGCAATATAGAAAAGAAGATGTAGCGTATCCATTAAAGAGGGCTGATTCATTAGGGATAACAGGAACTGCAGATGCTGGAGAATCCGAGATAACAAGGTGTGGAGCTGGATGAACACAGCAGGCCAAGCAGCGGAGCAGGAAAACTGAGATTTCAGGCCAACACATTTCGTCAGAAATGGGGGAGGGGAAGGGAGTTCTGAAATAAATAGGGAGAGAGGGGGAGGCGGATTGAAGATGGATAGAGGAGAAGATAGGTGGAGAGGAGACAGACAAGTCAAAGGGGCGGGGATAGAGCCAGTAGAGGTGAGTGTAGGTGGGGAGGTAGGGAGGGGAGGATGGATAGGTCAGGCTTGAAGTTAGGCATTTCAGTCCACAATTAAAAATACAGAAAAATGAAAAGAACACAGCATTTACACAAAGGCATTAGAGATTAAAGGTTATTTCAGGGATAAACAGAAAAAAGGCAAGGATCATTTCTCAGTCTAACTACACATAGCATTCACTAAAAATAAGATAAACAAATAAACATTGAAATTAAGTGGTTTGATCAATAGACTTCAAAGAGTAAAGTTTGCAAAGTGATCAAGGTTGAAAACTAAATATTCCAACTAACTTCAGTTGGGCAAAATGAAAGGAAATTGCCCTAATAAATTATATGATAAAGACAGTTGGAAGATCAAAAAGGAAAATCAGTTTGGGCAGAGCCTCACCTCAGCAATGAGATATTGGTGGGAGCTGTTTGCTATTTCCCTAATAGTACTTGTACTGGAGGGCAGAGCATAAAACTCAGTAAATTAGAGGCAATAAAACTAATTGTGGGGATTTTAATCATTAAGCACAGAGATAAAATAAATCTGTTTCACTGTTGCACTGAGATGAGTTAATGAGATGTGCGCAAGATGGTTTTCTCGATCAGCATATGAAGGAACCACTGAGTGACTATGGGATCTGGCAATGCGAAAGGTTTGCTTAGTAACCTTGCAATAAAGGGGAAAATAGTGACAGTAATAGCATCACTGGATACTGCAACAGTTTACAAACAAGGGAATACAATGTGGCAACGTGTGAGTTACCCACACTGGCAATAAAACAGTAAAGCAGAATTTTTTTTTAATAGCTGGAGACAAACAAGATATGCAGGCACAGCAAGCAACTAGGAAGGTGAATGGTTCACGGTTCACTTTTGTTATAAATGAACCAGAGTAAAGAAATTATACACTGAACTGGTGAGGCTACTCCTGGATTAGCGTGTGCTGTTTTAATTTCTATATAAGGAAGAACATATTTGCTCCAGAGGGAGCATAACCAAAGTTCACTTGACTGACTCCTGGTATGAGGGGATTGTCCAATTAGGAGTGACTCTGTCAACTGGGTTTATATTCCCTCAAATTTACAAATTAAAAGGAATACTAAACAAGGAACAGGTAACCCCCCCGCTACCCAAGGCTGACTTGTACCAGACAATGGCCCCCTACTTGGCTTGACACTGGTCCAGATCAGACCAGAGCTCAACTTGGTCATTTCAAAATTGTCAGAATTTCTCCAATCTTTTATCTATAGCAGTAAAATAAAAAGTTATTTTGGCTGTGTCAACCATTGCACTGGTTAGGCATGTTGATCATTGACTCCATGGCTCTTTGTGTCTCAGCCCTGACTATTTCAATATTGTGCTGCATGGCTGGTCCTTCCATTCTTCTGTTCGTCCACTTTGGTACAATCTGTCATTATGACTAAAAGACCCAAGGCTTTGGGTCAAAATCCTGGAATTCTCTCCTTATTAGCACTGTGGGTCGACCTAAGATAGGTGATAATAATGGTTAAAGAGAATACTGCAATGCTAAAGAGAGAATACCCCAGAGAGAACGGATTTGGCTAGTGCTAAGGAAAAAGTAATATGCGATTGTGTTTTCAGATAGGCCATCAACTAACATGCGAGGAAATGACAACTGCAAACACTGTAGTGTTGTCATAATCAAGAACTCTAATTAACTAAATATAGACTGGGAATGCAAAAGGGGCAACAGGTGAAAAGTACACCTAGATTCTGTTCAGAAGAATTTTCCACAACAGTTTGTGTCCAATCCAATGAGAAAGGAGGCATTCATAGACTTGGTTCTTGGGAATAAGATTGGCCAATGAGATCAAGTACCAATGGGGGAACATTTAGGAGACAGAGATCATTGTGCCATAAGGTTTGGGATAATGGCAGAAAGAACATTGAATCATTACGTGAGTGCACTGACTGGGACAAGAACAGAGCTGGATTGGAATCATTATCAGTACCCTAGTATTTTGCAGATAATGTAGTGGTGATCTAGTCATTGGTGAATGGGAGACAATTTCAGTTTGCAGATGACACAAAACTTGTAAGGATTGTAAACTGCGAGGATGAAAATTTAGAACTAAAGAATATTGAAAAGTTAGCTGATTGGGTATTCAATGAAGAATGTGTAAAATAAGAGCCACACCATAGGTAACATGGTTGAAGTATACAGTATTCTCGGTTTTATTAAGAAGGCTAAAGATTACAAGTGTATGAAGATCATGCTGAGCATGTATAGGATATTAGTTTTACATCAATTGGAGTATCGCACAGAGTTATGCACAACACTCTTCTGGATGTAGATGCATTGGACAGAATGTAGGTGTCAATAATGGTTCCAGGGATGAGAAACTTTAGTTGTGAAGATAGACTGGAGAAGTTGAGACTGTTTTTCTTGGAGTGGAGATGGCAGATAGTAGCACTGTGTATAGGCCACCATATGTATAGGACATTAATACGTTGGAAACAATACAGTGTGGAGCCAAAGGAACACAGCAGGCCAGGCAGCATCACAGGAGCAGGAAAGTTGACATTTCAGGTCAGGGCCCTTCTTCAGAAGAAGGTCCCTCCGTGAAATGTCAACTTTTCTGCTCCTCCGACGGTACCTGGTCTGTGTTCCTCCAGCTCCACACTGTATTGTCTTTGACTCCAGCACCTGCAGTTCTTGCTATTTCCATTAGCATGTTGAAACTGTTCAGAAAGGATTTACTAGACTAACACTTGGAATGAATGGATTGCTGCGAGAAAATTCCTGTATCCTTGAGTTCAGGCAAGTCAGAGGTGACTTAATTGAAACATACATGATCCTGAGGGGATTACCTAGGTGGATGTGGATAGGATGATCTCTCGTGGGAGAATCTAAAACCACGGGTCATTGTTTAAATGAAGGGTCACCCATTTAAGACAGAGATGAAAAAAAGAAATGAGGGTTGAGGAACTTTGGAATTCCCTTCCTCAAAAGGGATGTAAATGCAGAGTGTTTAAATATTTTAAAGCAGAGTTAGACAAATTCTTTATGGCCAACAGAACAAAAGATTATTTGGGGTATGCAGGAATGCAGAGCATAGACTAAAATCAGATCAATCATGATCTTATTGAATGGCAGAGCATTCAAAAGGCCAAGTGGTCTACTCTTTGTCTTTGTCCATACGTTCATTAAGTTTTTAAAATCATGAAGGTTCTGGACAGAGTCAACAGGGAGAAACTGTTTCCAATCTTAAAAGGGTCAAGAAATGAGAAGGCACAGTTTTCAAGTAATTTGTAAAGGAAGTAATAATGTTGAGAGGGGAAAGCTTTGCACACTGAGAGCTGTTAGGGTTTCAGAATCCACTGCCTAGAGGCAGTTTCAATTGAGGTATTTAAGAGAACATCCATTTCTATTGAAATAATCATCGACCTGCGAGGATACTGGATCAAGACTGGAGAATGGCACCAAGTCAAAATGCTTCAAGAGCTGGTGCAGGCATGAGAAGCCAAATGGCCTCATTCTGCATTGTAACAACTGTCATTTTTTATTCTTTGTAATTCTGACAGTACACTAGATAACATGTTTGATCCTGTTTTGCATTTGCCTAGAATTTCCATATCCGCTGTTTGGGCAAGACATAGTTCACAGCTTCACTTTTGAATGCAAGTAAGTAATTATTTCAAGTGTTTGCCATCTTGTTCACGTCCAGAGTATAACTGTATTGCTTGTGGGTTTGACAACTTCTACGACCTCTTTTGCAGAGACAGTTTATTCCTCTGTTTATCCCACACTTAAACATTTTCCAAGATCTTATGTTCCTTCCTCTAATCATTAACGTCTGTTTCTACATCTTCTTACATTCACACCAAGCAAGTTGAAGAGACAGGTCAGGCTGGAACAGGACAGGGAGCAAGGAATTCCTGTTGAATTAAACTGCATCTATTTCAATGCGAGACGTCTGACAAGTAAGGACAATGAACTCAGGGTGTGGATAGGTACACGGGACTGGGATACTATAGCTATTACAGAAAAATGGCTAAGGAAGGGACATGACTGACAGCTTAATGTGTCAGGGTACGGTGCTTTTGGCAGAACAGAGGTAGAGGAAAGGGGGAGGAGGAGTTGCATTTTTGATTAAGGGGAGTATCACATAAGTAGTCAGATGAAATAACTGAGGGATCTTCCAGCAAGGCCTTGTGGGTGGAGCTAAGAAACAAGAAGGGGACAGTGACATTATTGGGGTTGTACTATAGGTCCCCAAACAGTGAATGGGAATTAGAAGAACAACCATGTGGGGAGACTTGCAAGAGAAATAGGGTTGTCATAGTGGAGGATTTTAATTTTCTTAACATAAACCAGGACTGCCACAGTGTTAAGGGTTTAGATGGGGTGGAATTTGTTAAATGTGTTCAAGAAAAGTTTCCTCAAGCAGTAAACAGAGGATCCTCCTTGGGAGAGGAGTAAGCCCCGAGTTACTCTGAGAAATAGGACAGGACAGGTGACTGAGGTGGCAGTGAGGTAGCACTTTGGGACCAGTGACCATAAATCTATAAATTTTAAAATAGTTACAGAGAAGGACAAAACTAGTCCACAGTTCAAGTTCGAAATTGGGGTTAAGGTGAATTTTGGTAGCATTGAACAGAAGCTTGTAGGGGTTGACTGGAGCTGTTGGTTTGTGGGCAAAGGGATCTCTGCCAAGTGGAAGGCCTTTAAAAGTATGGTAATTACAGTTCAAAGTCCATATGTTCCTGTGAGGGTAAAGGGCAAGGCTGGCGGCAGTAGGGAACACTGGACGACAAGCGATATTGAGGTACTGAACAGAAAAAAGGAGGCATGGCTCAGGTAGAAGCAGCTGCGATCAAGGGGATCCCTGAAGGTATATAGGGAACACAGGAGTTTACTGAAGGAGGAATCAGGAGGGTGAAAAGGGAGCACCATATAGCTTTTGCTGAGAAGATTAGGGTGAATCCAAAGAGATTCTTTGAGTATATTAAAGGTAAATGAGTAATGAGAAAGAGAGAAAGGACCTCTCAAAGACCAAAGTGGCAATGTACGTATGGAACCACAGGAAATGGGAAAGGTCCTCAATGAATATTTCTCCTCTGTGTTTACCATGGAGAAAGACATGAAGACTTGGGAATTTGAGGAAGTTAGTGATGATTTCTTGGGGACAGTCCATATCATAGTGGAGGTTGGGTTGGAGGTATTAGAATGTACGAAGGTGGATAAATCTCCTGGTCCTGACCAGATTTATCAAAGAACCCTGCAAGAGGCTACGGAAGGAATTGTGGAGACCCTGGCTTATTCATCTGCATCATTAAGCATGGGTACGGTCCCAGAAGACTGGAGGGTAGTGAATGTTGTGCCCTTATTCAAGGGCAGCTGCAAAGAAAAACCTAGGAATTATAGACCAGTGAGCCTAACATCTGTGGTAGGTAACAAAATGTGAGGCTGGATGAACACAGCAGGCCAAGCAGCATCTCAGGAGCACAAAAGCTGACGTTTCGGGCCTAGACCCTTCATCAGAGAGGGGGATGGGGTGAGGGTTCTGGAATAAATAGGGAGAGAGGGGGAGGCGGACCGAAGATGGAGAGAAAAGAAGATAGGTGGAGAGAGTATAGGTGGGGAGGTAGGGAGGGGATAGGTCAGTCCAAGGAAGACGGACAGGTCAAGGAGGTGGGATGAGGTTAGTAGGTAGATGGGGGTGCGGCTTGGGGTGGGAGGAAGGGATGGGTGAGAGGAAGAACAGGTTAGGGAGGCGGAGACAGGTTGGACTGGTTTTGGGATGCAGTGGGTGGAGTGGAGGAGCTGGGCTGGTTGTGTGGTGCAGTGGGGGGAGGGGACGAACTGGGCTGGTTTAGGGATGCAGTTGGGGAAGGGGAGATTTTGAAACTGGTGAAGTCCACATTGATACCATATGGCTGCAGGGTTCCCAGGCGGAATATGAGTTGCTGTTGCTGTTCCTGCAACCTTCGGGTGGCATCATTGTGGCAGTGCAGGAGGCCCACGATGGACATGTCATCTAAAGAATGGGAGGGTGAGTGGAAATGGTTTGCGACTGGGAGGTGCAGTAGTTTGTTGCGAACTGAGCAGAGGTGTTCTGCAAAGCGGTCTCCAAGCCTCCGCTTGGTTTCCCCAATGTAGAGGAAGCCACACCGGGTACAGTGGATGCAGTATACCACATTGGCAGATGTTCTTCCTCTCACCCTTCCCTTCCTCCCACCCCAAGCTGCACCCCCATCTACCTACTAACCTCATCCCACTTCCTTGACCTGTCCGTCTTCCCTGGACTGACCTATCCCCTCCCTACCTCCCCACCTATACTCTCTCCACCCATCTTCTTTTCTCCCCATCTTCGGTCCGCCTCCCCCTCTCTCCCTATTTATTCCAGAACCCTCACCCCATCCCCCTCTCTGATGAAGAGTCTAGGCCCAAAACGTCAGCTTTTGTGCTCCTGAGATGCTGCTTGGCCTGCTGTGTTCATCCAGCCTCACATTTTGTTGTCTTGGATTCTCCAGCATCTGCAGTTCCCATTATCTGTGGTAGGTAAGTTACTTGAGAAGATTTGGAGGGATAAGGTATACATGCATTTGGGAAGAGAGGGTTTGTTTAGTAGTAGTCAGCATGGCTTTGAGTGTGGGAGATCGTGTCTCACAAATTTGTTAGAGCTCTTTGAAGTAGTGACCAGGAGGTTTGATGAGGTCAAGGCAGTAGGCATAGTGTATGTGGATTTCAGTAAGGCTTTTGATAAAGTTCCACATGGTAGGCTGCTGTGGAAGGTTAGATTATGTGAAATCTAGTGAGAGCTGGGCAAATTGAACTAGTAAGTTTGCAAATCACACTAAAATTGGTGGTATCGTGGACAGTGGAGAAAGGTTAACAGAAATTGCAGCAGGATCTTGATCAGCTGGGGAAGTGGGCCAAGAAATGCCAAATGGAGTTTAATATAAATGTGAGGCGTTGCACTTTGGCAAGTTAAATCAACGTCAGAGTTTTGTGGTAAATGGTAGGGCCTTAAGGAGTGTAGTGGAATGGAGGGACTTTGGAGCTCAGGTGCATGGTTCTCTGAAAGTGGACTCATAGAGCAGCAAAGGAGGCTTTTGGCACACTGGCTTTCATCAGTCAGGGCATTGAGTATAGAAGTTGGGAAGTTATGTTGCAGTTGTACAGCATGTTGGTGAGGCCAAACTTCTTGTGTTCAGTTTTGTTCACCTTGCTATAGAAAGGATGTTATTAAACTGTAAAGAATGCAGAGGAGATTTACAAGGACGTTGCGAGGATTCAAGAGACTGAGTTACAGGAAGAGGATTGACAACTTAAGACTTTTTTCCTTTAGAGCGTGGAAGACTGAGGGGGGGGGGGGGGTATTTTTTCCCCCCCCCTCTTTATTCATTCACGGGGTGAAGGCATTGCTGGCTAGGCAGCATTTATTGCCCATCCCTAGTTGCCCAGAGGGCTGTTAAGAGTCAATCACATTGCTGTGGGTCTGGAGTCACATGTAGTCCAGACCTGGTAAGGATGGCAGTTTTCCCCCTTAAGGGGCATTGGTGAAACAGATGGGTTTTTCCAAAAATCAACAATGGATTCATGGTCAGTTAGATTCCTAATTCCAGATATTTATTGAATTCAAATTCCACCATCTGCCCTGGTAGGATTCAAACCCATGTCCCCAGAATGTTATCCGGGTCTCTGGAATCTGGAATCCAGCGATAATACCACTAGGCCATTGCCTCCCCATGACAGGTGTGGATAGGGTGAATACACTCAGTCTTTTTCCCAGGGTTTGGGAATCAAGGACTGGACGGCATCAGTTTAAGGTAAGAGGAGAAAGAATACATGGGAACCTGAGGGGCAACTTTTTTTTGAAAGCACAGAGGGTAGTACACGTATGGAAGGAGCTGCCAGCATAAGTGGTTGAGGTGGGTACATTAACAACATTTAAAAGGCATTTGGACTATTACATGACTAGGCAAGGTTGAGAAGGACATGGGCTAAGTGCAGGGAAACAGGGTTAGCGTGGATGGATATTTGGCTGGCATGAACCAGTTTGGGCTGAATGGTCTGTCTCCTTGCTGTAGGCCTCTGATTCCATCCAATAAACAGGATTTTCTTCAGAGATAATGGGAACTGCAGATGCTGGAGAATTCCAAGATAATAAAGTGTGAGGCTGGATGAACACAGCAGGCCAAGCAGCATCTCAGCTCCTGAGATGCTGCTGGGCCTGCTGTGTTCATCCAGCCTCACATTTTATTAACAGGATTTTCTTCTGCGTTTAATTTATTTTCTCTGAACTCATTGATAAGTAACATCTATGTATCCTAGATTCTTAGCATTATTCCTTCAACAACTTTATTTATATCCTGTAGTTATATAGTGGCAGATCCAGAATGATCCAGATCCTTCTAAATTTCTTCTAGCATCTGGTGCACATATACCACCCCAGGTCCCTCAGCTCCAGCATCTCTTACAGAACTGTGGCCATTACTTTGTTGCTCTTCTTCATTTTTCATATTAAATGTTTCACTTCACACCTCCTTGCATTAAATTTCATCTACCAGTACCTACTCATTTCACCAGTCCATGCCCCCTTGAAGTCTATCATTATTCTCCTCTCAGTTTCCTGTATCACTAGTTTCGATCCCTAGGGAAACCTTCCTCCAGTCTGAAAGACAACAGTCACTACTATTGCTTCCGTCACTCAACCAACTTCATACTCAAGCCTTCTACTCCCATTCCAATTCTGGGCCTGCACTGCTTTCAAAAGACACTGGTTACAATAGCCTGAATAATCTTACAAGATCGATTTCTTCATATTCAGCCAATAAAGTAAACGAGTTCCTACCTGTGGAAAGTGAATCACAGCCATGGTCAAACAATTCTCCAAGAGGACTACTGCTATTGGTTCTTCTCGCCTGCTTCCCATCTATAGCATCAAGGGACTGGTAGATGAAAAGACCCAAAGCACAGGCCAAGTATGCCCACAGAGGTGCCTGCAGAACACAAAACACAATGAGCCCAAAGGCAACAGCAGACACCCTCGCATACCAGAGGCAGAGTCAACAAATAAAAAAGCATAGCCAACTGTGAAGTGGCACTGACTGACATCACTTTGCATACTGCAAATAACACAATAGCACCATGTAGAGAAAAAGTCAGTTATTATGATATCAATCATTACCACATTGGCTTTCAAGCACTTTGGGACATGTCATGGTCCTGAAAGACGCTACAGAAGTGCAATTCAGACTTTTATTAAATGTTTCCACTCAATAATATACTTTGGCTCTGATATGCCACCAGCTCAAAGGCTAACTCCATTTTTAAAGAAGGGTCCCGAACTGAAACATCAACTTTCCTGCTCCTCTGATGCTGCCTGGCCTGCTATGCTCCTTCAGTTCCACACTGTTATCTGGCTCCAGCATTGGCAGTACTTACTACCTCTGGAGAGGGTAATGGGTTACAGTTAGATGTCATCCCCCATACACTCTCAGCAATTTGCTGTGAAACTCTGCAGTTCTGTTGGTGTGTGTGTGTGTGTGTGTGTGTGTGTGTGTGTGTGTGTGTGTGTGTGTGTGTGTGTGTGTGTGTGTTAGCAGCAGGGATGGGGTGGGGGGGGTCACATGTAGATAAGTCTATTATGCAGGACTCCAACCAACTCTAATATCAGAGAATATTCCCATAATGATGGGCAGAACTGCTGTTTATAACACAGGGGAAGAGGACATCCATCACTCCTGAGCCTTCTCAGCACCTAAAATTCAAGACTAACATTAATAACTAGAAACACCTGTCCATTGCAGGTAGGCTAACAGTGATTGTCTATCTGAACTCGCGAACCAGAGACAGAAAATCACACCACTGTAGCCTTAATTTTAGCTTTTTATTCAGCTATCAGAAATTGAGTTATTGTATTGTGATACAAACCAACTCTGGCATTAGTCCATATGTCAAGGCAAAAGCTATCAGGACCACCATTGGCTACAGCTGTCCAATAGAAGATCTACCTCACCATCAACCTCAGGACCGCAGAACAAAAGCCAGTCTTCAGCCAATTCAACTCACACTACATTTGAAAGCATATCAGAGCATACTAGATACAATGAGGCTATAAGCCCTGACAAATATTCCAGCTACATTTATGTGATTGAGATATTATTGGAACATACATGCTCAGAATTAGTTGCACCCTTCGCTAAAATAGTCAGTTGGCATCAAGATGACAATAGGGAAGGGTGTCCTATCCACATGAAGCAGACAAATCAAATCCAGCCAATTACTGCCCTAGTCTACTCTCTATTATCTCAGCAAAATGGTGAAAACTGGTTTGGACAATGCTATTAACCAGCACTTGCTCTCCCAACAACCTACTCACTGATGTTCAGTTTGGATTCTGCTCAGACTACCGGGTTCAGACTTCATTTGAGATTTTGGCCCAAAAATGGTCAAAAGGACACAATTCACGAAGCAAGGTAAGACTGACCCTCTTTGAACAACATTTGACATAAGGGCAGACATATGCCACTTGTCCCATTGCATATGCCTTGCCATTTAATGAGACCATGGCTGATCTGTTAGTCCTAACTCCAGGGTCCCGGCTCAAAATGTCAACTTTCCTGCTCCTCTGATGCTACCTGGCCTGCTGTGTTCCTCCAGCTCCACACTGTTATTTTCACTTTCTTTTCCCTTTTCTCGTAATCCTAAAATCACCTGAATAATCAAAGATCTGTCTCTCAGCTTTGAAAACACTTGACGACACAGTCTCATCTGCCCTCAGCAGTAAAGAATTCCACAGATTGACTACTTTCAAAATATTCCACTGAGATTACTTACTTAGACTCTCCCACAAGAGGAAACAACCTCTCAATATCTCTCACAATGAAAAGTGTTAGGAACAGAAGGAGGCCATTTGGCTCAGCATGGCTCCAACAGCTCTTAAACAAGCGTCTTTACCTACAGCCAACCTCCTGATTTTTCCCCACACTCTCGCACACTATTTCTAAACAAATAATCATCCTATGCCTTCTTGAATGTCACAACGGAACTTGCCCAGACCATATTTCCAGGCAGTGCATTCCACATTCTATCTACTCACAGTGAGGGAAAAATCTTACTCATTTCACCCTTTCTTTAGCACATTACTTAAAAATCTATGCCCTTTTGTTCCTTTTACGAGCAGGAACAGTTTCTCCCTACCTACTTTATTCAGTCTGTTTGTAATTCTGAAAATTTCTCCTCTCCAAGGAAAACAGTCTCAACTTTTTCAATTTATCTTCATAGCTGAAGTTTCTCATTTCTAGAACTTTTCTTGTTAACCACTTCTGTACTCTCTCCAACATGTTCACATCCTTCCTATAATGTGGCACCCATAACTGTACGCAATACTTCAATTGAGATCTAAATTTTTTTATAAAAATGTTCTGCTCTTGTATTCTATGTCCCTATTCATAAAGCTAAGGATACTGCATTCTTTACTTACTGCTCTCTCTCTCTCTCATAACTTTTAATGACCTGTGTACATATACACCGAGGTCTCTGCGCTCTTGAAACCCTTTTAGAACTGTACCCCCCCAAATTATATTATTTTTCAATGTTCTTCCTACAAAAAGCAAAAATCCTAATACCAACCCTTGGGTAACATCGTTACCAATTTTGCTCCAGCTAAAGCAAATCCACTGATAATTACTCTGTTTCTAATCACAGCTTTTTAAAAAATTCATCTTCCCTTTCAAGCCCCTTAAGAGCACTATGTTTCAATACTATCCCCCCTCATTCTTTTAAACTCCAAGCCCAACCCACTCAGTCTCACCCTGTAAGAAAATCCCTCCACACCTAGAATCTAATCTTGACTCCCTCAGATTAGGTGGCCAAACTGTTTACTGTACTCAGCTGTGATATACTAGTGCCTTGTCTAGTTTCAGCAAAACCATCCTACCTTTATACTCTATTCCTTTGAAATAAAAGCTAACAGTCCATTTGCCTTGCTTATTAGCTGCTGAATTTGGGTGCTAGCTTTTTTGAGATTGATGCACGAATACCCCAAATTTGTCCCAATTTAAATAATAATCAGTTCCCCGATTCTTCCTGACAAAGTGCATAACTTCACATGTGCTAAGTTTTTTGCCCTGTCATTTAACCTGTGCATTCTTCTACAGACTCTGCATCATCCACACCGCTTGTCTTCTCAGCTACTTTTGCATCATCTGCAGACTTGGCAATAGTAGGCTGACTTCCATAATCCAAGTCATCAACATATATTGTAATAAGTTGTAGCCCCAGCAATGATCCCTGTGACATTCCACACATTACAAACTATCTTCCTTAAAATGCTGTCTTTATCCCAACTCTGTCTTAATTGGTTAGCCAATCCTCTATCCAAGCTAACACTACACTTAACACTGTTCTTTCTTATTAAGTAGCCTTATGGGCGGTAACTTGGACTGTCTTTCGGAAATCCTGTTCCTCTATCTCAAAGAACTGCAATAAATTTGTCCGACATGACACCCCCTCACAAAGCCATGCAGACTCTGCTTCGTTCCATTACGTATACTTTACATCCTTCATAACATCAGACATTGGGAAAATGTCGAATTTGAGTTAACTGGCCCGTGATTACATGATTTTTGTGTCTCATTTTTTAATAAAAAGGTGTTACATTGGCAGCTTTACAACCCTTGAGAAATTTTCACATTTAAAGTTCTTGGAAAACCAATGCATCTTTTATTTTCGCAGCCATTTCGTTTAAACTCAACCCAGGTCCAGGTGATGTATCGGTCTTTAGCCCCATTAGTTTCCCCAGTGCTTTTTTTTCCTAGTAATACTATTAGAATTATTTCCTCCCCTACACTTTAGCTTTTTGATTCTTCAGTATTTTTAAAATTCTGTTAACATGCTCTATGATGAAAAACGACAAAATATTTATTAATCCTTCTGCCCATTACTGGTTCCCTATTGTTATTTTCCATCCTCATGCTCCAAGGGCCTTTTGGTCACAGTTTGGCACCTCCGTCCCTGCCTTTTATATTTTTATAGTTCTCGCTGTCCATTTTTTAAATGACTTGATAGTTTACACAGTTAATTTTCTCTCTTTCTGTGTTTTTGGTCATCATTTGTTGGAATTTAAAGCTTTTCCAATTCTCTGGTTACCATTAATTTGTGCCATGAAGTGTGTCTTTTCTTTCAATTAGACACTATCCTGAAATCTCTGTTAATAATTGTCAGTTTATCTGGGTCCATATTCCTCACTGGGATATATCCTTGCTATGAACCATGAACTATTGTTCATGCAATAGGTAGAAGATAAAAATCTATTAACTTGACAGTGCACACTGTGTGGACTTCTGAGTATTACACATCATGGTACAAAAGGGACAGAAGCAACATATATGGAAAAAGTGGCTGAGTGATAGGAAACGGAGAAACAGTCAGCGGATATTTTTTGAGCTTCAGGGAGGTTTAGTGGAGTTCCCCAGGAACCAGGTATGGGGGCATTTGCCTTTCCTGACACATATTAAAGGTGTGCAAAAAGGACAATTTCAAAAGTCTGCAAATGAAACTTGGAAGCGTTGCAAACCACGAGGTCAACTGCGTGAAACTCCAAACGGATGGTGACAAGTTGGTAGAATGGGCAGGTAAGGTGGCAGATGATGTTTAACGCAGAGATGTAAACAGTGATACACTTTGATTGGAAGAACATTGATAGACAGTACAAACTAAAAAGTACAATTCTAAACAGAGCACAGGAGCAGACCTGGGTGCATATATGCACAGATCATGGAAGTTGGCGGGGCGTGTGGGGAGAGAAGCATAGCATGCAGTATCTTTGGCTTTATTAATCAGGGTATTAGAGCAGGGAAGTGACCTAAGACACTTTTTATTATTTACTTATGAAACATGGGCATTGCTGGCTCAGCCAACATTTATTGCCAGTATCTAGTTGTTCTCGAGAAGGTGATAGTGAGTTGCCTTCTTGAACTGCTGCAATCCACTTGCTATCGATAAATCCACAATATTGTGCGAGAGGGAGGTCCAGGATTTTGCCACAGTGACAGTGAAGGAACGGACGTATAGTTTAAAGTCAGGATGATGTGTAGCTTGGAGGGGAACTTACAAGTGGTGGTGTCCCCATGCTTCTCCTGCCCTTGTCTTTCTAAGTCGAAGTAGTCATGGGTTTTGAATATGCCATCAAGGGCTTTTCGGTGAATCTCTGCAGTGCACCAGTGGTGGAAGGAGTGAATGTTTGCTGGTAGATGTGACGCCAATCAAGAGGGCTGTTTTGTACTCGATAGTGTCAAGCATCTTCTGAGTGTTGTTGGAGCTGCACTCATCCAGGCAGGTGAGGAGTATTCCATCATACTCCTGACTTGAGCCTTGTAGGTGGTGAATAGGCTTTGGGGAGTCAGGTGGTGAGTCACTTGACAGTATTCCTAGTCTCCGATCTGTTCTTGTAGCTACCGTATTTATATAGTTTATACGATTAAATTTCTGATCAATGGTAACCCCAGATGTTGACGGGGTTGGTGGGGGGGGTGCTTCAGTGATGATAATACCACTGAAGGTCAAGGAGTGACAGACTGTCTCTTATCGGAGATGGACATCGTCTGCCATTTGTGAGGTGCCATTGTTTTTAAATGATCTATTTTTGTTATTTGACAATTTTCAGCCCAAGCCTGCATATTACCCAGATCTTGTTGCATTTAAACATGGACTGCTTCAGTATCTGAGGATTGGTGAATAGTGTTGAATAGTGTACAGTGAACATCCCCACTTCTCACTTTATGAAGGACGGAAGATTATGAAGGAGAAGATGGTTGGCCTAGGACACTGTCCTGAAGAAATTCTGCACAGATATATTGAACAAAGATGGCTAACCTTTATGGTAATGTCTGCACTACCAGACTACTGTACAGGTTAACGGGTAGTGCATCATGTACATTAAAACTTATGATAGCAAAGTGGTACACTGCTGGCATTGTTAATCATGGGTGTTCTCTCTAACTGTTCTGAATAATGCGTTTTATTCACACATGGGAAATATGCACTGCTGGCTGGGTCAGCACTTATTACCTAACCTAGTTGCCCTCGAGAAGGTAGTGGTGAGCTGCCTTCTTCGACTGATGCAATCAATGTGTTGTAGGTAGACCCTCAATGTTGTTGGGAGAGAGTTCCATATATGTAGCGAAGGGTAAAATTTGTAGGGAAACCAGAAATCTCTTACAAACCCGTTTCCAAAATGTAGTCAAAGGAAAAGTTGGGCTGATTACAAATCTAAATGGCAAACTTTGTGGAGGCAGAGACCCTAATTGAGTTCTCTTCATTGTCCTTGGTCGAGGAGCAGACGAAGTCAATATTACAGATAGAAAGACAACTAAATTCTGTTAAAAAATAGATGTGGTTAAACGGTTTGCCATATTCAATAGAGAAATCACTTAGTGCGGATAAGCCATATACTGAGGGAAATAAACAGAGGCTCTAAAACAATCTTCCCAAGCCGTTTTGACGTCAGTGGTGGCAGATACCGGAAGACTACAAAAATAGCAAAGGAAATAAATCCATCTGTGCAAGTCATGTACCCTCACACACCATTTCTATCGCTACAATAATCCAATGCTCTCTTGAATGCCTCAACTGAACCTTCTACATCACATTTACAGGCAGTGCATTCCATTCCTGAACTACCTGCTGTAAGTTTTTTTTTGTCATCACCCTTACTTCATTTGCACTGCACATTAAATCTACGTTCTTGCATTCTTGTTCATTTTATGAATGGGAGCAGCTTTTCCCTATCCACACCATCCAGCCTACTCATGATTTTGAAAACTCAATCAAATCTCCTGTCAAAGATAACAAAGTGTGAAGCTGGACGAACACAGGAGGCCAAGCAGAATCTCAGGAGCACAAAAGCTGACGTTTCGGGCTTAGACCCTTAATCAGAGAGGGGGATGGGGAGAGGATTCTGGAATAAATAGGGAGAGAGGGGGAGGCGGACCGAAGATGGAGAGAAAAGATGATAGGTGGAGAGGGGAGTATAGGTGGGGAGGTAGGGAGGGGATAGGTCAGTCCAGGGAAGACGGACAGGTCAAGGAGGCGGGATGAGGTTAGTAGGTAGGAAACGGAGGTGCGGCTTGAGGTGGGAGGAAGGGATAGGTGAGAGGAAGAACAGGTTACGGAGGTGGGGACAGGCTGGGCTGGTTTTGGGATGCGGGGGGGGGGGGGGAACTGAGCTGGTTTTGGGAATCTTCTGTCAGCCTCCTTTTTCTCAACGACAGTCCTAGCCTCCTCAGTCCATTCTCACAGCTAAAGTTTCTCATTCCTGGAGCCAACTTTGCATATCATTGCTGCACTAGCTCCAATGTGTTCATTCCCTCTAATATGGCCCACAACTGTACATAATATGCCAGCTGAGGCCTAACAAAAGACAGGGGATGGTCAAGTGGTATTACCACTGGACTAATAATCCAAAAATTTTGTTGAAGTTCTGGGGTCCCAAGTCTAAATCCCATCACTGCAGATGGTGGAATATGTTTTCGATAGAGATATGGTATTAAGAGTTTGATGATGAACGTGGTGAAAAAAACTCTACAGATGACAGTATCCCATCACTAAGTCGCCCTTTGTTTACACGTGCATAATACTTGACCCAGCGCCAGCTCTCAAAGCGAACAGAACCTCTGACACTCCTATCGAACAGGGTTCCCTGACTGGACTACATTAACGGCCCCAATTCAGGAAGTAATTCCATCAGTCCAACCTGGCTGAGCTCATTACAATCACTACACAAAACCACTTAGGTAATACAAGCAAAACTATTTAATGACAACAGCTCGGTACTTTAGTGTATTTTATATTTTATCAAACGGTTTAGTAGGAGTTAGCCATTTAGAATTTATCATTCTATTCAGTAACACAAGAGGGGTATTAATATACACTATGGTATGTTATAGTACATACACTAGTTCCACCTGATCTTAATACGTAACACTGTTCTCTAGTAAACTGTTCAATAGCAGGATTTTAAGTGGAGATATTAACAATGCCATGCCATTTATTACACATTATTTAGCATATATCCACACGTGTGTGTTTTGTCACTGGCAAGCAATATTTTATGCCATATATATTTTGAAACAAGATGATAGATTGAAATATTATTAAATGGAATCAAGGGATCCATGTACACCCAAATTAAAATTCACTTATAGAGCAAAGGCAGAAGATTGGCACTAAGCCATGGTGCTCATTTGAAGAACTAGTGCAGGCCTGATGCGCCAAATGGCCACCTTCTGCACTGTAATAATTCAAACCCTTTGAACCCAAAGTGAAAGGACGTAAAGTTAGTAACAGGAATTTGAAAGGATGTTCAGAAGACTAGAAGACAAGAAACAAAAAGGCAAGTGTTGAGTATGTTTCAAGAAGAACTGAGATAGTTTTAACAGAGGGAGCAGCTTTGGTACAGCTTTAAAGCATCCCGGTTAGACAATAACTGAAGTTGACTGCAGAAGGATAATATTAGATTCAGGAGGAATACAACACAGGATTAATTATAGTCATACACCACTTTTCGTCACTTCTAGGTATCTCAAAATAATTTACAGTCACTAAAGCAAATTCTAAAGTCGACTCACAGGTTTTACGGAAAAAAAGCTAAGAGTTGATATGTACACAGCAAGGTCCCACAAACAACATTGTAATAACGACCAGATGACAGCAGTTTCTGGATGATTACCAAATCAGAGTTAGGCGATTGAGAAAAGTTGTTCAGAAATACTCCCTTCACGAAATGTTGATCACACTATCATATTTAAACAACCAGAAAATGGCGGAAAAACTCAGCATGTCCGGCAGCATCTGTACACAGGGAAACACAGCTAAACTTTCAAGTCCAGTGAACTCTCATCAGAATGGAAATAGCTGGAGATTGTCTCTTATCTCTGCTCAACCTGTTCATCAAGAACTGTCAACGTTACATCAGTGATTTTAACATTCTTTGCACCTGTGATCCATTCTAACCTCTGTCCCTCCAAAGTTACTGAACTCTGTGCTGTTAGATCCAACCCTGATATTGTAACCAAAGCTGCCAGCAAGGGTGCTGCTGTTATCTGGCATTCTAACCTTCAGCTGTGAAGACTGAGCACTGGCTGTCACTCCTATCTCACTTTGGTCCATGATCCTGCCATGGAACATCAGGCTGTTGTGCCCCAACCCACTGAATGGGTTAGGGGAGCAGATAATCTAAGATGACCGATGTAACGTTGCCAGTTCTCAATGAACAGCTCAAGTGCAGATTAAAGACTATTTCCAACTAATGTCATTTCACTGGGAATCTCCCCTCCTTTCCCATAGCTTCATACCATATTGTCCCCCAACCACCTACAACCCTAACCCTACTGACATAAAGCCAGACCTCCTGGGCCAGAGGCACGTATAGTACCCAGTGTGCCCCTCCAAACAAACACCCTCTTCCCTGTTCATTGACTTTTCCGAAACTACTGGGTTCTGTCATGTATGGGCCAGGCCCAGCACAACCAACCAATTTTCACCCATTTACACTGCTCATCAACACCCTCCTAGCAATTACCTCTCCTTCAGTATGCCATCAGCAATCCATATTTGCCTTTTTTTTGCGCTCCACGTACTCTACACTCTTCACTCTGCAACCGCATTATCAATGTAACTGCCACCCTTTCCTGGGTATTTTTGGTTCTAATGAAGGGTCACTGGACTTTGAACTGTTCACTGTGTTTCTCTCCCTACAGATGCTGCCAAACCTGAGTTTCTATAGCATGCGTGTTTCAGACAACATCTGCAGTTCATTTTTAAATCTTGTCACATTTATGCTGATCAAAACTGCAGAAGAGATACTCTACCACAACAGGTCGATGACAGGAATACGCATCAGCCATGGTCTGATGGAGCTCCAGGGGGTAAAGCCTCTCCTCTAATTCTATGTTTCTCACAGCCAGTTCATAAAATTCAAACATTCACATCTACTATCCTGGTCATTAGGCAGCAGACTGTCCACTACATTGGTCTACCTGTTCGGTAGCTGTCAGCCAATGCAGCGTAAGCTACATGTTTCCAAGTTCACATCTTGCTCAGCAGTCAGGCAGCAGCATATTCTGTACATTGTATGGTCTCTCGCACATACTCAGTAGGTTTACCTGTTCAGTGGCAGTAGGGCAGTACACCATGAGGATGAGTGTAGTGCAGACATTGAGAGCCAGGCCGGTAATGGTGATGAGATTGGGAGCCACCCAGAGCGGGAGGCGGCGGACCAGCCACTCCCACCAGGTCTGCATGAGGGGCTCCAGGAGCGAGGAGCCGGCGCTCCGGTACCGGTGCTCCTCCAGGCGCTTCAGCTGCTGCCGGCTCAGGGGCTGCTGGAGCAGCGAGTTCAGGCCCAGGCCCAGGCCCAGGCCCAGGCCCGAGCCAGGGCCGGGGCTCCGGCTGCTGCCCACCCCTGCGCTCCCGCGGCTGGGCCGGTGGGCGGCGGGCAGCGGGCGGTTCATGGCCGGCCCCGGGTGCACCTCCGCCGCATCAGTCCGCCGCGCCGGGCGCCGCTCTGTGTTCATGGAGCCCGTGCTCGGTCCGTCAGAGCCCGGCCCGAACCGGCCTTCCCCCGGGCCTCGAGTCAGGGCTTCCCCTGCCTGCCCCACACCCCCTCGGGCCGTCTCCCCTCTCCCGGCACCGCTCTCTCTCTCTCTCTCTCTCTCTCTCTCCCCTCGCCCGGACCCAGGCCTGACTCCGGTTTCGACGTTTCCTTGGACACTGCCACCACGGGCCCGGAAACACTTGTGGGTCGACCCGGAACTGACGCGCTAAAGGTCAGGACGCCCCGCTGGGGGCAGAGTCTCTTTCAAGCCGGGACTTCTGGGCCAGAGGCACGGACAGTACCCAGGGTGCCTCACCCCCCCAACAAAGAACCAAACCAAACCAAGATACGTGACTTATACTGACAGTGTTGGGGGGGGGAGCATGATCGGGGATTGGTGTGGGGGGGGGGGGGGACTGGGGAGAGGGTCAGGGACTGGGAATGGTGTCAGGGACTGGGGAGAGGGTCAGTGATTGGGAATGGTGTCAGGGACTGGGGAGAGGGTCAGTGATTGGGAATGGTGTCAGGGACTGGGGAGAGGGTCAGTGATTGGGAATGGTGTCAGGGACTGGGGAGAGGGTCAGTGATTGGGAATGGTGTCAGGGACTGGGGAGAGGGTCAGTGATTGGGAATGGTGTCAGGAACTGGGGAGAGGGTCAGTGACTGGGAATGGTGTCAGGGACTGGGGAGAAGGTCAGTGATTGGGAATGGTGTCAGGGACTGGGGAGAGGGTCAGTGATTGGGAATGGTGTCAGGAACTGGGGAGAGGGTCAGTGATTGGGAATAGTGTCAGGGACTGGGGAGAGGGTCAGTGATTGGGAATGGTGTCAGGGACTGGGGAGAAGGTCAGTGATTGGGAATGGTGTCAGGGACTGGGGAGAGGGCCAGGGACTGGAGAGAACGTCAGTGATTGGTAATGGTGTCAGGGACTGGGGAGAGGGTCAGTGATTGGGAATGGTGTCAGGAACTGGGGAGAGGGTCAGTGATTGGGAATGGTGTCAGGGACTGGGGAGAGGGTCAGTGATTGGGAATGGTGTCAGGGACTGGGGAGAGGGTCAGTGATTGGGAATGGTGTCAGGGACTGGGGAGAAGGTCAGTGATTGGGAATGGTGTCAGGAACTGGGGAGAGGGTCAGTGATTGGGAATGGTGTCAGGGACTGGGGAGAAGGTCAGTGATTGGGAATGGTGTCAGGGACTGGGGAGAGGGTCAGTGATTGGGAATGGTGTCAGGGACTGGGGAGAAGGTCAGTGATTGGGAATGGTGTCAGGGACTGGGGAGAGGGTCAGTGATTGGGAATGGTGTCAGGAACTGGGGAGAGGGTCAGTGATTGGGAATAGTGTCAGGGACTGGGGAGAGGGTCAGTGATTGGGAATGGTGTCAGGGACTGGGGAGAGGGTCAGTGATTGGGAATGGTGTCAGGGACTGGGGAGAGGGTCAGTGATTGGGAATGGTGTCAGGGTCTGGGGAGAGGGTCAGGGACTGGGGAGAGGGTCAGTGATTGGGAATGGTGTCAGGGACTGGGGAGAGGGTCAGTGATTGGGAATGGTGTCAGGAACTGGGGAGAGGGTCAGTGATTGGGAATGGTGTCAGGGACTGGGGAGAGGGTCAGTGATTGGGAATGGTGTCAGGGACTGGGGAGAAGGTCAGTGATTGGGAATGGTGTCAGGGACTGGGGAGAAGGTCAGTGATTGGGAATGGTGTCAGGGACTGGGGAGAAGGTCAGTGATTGGGAATGGTGTCAGGGACTGGGGAGAGGGTCAGTGACTGGGAATGGTGTCAGGGACTGGGGAGAGGGTCAGTGATTGGGAATGGTGTCAGGGACTGGGGAGAGGGTCAGTGATTGGGAATGGTGTCAGGGACTGGGGAGAAGGTCAGTGATTGGGAATGGTGTCAGGGACTGGGGAGAGGGTCAGTGATTGGGAATGGTGTCAGGGACTGGGGAGAGGGTCAGTGATTGGGAATGGTGTCAGGAACTGGGGAGAGGGTCAGTGATTGGGAATGGTGTCAGGGACTGGGGAGAGGGTCAGTGACTGGGAATGGTGTCAGGGACTGGGGAGAAGGTCAGTGATTGGGAATGGTGTCAGGGACTGGGGAGAGGGTCAGTGATTGGGAATGGTGTCAGGGACTGGGGAGAAGGTCAGTGATTGGGAATGGTGTCAGGGACTGGGGAGAGGGTCAGTGATTGGGAATGGTGTCAGGAACTGGGGAGAAGGTCAGTGATTGGGAATGGTGTCAGGGACTGGGGAGAGGGTCAGTGATTGGGAATGGTGTCAGGGACTTTGGAGAGGGCCAGGGACTGGAGAGAACGTCAGTGATTGGGAATGGTGTCAGGGACTGGGGAGAGGGTCAGTGATTGGGAATGGTGTCAGGAACTGGGGAGAGGGTCAGTGATTGGGAATGGTGTCAGGGACTGGGGAGAGGGTCAGTGATTGGGAATGGTGTCAGGGACTGGGGAGAGGGTCAGTGATTGGGAATGGTGTCAGGGACTGGGGAGAAGGTCAGTGATTGGGAATGGTGTCAGGAACTGGGGAGAGGGTCAGTGATTGGGAATGGTGTCAGGGACTGGGGAGAGGGTCAGTGATTGGGAATGGTGTCAGGGACTGGGGAGAGGGTCAGTGATTGGGAATGGTGTCAGGGACTGGGGAGAAGTTCAGTGATTGGGAATGGTGTCAGGGACTGGGGAGAGGGTCAGTGATTGGGAATGGTGTCAGGAACTGGGGAGAGGGTCAGTGATTGGGAATAGTGTCAGGGACTGGGGAGAGGGTCAGTGATTGGGAATGGTGTCAGGGACTGGGGAGAAGGTCAGTGATTGGGAATGGTGTCAGGGACTGGGGAGAGGGTCAGTGATTGGGAATGGTGTCAGGGACTGGGGAGAGGGTCAGTGATTGGGAATGGTGTCAGGGTCTGGGGAGAGGGTCAGGGACTGGGGAGAGGGTCAGTGATTGGGAATGGTGTCAGGGACTGGGGAGAGGGTCAGTGATTGGGAATGGTGTCAGGAACTGGGGAGAGGGTCAGTGATTGGGAATGGTGTCAGGGACTGGGGAGAGGGTCAGTGATTGGGAATGGTGTCAGGGACTGGGGAGAAGGTCAGTGATTGGGAATGGTGTCAGGGACTGGGGAGAGGGTCAGTGATTGGGAATGGTGTCAGGGGCTGGGGAGAGGGTCAGTGATTGGGAATGGTGTCAGGGACTGGGGAGAGGGTCAATGATTGGGAAATGAGGCAGTCTGGGTCAGGGAACATGTTCAATGTCTGAGGAGTCAGAGACTGAGAAAGAGGTCAGGGAATGTTGGCAGGGACTGGTTAAGTTGTCAGGCTGCGGTAGTGGGTCAGGGATTGGGTAAGGGGTCGGAGACTGGGGTGCGAGCCAGCGACTGGGTAAGGGGTTGGAGACCGGGGTGCGAGTCAGGGTCTGGGGAGGGGGTCAGGAACTGAGGATGGTGTCGGAGACTGGTGAATGATGTCAGGGACTAAGGAGTCAGGAACAGGGGTGTTATGGTTTAGGGAGGCAGATGGACTCAGAGCTAGGGAGGGGATCAGGTTTTGGTCGGAGGTCATGGAGCGGGTAAGGGATCAGAGACTGGGAAGCATGTTAGGAACTGGGCAGGGATTCAGCTAATGGGAATTGAGTCAATGATTGTGGAGGGATCCAGGACTGGTGAATGATGTCAGGGACTTGGGAGGTGGTCAAGTAATGGGAATGAGATCAGTGATTGGTGGGGTGGGCTCAGGGACCAGGAATATCAAAACAAGGGTTGGGGTCAGGAACTGGGACGAGTGTCAAGGTCTGGAAACATTGTCAGAGCGGTGAGTGATGTAAGGGACTGAGGAGTCAGGAACTGGGGAGTTACGGATTATGGAGGAGGTCATGGTCTGGGAATGCGGTCAGGGACTGGGGAAGATGTCAGGGACTAGGGAGAGGTCATGGACTGGGAATAGGGTTTGGAACTGCAGCTGAACGGAATGTGTTCAGGGATGAGGGAGTGTATCAGGAACTAAAGTGTCAGTAACTGTGTGAGTCAGGATTTGGGGAGGGGGTCAGGGCCTTGGAGTTCAGGGATGGGGTCAGATATTGGCGTGGGGGTTGGTGACATAAAGGCCAGAAGTTAAGGAGGGGGCCAAGGCCTGGGGGATCGGGTCAGAGCCTGAGCAATGGGGTCAGTGACTGGGAAGGGGTCAGGACTGGGCCAGGTCAGTCACTGGTGAGGCAGAATTGGTTAGTTAGTGAGAGGAAGGGAATAGGAATAAATTAGCCATTTTTATTGGCAAAACAACTAGTGGAGTGCCTTAGGAATCAGTGTTGAGGCTTCAGCTATCCATCAGTGATTGCATGAAGGCACAGAATGTGTGTTTGCTACATTTACTGAAGATGAAGCTAGGTAGGTAAATAAATTGTCAAGAGGACATAAACAGTCTATTTGAATCTGTTACAAGAATTGAGAAAAAAAAATCAACTGTAGTTTTAGTTTGAATATACGCACTTGCCCATTTGACAGAAAGAATGATAGCTTAGCTTGTTATTTTAAAGGGACAGGATTTGCCAAACAATTAGGAACGGAGGGATATAGTTATCATGGTACATGAACCACAAGACAGGTACAGTAAGAGATTCTGAATAGAAATGGAATGTTGACCTTGATTGTATCGGAATTGCATGTAAAATTAGGGGGGTATTGCTGTGGTTGTGTAGAGCCTTTATGAAGCCACACTGTGCAATGTTTGGTCTTTTTAATTGCAATAGAAACAGTTCAGAGAATATCATTGAACTGATTCCTTCGAGAGAGGATTATTTTAGAAAGAAATGTTGAACAGGATCAGCCTATACTGGTTGGAATTTAGCAGAATGAGAGAAGATCTTATTGACACATAAGGTTATGTGGGGTTTGACAGTCGAGATCTAGGGAGCTCGGTTTAAAAAGCTGGGCTTCCACTGCTTAAGACTGAGGACTGAGATGAAGAATCCCAACCAACCCCCCCACGCCCCATACTTTTTGGTCTGTGGAATTCTCTTCTACGGAGACTGTGAAAGTAATGTCATTGAATATCTTAAGGGATGCGTTGAACAAGTTTTTGATTGACAAATGAGTCAAGGGTTATGGAGGACAGACAAGAAAGTGAAGTTAAGGCACTTGGGTCAACCATGATCTTAGTAATGAACAGAGCAATGTTCAAAGGGCTGCGTAGCCTTGTGCTGTTTCTAGTTCTTGTCTTGTGTGTGAACAAGATTTCTCAGGGTTACTATGATTGTTGTGTTAGTAACTGCAGGTATGACCTCCATGGAGAATTGCACCCAGTGAAAAATTAATTTACTGAATGAACCCTAAAAGACTAAATTACCAACAAGATTCCATTTTTGTTGTTTTTCCTTGATACAATTCAAATTGAACATGAATGAACAGTGTGATGACTATGTCCGGTGTGTCCTCAGTGGTCTCAGGATTCCATTATAGAACATAGAACATTACAGCACAGTATAGGCCCTTCGGCCCTCAATGTTGTGCCGACCTGTCATACCGATCTGAAGCCCATCTCCATGTACGTCCATATGCTTGTCCAGTGACAACTTAAATGTACCTAAAGTTGGCGAATCTACTACCATTGCAGGCAAAGCGTTCCATTAGCTTACTACTTTCTGAGTAAAGAAACTACCTCTGACATCTGTCCTATATCTTTCACCCCTCAATTTAAAGCTGTGCCCCCTCGTGCTCGCCGTCACCATCCTAGGAAAAAGGTTCTACCTATCCACCCTATCTAACCCTCTGATTATTTTATATGTTTCAATTAAGTCACCTCTCAACCTTCTTCTCTCTAATGAAAACAGCCTCAAGTCCCTCAGCCTTTCCTTGTAAGACCTTCCCTCCATACCAGGTAACATCCTAGTAAATCTCCTCTGCACCCTTTCCAAAGCTTCCACATACTTCTTATAATGCAGTGACCAGAACTGTACACAATACTCCAACTGCGGCTACACCAGAGTTTTGTACGGCTTCACCATAACCTCTTGGTTCCGGAACGCGATCCCTCTATTAATAAAAGCTAAAACATTGTATGCCTTCTTAACAGCCCTGTCAACCTGGGTGGCAACTTTCAAGGATCTGTGTACGTGGACACCGAGATCTCTCTGCTCATCTACACTACCAAGAATCTTACCATTAGCCCAGTACTTTGCCTTCTGGTTACTCCTACCAAAGTGCATCACCTCACACTTGTCTGCATTAAACTCCATTTGCCACCTCTCAGCCCAGCTCTGCAGCTTATCTATGTGCAAAGATTACAGACAGCATGTCTCCCATTCATTAGCTAAATAAACCAGTTGGCTGTTTTAAGTTAAAAGCAAAATACTGCAGATGCTGGAAATCTGAAACAAACAAAAAGAATACTGGAGAAACTCTGGCAGTGTCTGTGGGGAGAGAAACAGGTTAACACTTCAGACTGGTATGATACTGTTTCAGAACCTTAAGAACTTTAGTTCTGAAGAAGAGTCATACCAGATTTGAAGCTTTAACTGTGTTTCTTGCTCCACACATGCTGGCAGGCTGTCTGTTTTGTGGCTTTAACTTTTCCACTTGTTAACCTATTAAGGGAACTTACCTTTGTTACAGGCCTACTGTAGTGTTCCAGCAAGACTCAGTGCAAGCTGGAAGGACAGCATTTTATTTCCACTTGTGGACCCTGCACTCTTCAGAACACACTATTGAGTTCAATCATTTTAAAACATGAGCATTTTGTCTCATGTCCTTTACCCACCCGCACATCCAGGACCTGTCATGACATGGGCTGCTTTTCAGCTCAGCCACCTCATCTTCACCACCTCATTGTCCCCATTGTCGGACTTTCTCCTTCTGTGGCTGATTGTCATCAATCCCTTTGTTTTAGAATCATAGAATCCGAACAGTGCAGATAGAGACCATTCAGCCCATCAAGTCAACAATGATCCACTAAAGTGTATCCCACCTAGACTATAAACCCCATAACCTCTAGAATAACCATGGTTCACCCGCCTAGCCTGTACTTTGCTGGACACTGCAGGGCAATTTAGCATGGCCAGGTCAGCTCACCCGCACATCTTTGGACTGTGGGAGGAAACCCACACAGAGCGGAAACCCGCATGGACATAGGAGAACGCGCAAACTTCACGCAGACAGTCACTCAGGGCTGGACTTGAACCCAGGTCCCTGACGCTGTGAGATAGCAGTCCTAACCACTCTCTAATCTACATTGTCTGGCTAACTGTCTTTCAGTATCAGTTCTAAAGAAGGATCACTGGACTTGAACGTGAACTTTGCTTTCTATCCAAGGATCTGATTTTCTCTAGCAATTTCTGGTTTTGTTTCAAACTTTAAAGTGTAATAGGTTCCAAGTTTTGCTGTAATTGTATTTATCTCATTTTCTAAATTTGAACTATTAATTACTAAAATTAAAATGAAAACTGAAGCATGAGAACAATGCATAAGAAAAGTACCAAATCTAGTAAATTCACTGAAGAATAACTTCAGATTGAGACAATACTGCAGTAATTGGATGACAAGAAGTTGGAATAACATTTAAAAGGTTAAGTGCTGCATCACTGCAGCCGGCTATGCTGAGAGGGGTTAATTTGCATCCTGCAGACTGAAGAGAGCCCTGGGGGAGTGACAGGCCTATTTAGATTATTCCACTGCCGACTATTTTATGTTGTCTTTTCTTGCATTGGAAAATATTAGCAAACTGAAGTCAATTGGATGAAATAAATAATGGAATAGATCATTTCCTACGTATCCACTCAAGTGGACTTGGAAGATCCCACATTCATAACATCTTCCTCGTGTTAACTTCTTAAATCATCTTTCAATTGACTTTTAGATATCTGATCCTTTTTTACTTTGCTATCTGTAGGAGCTTCCTATGTTCAAATTGGCTGTAGATTGTTGTGACTGACTACACTTCAAGAGTACCTTATTAGTTCTGGAGCAGTTTAGGATGTGTCAATGTGAAAGTTGCTATGTAGAAGTGTCAACGCTTTTTCCGTTTTCCCTAAGGGCAAAACGATTAACCAATTTGTGTTTTGCCATTCGGTGTTGAGCATATGCAACTTTTGCTGCCAGGCTTTAGTGAGCTTCTGTGCTGTTATTTAAGTCAGGATATAATTTCCTTCATCAAGTTACCAGTAGCATTCTAACGTTGAACAATAAAGGTGTTTGCTGAGAGTTATCTGTCTACTAGGTGTTTGCAACGTTAAGGTTCTCAGTAGCATTGTCCTATTTTGAAGGCATCAAGACCGCAGAAGCAAGAGGAGGTATTTTACTTGTCGATCTCTGTACTCTGTGGTTACTTGCTGTCAGAAATGATGACCCCTCTCCATAGATGGTGTCACACTTGAGTATTTCCAAAAAATTCTGTTTTCATTCCTTATTAATGTTCATGTGCAAACTACACCACAAGGCAACTCTGATTTGGACCTTTACAATCTTGGGATTTTGTGATTCAATAACCTACACTTCAGTTGAGGTAGGCGATTGCAACTGCTTTTGTACTTGCAAGCCTATTTGTACCTTACTGCCATCCTCAAACTGTGCTCAGTCCTTTAAAAAATATATATATTGCTAAGCAAAAGTGTAATGGTACTGCACAGTATCAAGTGACTATAATCTGACAAGTGTTTAAACCTGTAGCCAATAAGAGCCCTTTTCTTTGTACTGTGTATAACTCAGTGCCAGCTCCTGTTCAATTTCACCAGCAGGTATCTGCTGAGTTTGGGTTCCTTTTCCACTGCCTCATTAATCATTGATAGCTTTATTTTATTAGCCCATTCACTCTTTGCCCTGTCTCCACAGTTCACACTGCAATCACTCTCATTCTAGCTCTATTTCTCTACTTTTTCTCTCCTAGTGCCACTTTTTCTTCCTGTCTCTTTTTCATCAGTCATTTTCTGTTTCTAACCTCCTTTTTATTTAATGAAAGCTATGGTTCCTCTTATCCTGTCCACCTCTGCTTTGCTTTACTCCCTCTGTGTCCCCAAGGTTGTTTCTTCTCTTCCTTGAGTTACAAGGACAAGCACAATTCTTAATGGCTGGATGGACCTTGCGCTTCATGCTGTTTCACTGTCTGAAAACCTAGAATTATCAAACTTCAGTTATGTGTAGTGAGGATCCTGGGATTGCGTTTGAAGCACCTTGAGGGATGCTTGCTGTGGTTCTGAAGACAGTACCGATTACCAATGTGAATGTTGTTTGTATCAACTTTTTTTACACTTGCCAGCTATATCAGATTGCATTACAATGTTGTTGCAAGCATGGACAAAAGAGCTGAATTCCAGAGGTGGAATGAGTGGCAGCCTTGATATCAAGGCTGCATTTGACTGAGTGTGGCATCAAGCTGCTGTAGCAAAACTGGAATCAGTGGCAGTCAGGGGGCAAATACTCTGGTTGGTGTCATACCTGGCACATGGAAAAATGGTCATGGTTGTTGGAGGTCAGTCATCTCAGCTCCAGGACATCTCCGCATGAGCTGTGAACTAAAAATTTGAATAAGCTTGCATATAGCCCACTTTTAGTTTTTGAGTGGGTTACAATTTTAAAATAATCAAAAGCAAATATTTAGTCACCAACAAATAAAGGTCATTATAAAACTGCAGCTGTAGATTATAAGACCAAGATATTCGAAGCATCAAGTCTGTTCTGTCATTAAATGAGATCATCACCTATTTGATAATCTTCATCTCCACATTAGAACATAGAAGTTTCCAGCATTCACAATCACTCTTTGTCTTCTAAGGGTCAGCCAATTCTGAATCAAATCTGCCACATTTCCCCCTAACCCATGCCTCCTTACCTTCTGCGTGAGCCTACCACAGGGAACCTTATCAAACGCCTTACTTAAACCCATGTATACCACATCCACTGCTCTACCTTCATCCATGTGTTTGGTCACCTCTTCAAAGAATTCAGTAAGGTTTGTGAGGCATGTTCGACCCCTCACAAATCCATGCTATCATGAATCAAAGTGTGACTTTCCAAGCGATCATAAATCCTGTCTCTCAGAGCCCTTTCCAATAATTTGCCCACCACTGAAGTAAGACTAACCAGCTGGTAATTTCCGGGTTTATCCCTATTCCCATTTTTTTAAACAAGGGAATGACGTTCACCAATCTCCAATCTTCCGACACTATACCCGTGGACATTGAAGACAAAAAGGTCATCGCCAAAAGCCTTGTGACCTCTTCCCTTGCTTCCCTGCCTTTTACCCATGACCCTCGGTTTCCCTTACTGAAATTACTACACAGATGCCAGTACCCTGTCACCAGGTCACCCTTTATTGACTTGTGCACAGTACATGGCCTCTTAACTGCCAGCTCAAAACCAGCCCACAGACTGAGGAGATAGTAAGAACTGCTGATGCTGGAGCCAGAGATAACACAGTGTGGAGCTGGAGGAACACAGCTGGCCAGGCAGCATCAGAGGAGCAGGAAAGCTGACGTTTTGGGTCAGGACCCTTTTTCCGAAATGGGTCATTTCACAGACTGAGGAGCCCTTTTGAATCTCCTGCTTATATCTATCAGCCAGTGCTCCCTGATTTTCCCGAGGTAATAATACCAGGCATGAACTCATAGTCCGTGGGATCCACCTGGCCCTGGTTCCAATCACTACACTGGCAGATTATTAATCTGTCTATCTCATCCACTACAGCCCTCTGTGTTAAAAAAAAATCAAGGATTCACTGCAGTTTGAGACAAGAAATTCCTCCTCATCTGTCTTATATGGGAACCCCTTTACTCAGATTATGCCCTCTGGTCCTAGATACTCACAGACGGGAAATAACATTACAAGTCACTTAAAATGTTTTACTAATATACTTTTCCTTGCAGAAGGGGCCCAAAATTTCAAAGTTCTGATGAGGAGTTACCAGACTTGGAGTGTTAACTCTGCTTTCTCCACAGATGCTGCCATACCTGTTGAGTTTCACTAACAGTTTCTGTTTTTGCCACAGTCTTCCAACTGCGGTCTGACTAGTGCCATGTATAATTTTAATAAGACAATCCTATTTTTATCCTTTGAAATAAAAGCCTACATTGCATAAGACCAAAAGATATAAGAGCAGAATTAGGCCATTTGGCCCATTGAGTCTGCATTGCCATTCAAAAATGCTGATATGTTTCCCAACCCCATTCTCCTGCCTTCTACCGTAACTCTTGATCCCCTTACTAATGAAGAACCTATCTATTTTTTCTCAGATACTCAAGACCTGGCCTCCACAGCCTTCTGTGGCAATGAGTTTTACAGATTCCCCACCCTGTGGTTGAAGAAATTCCTCCATCCTAGTTTTAAAGGGTTGTGCCTTCACTCGGAGGCTGCGCCCTGGGGGTTCTAGTCTTTCCTTTTGGTGGAAACATTTTCTTCACATCCACTGTATTCAGACCTTTCAGTATTCTATAAGTTTCAAAGAGATCCCCCCTCATCCTTCTAAACTCCATCAAGTACAGACCCAGAGTCATCAACCATCCCTCATGTGACAAGCTATTCATTCCAGGGATTATTCTTGTGAACTTCCTCTGGACCCCCCCCAACGCCAGTACATCCTTCCTTAGATATGTGAGCCAAAACAATATTCCACATGCATTCTGACGCCAGAGCTTTATATTGCCTCAGCAGTACATCTCCGCTCTTGTATTCTTGGCCACTTGAAATAAATGCTAACATTGCATTTGACTTCCTAATTGCCAACTGAATCTGCATGTTAACCTTATGAAAATCCAGAACTGGAACACCTAAGTCTCTTAGTGTTTCAAATTTCTGAAGCATTTTCCCCATCTAGAGAACCGCCTCTATTCTTCCTACAAAGTGCATAATCTCACACTTCCCACATTGTATTCCATCTGGTACTTCTTGCCCGCTCTCCTACTCTGTCGAAGTCCTTCTGCAGCTTCCCTACCTCCTCAACACTACCTGTTCCTCTAATTATCTTTGTGTAATCTGCAAATTTAGCAACAATACCCTCAGTTCCTTCTTCCAGATGGTGGAGGTGCCAGTGTTGGACTGGGGTGGACAAAATCAGAAGTCACATGCCACCAGGTTATAGTCCAAAAGTCACAACTTTCGGAGCGCTGCTCCTTCATCAGGTGATGTGAGAGAGAAGCACACAGAGCACAGAATGTATGGGTAGAGAGATCAAAAGATCATACAAATGGTGTGACTGGAGTGTCAAATATTAAGACCCTGCAGGTGATCTGAACTGTTAGACGGCGTGAGTAACAGCTGAATAACAAACGAAAGGATGACCGATTAAATGAGATAGAGAGATAATTACACAAAAAAAAGTGGTGATGGAGACAATCCAAATGGCTGGAATAACATGATAGATATAGGAGCCGCATTCCCAGGGTCTAACCAAAGTAATAAGTAATCCAAAACTATAAAACTAATTAAAGTAGAAAGATCATAAAAAATTTATCCAGGTGACGGTGATATAACAGGATAGTAAGGATGACTTTATAGATACAGGACAGTGTGGTGGGATCACAGGTGACGTGACATGAACTCAAGATCACCGCTGAAACCGTCTTCATGGGTACAGAACTTGGCTGTCAGTTTCTGCTAGGCAATTGTGTGTTGTTGTGTATCCCGAAATCTGCCTTGGAGGACATTTACCCAAAGATCTGACACCAAATGCCCTTGTGAATTGTTCTCCCACTGGGAGGGAACATTCCTGACTGGCGATTGTTGCTCAGTGCCTGTTTATTCATTGTCGTAGTGTCTGTGTGGTCTCATCAATATACCATGCGTTGGGGCATCCCTGCCTGCAGCTTATGAGGTAGACAACATTGTCCGAGTCACATGAGTATCTGCCGTGGACGTGGTGGCTAGTGTAGTGTCCATGTTGATGATTTGACACATCTTGCAGAGGTAGCCGTGGCAGGGATGTGTGATGTGGTGGATGTTGTTCTGAAGGCTAGGTAATCCCCTGTGATCAATGCTCTGTTTAAGGTTTGGCACTTGTTTGAAGACGAGAAGTGGAGGCATAGTGTTGCCCTTGGCAAGATGCTGGTTGTCATCGCTGACATGATGGCTGAGAAGAACATGGTGTGGTCTCTGTGTCTCGAGGAAGTACTGGCTGATGGATAGTACTCTATCGGCTGTGTCCTTTGTCTTCTGAGGAGGTTGTTGCAGTTTTTCATTATGGCGCATCGGAACTGATGATTGATGAGTTGAGCATTGTATTCAATTTTTATGAGTACGTCCTTCAAAATCTTTAGGCATCCGTCGTGTTCCTCCTCATCTGAGCAGATCCTGTGTATGCACAGGGCTAGTCTGTAGGGATTGGCTTCTTTAACATGTATAGGGTGGTCGCTAGAGAAGTGCAGCATCATGAGGTTATCTGTGGGCTTGTGGTAGAGAGGGGTATTGAGGTGTCTGTCCTTGATGGAGATGCACGTGCCCAAGAATAAGACTGATTTTCTGATTGGTCTGATAAGTCTGATTGTGGGATAAAACTTTTTGGTATCGCTATATAGTTGTTTCGGTGGTTCCTCGCCATGACTCCAAAGGAAGAAAATGTCATTGATGTATCTGATGTATAGGTCGGAGGTCCTGTGCAGCAAAGAAATTTTGCTTGAACTTGTGCATGAAAATGTTGGCATATTGTGGTGCAAATTTGGTCTCAATGACTGTCCCATGTGTCTGGATAAAGAACTGGTTGTTGAAGGTGAAGACGTTTTGGTCGAGTATGAAGCAGGTGAGTTGTAGGATGGCATCTGGAAGTCGGCAGTTAGTGGTATTGAATATCGAGGCTGTTGCAGTGATGCTATCATTGTGGGGGATGCTGGTTTACAGTTCCAAAATGTCCACTGTGACGAGGACTGGTCCGACAGTGCTGAGTTTTAGTAAAAAATCCGTAGTGTCACAACAGAAGCTGGAGTTTCCTTGTATAATGCGTTTCAAGATGTCCTTGACATAGCCATTTCTTACAGAAACTCAGGCCTTTGAGATACACAACAACACAGAATTGCCGAGCAGCAACTGATAGCCAAGTTCTGTACCCATGAAGATGGCCTCAAACATGATCTTGGGTTCATGTCGCGCTATATGTGACCCCACCAATTGTCCTATATCTGCAACATCTTCCTTACTGCCCTGTTTTGTCTCTCCTTTGTCTAACTTGCTCGTTAAAAGAATTCTAACAGATTTGTCAGGCATGACCTCCTCTTAACAAAGCTGTGCTGACTCAGCCCTATTTTACACACACTTCCGAGTACTCCACAATCTCATCCTTAATAATGGACATTAAAATCTTACCAATGACGGATGTCAGGCTAACCGGCCTATCATTTCCTGTCTTCTGCCTCCATCCCTTCTTAAACAGGGGTATTATATTAGTCATTTTCCAGCCCTCTGAGAACCTCCTTGACTCTTGTGATTCCTGAAAGATCACCAGCAATGCCTGTACAATCTCCTTCAGAATTCTGTGGTGCAGTCCATCCGGTCCAGGTGATCTATCCACTTTCAGACCTTTTAGCTTGCCCAATGTCTTCTCCATAGTGATGACCTCACCTCTGCCCACAATCCCTTGAAGTTCTGGTATACTGCTAATGTCTTTCAGTGTGAAAACTGATACAAAGTACCTATTCAGTTCCTCCACCATTTCTTTGTTCCCAATTGCCACTTATCCAGCCTCATTTTCTAGTAGCCCAGTATGTCCGTTTATAATCCTAGCTTCCCTTATGTTTCATCTTCTCCTTCCTTATTTCTTTTTTAGTTATTCTATGCTGGTTTTTAAAGGCCTACAAATTCTCTGGCTTCCACTAAACTTCACCCATTGCATGCTTTTTCTTTAGCTTTTATGCCGTCTGACTTCCCTTATCAGCCATGGTCCTCCTCCTCCCCTTAGGATGTTTCTTATTCCTTGGGATGAATTTCTGCTGTGCCTCCCGAATAATCCCCAGAAACTCCCACTATTGCTGCTTTACTGTCTTCCTTGTTTGGGTCCCCTTCCAATGAACTCTGGCCAGCTCCTTCCACTTGTCTTTGTCATTACCTTGACTCAATTCTAATACCATTACATCTAATTCCAGCTACACCTTCTCAAACTTCAGGGTGAAATCTATCATATTGTAGTCACTGCCCACAAGGATGGATTCCTTCACTTCAGTTTGCTAATCAAATCTGCCCCATTACTGTCACCAAAACCAGAATTGCTTGTTCCCTTGAGCTCTACCACATGCTGCTCCAAAAAAATCTCATGGACATTCCATGAATTCCTTTTCTTGAAATGCACTACCAATCAGTCCACCTGCATATTGAAGTTCCTCATAATTACTGTAATAGTGTCTTTCTTACGTGCCTTTTCTATCTTCTGATTTGTTTGCTTCCCCTCATCCTGTCTACTGCCAGGAGGCCTGTACGCAGCTCCCATCAGTGTCTTTTTTACTTTGCGGTTAATCAAATCCACGCACACAAATTCAATGCCTTCTGACTCTACATCACTTCTTGCTATTGATTTAATTTATTACGATCAACTACCCTGAACTTGTATGCTTACATTTTTGTGATTTATACATGAGGACTCCCAAGTCTCTCTGTACTGCAGCTTTCTGCAGTCTTTCTCAATTTAAATAATATTCACCTCCACTATAGCTCTTGCTGAACTGCACAGCTTCACATTTCCTTATCATCAGCAAGGAACACTACTATGAACCCGCTCCCCCAGGTCACATGATGGTGTAGCTTCCCACAATTCATTTTCACTGTCCAAACAATACCATATGAGTTCATAGTTTAACTAGTGGCTAAATTAGTGACTTAAAGGAGTGGTGTGGCATAAGGACACTTTATCTGAATGCTCGGAGCATTCACATTATATTCCATCTGCCAGTAATTCAAGTGAAATTGATAAGGTTATCACCTAAAAATTCATAGACAAGGATTACAAGCTAAGATCATTACAGGCCTCAGAGATAGTAAGAATTGCCGATGCTGGAGTCAGAGATAACACAGTGTGGAGCTGGAGGAACACAGCAAGCCAGGCAGCATCAGAGGAGCAGGAAAGTTGACGTTTTGGGTCAGGACCCTTCTTCAGAAAAAAGTCCTGACCCGAAACATCAACTTTCCTGCTCTTCTGATGCCGCCTGGCTTGCTGCGTTCCTCCAGCTCCAGACTGTGTTATCATTACAGGCCTATTTTTTCCCCTCAAGTTTCTCTTTCCAGGGTGAAACCTTAAGTCAGATTTGGCAGCTGCAATGGATTCAGTCATCGTGAGTGGGCATATTTGCCTGTGTAGGTTAGAAGGTCAGCAAGGTTGGGATGAGGGAAAGGGTGACTTGATCCTCACCAGTTCTGCAGTTACAGCATTTTTATATTGCCTGGACTCTTACAGCAAAATACTGGTTGATTTCTGAAGGCCAGACCAGTTAAAAATGACAGATTTCTTTCCCTAAAGCACACTAGTAATTCAGATGGGTTTTTACAACAATCAGCAGTGATTACGTAGTTGCCATTGGATTAGCTTTTATTCCAGAATTGTTTTTAAATTGAATTCAGATTTCATCACCTGCTGTGCAATCTATGTCCTCAGAACATTAGCTTGTGTTCTTAATTACTAGTTCAGTGCTATTTCCACTACATTACTGTCCTTCCTTCTTTGAAAGGTCATTTAAAGTTAATTTAAAGGCTTCATTTCCAAGATATAGTGCATGTTTTAAAATAGAAATGTTCCTGTAATAATTTTTTTTTGAAATGCAATACCAGAACTGCACAGTGGTGAAGCGGGAAAATGATACCTTAAATTCAGAGATATTTTTATTTTAATTAATTGATAAACAAAGGGAGCTGCTACACAGTTCCCCAGTGTGTTGTTCTTTATTCATGCAGTGTAGGTCAGAGGTCCTATCTGAACAAAACTTTCATCTTAAAATTTCACATATATGATTATCTTCAGCAAGGAACACTACTATGAACCCTCTCCCCCAGGTCACATGATGGTGTAGCTTCCCACAATTCATTTTCACTGTCCAAACAATACCATATGAGTTCATAGTTTAATTAGTGGCTTAAAAGAGCGGTGTGGCATAAGGACACTTTATCTGAATGCTCAGAGCTTTCAAAACAAGGTGGATGAGTTGACGGCACAAATCATAGCAAGTGGGTATGATTTAGTGGCCATTACAGAGACATGGTTGCAGGATGGTCATGACTGGGAGTTAAATATCCAGGGGTATCAAACTGTTCGGAAGGACAGACAAGAAGGTAAGGCAGGTGGTGTTGCTCTGACTTTTAGGGATGATATCAGGGCAGTAGTGAGAGATGATCTAGGTTCTACTGAACAGAAGGTTGAATCAATTTGGGTGGAAATTAGGAAGAGCAGGGAGAAGAAGTCCCTGATAGGTGTGGTCTATAGGCCAGCAAATAATGACATTGTGGTGGGGCAGGCAAAAAAAACATAGAAATAGCTAATGCATGTAAAATGGTACAGCAATTATCATGGGGGATTTTAATCTACATGTCGATTGGTCAAACCACATCGGTCATGGCAGCCTTGAGGAGACATCCACAATAATTTCCTTGAACAATATGTAGTGGAACCTATGAGGGAGCAAGCTATCCTAGATCTAGTCCTGTGTAATGAGACAGGAACAATGAATAATCTCACGGAAGGAGCGATCACAGTATGGTTGAATTTAAAGTACAGATGGAGCGTGAGAAGGTTAAATCCAGTGCCAATGTCCCGTGTTTACACAAAAGAGATTATGATGGGATGAGGGAGGAGTTAGCTAAGGTAGAATGGGAGTAAAAACTTTATGGTGGGTCAATTGAGGAACAGTGGAGGGCTTTCAAAATGATTTTTCACAGTGCTCAGCAGAAGTATGTTACAGTGATAAGGAAGAACTGTAGGAAAAAAGAGAGCCAGCCATGGATGTCTAAAGAAATAAAGGAAAGTATCAGATTGAAAAAAAAACAAATACAAAAAAGCAAAGAATAGTGGGAAACTAGTAGACTGGGAAATCTTTTAAGGCCAGTAGAAAGCCTCAAAAAAGTTATAAAGTAAAGTAAGATAGATTATGAGAATAAACTAGCTCAGAATATAAAAACAGGCAGCAAAAGTTTCTATAAATATGTAAACTGTAAAAGAGTGTCGAAGGTAAATATTGGTCCTTTAGAGGATGAGATCGCCAATTTAATAACTGGGAATGAGGAAATAGCCGAGGCATTAAACAGTTATTTAGTGTTGGCCCTCAGTGGAAGACACAAATAACATGCCGAAAACTAATGGCAAGTGGGTTATAGCAGGTGAGGACCTAGAAACTGTCATTATCACGAAGGAGGCAGTGCTGGGCAAGCTAATGGGGGCTAAAGGTAGACAAGTCTCCTGGCCCTGAGGAATTGCATCCCAGGATACTAGAAGAGGTGATGGGGAAAATAGCAAATGCTCTAGTAATTATTTACGAAAATTCACTGGACTTTGGGGTGGTTCCCACAGATTGGAAAACAGCCAATGTGACGCCACTGTTTAAAAAAGGAAGTAGGCAAAAAGCAGGTAACTATATTCCAGAGATAATGGGAACTGCAGATGCTGGAGAATCCAAGATAACAACGTGTGAAGCTGGATGAACACAACAGGCCAAGCAGCATGTCAGGAGCACTGATGCTCTCTGATGAAGGGTCTAGGCCCGAAACGTCAGCTTTTGTGCTCCTGAGGTGCTGCTTGGCCTGCTGTGTTCATCCAGCTCCACATTTTGTTAACTTGGTAACTATATCCCAGTTGGCTTAACTTTGGTAGTGGGGAAAATGCTTGAATCTATCATTACGGAAGAAATAGCAATGGCATCTGGATATAAATTGTCCCATTGGGAACACCCAGCACGGGTTCATGAAGGGTAGATCATGTATAACTAATTTGGTGGAATTCTTTGAGGACTTTACTTGCACAGTGGACAATGGGGAACCTGTGGATGTGGTGTATCTGGATTTCCAGAAGGCATTTGACAAGGTGCCACACCAAAGGCTGCTACATAAGATAAAGTTACACGGTATTACAGGTAATGTATTGGCATGGATAGAGGATCGGTTGACCAATAGAAAGCAAAGAGTAGGGGTAAATGGGTGTTTTTCTGGTTGGCGGTCAGTGGCTAGTGGTGTGCCTCAGGGATTGGTGTTGGAACCACAATTGTTTACAATTTACATCAATGACTTGGAGTTGGGGACTAAGTGTGGTGTCAAAATTTGCAGATGACTCTAAGGTGAGTGGTAGAGCAAAAAGTGTGCAGAAGACACTGAAAGTCTGCAGATGGATATAGATAGTCTAAGTGAGTGGGCAAAGGTCTGGCAGATGGAGTACAGTGTTGATAAGTGTGAGGTCATCCATTTTGGTAGGAATAACAGCAAAATGGACTGCGTTTTAAATGGTAAAAAATTGTACCACGCTGCTGTGCAGAGGGACTTGGGTGTCCTTGTGCACGAATCGCTGAAAGTAGGATTGCAGGTGCAGCCGGTAATTAAAAAGGCAAATGGAGGGATGGAGTTTAAAAACAGGGAGGCTATGCTGCAGCTGTACAGGGTCCTGGTGAGGCCACACCTGGACCACTGTGTGCAGTTCTGGTCTCCTTACTTGAGAAGGAATGTAATAGCAGTAGAGGGGGTGCAGAGGAGATTCACTCAGTTGATTCTAGACTTGAGGGGGTTGGATTTTGAGGACAGACTGAGTAGGCTGGGATTATACTCATTGAAATTCAGAAGAATGAGGGGAGATCTTATAGAAACATATAAGATTATGAAGGGAATAGATAAGATGGAGGCAGGGAGGTTGTTTCCACTATCAGGTGAAACTAGAACTAGGGGGCATTGTCTCAAAATAAAGGGAAGCAGATGTAGGTCTGGGGTCAGGAGGAACTTCTTCACCCAAAGGGTTGTGAATTTGTGGAGATCCCTGCCCAGTAAAGCAGTTGACGTTACCTCACTGAATATGTTTAAGGCAAGGCTAGATAAATTTTTGAACAGTAAAGGAATTAAGGGTTATGGTGAGCTGGCGGTTAAGTCGAGCGGAGTCTCAAAAAGATTAGCCATGATCTTATTAAATGCGGGGCAGGCTCGAGGGGCCGGATGGCCTACTCCTGCTCCTCGTTCTTATTTTCTACTACACTTGGGAAGGACCCAACTCCAAACTATTTACACCGCTTTCCGGGTTTTAGAACCCTTTAGCCTGCTCTTACAGAGCCTTCAAGGGTTCCTGTCTCCTTTTCTGCTAAATAAGAGAAAGCCGACTTGCTGCTGAGAAATATTTGCTTCTTACATTTCTTCATTATATTCCATTTCTGTGTTTGAGTGCTTTTCCTTTGCATCTGTATATGGACTGCCACTCTCTGACTGTCTCCTTGTACCTGCTGCTTTCTGTGTTTGCCACATGAATTCTTTTGGAGTTCACTTCCTTTTGGTACATCTTTCAGCCGCAGGATCGCCACGTCATGTTTACTAATATTTCTTACTATCCAAGAATTGTTCAGTTGATTCCTTTATAATTAATGTAATGTCTTTCTTCAAATGTTTTTAAAACAGTTTGTGCATATTCCACTTGGGAACCCTGCAGCCCAATGGTGTCAATGTGGATATCACAAGCTTCAAAATCTCCCCTCCCCCTACTGCATCCCAAAACCAGCCCAGCTCGTCCCAGATAACAAAGTGTGAAGCTGGATGAACACAGCAGGCCAAGCAGCATTTCAGGAGCACAAAAGCTGACGTTTCGGGCCTAGACCCTTCATCAGAGAACCAGCTCGTCCCAGCCTGCCTAACCTGTTCTTCCTCTCACCTATCCCCTCCTCCCACCACAAACCGCACCTCCATTTCCTACCTACTAACCTCATCCTGCCCCCTTGACCTGTCCGTCCTCCCTGGACTGACCTATCCCCTCCCTACCTCCCCACCCATACTCTCCTCTGCACCTATCTTCTCCTCTATCCATCTTCAGTCCGCCTCCCCCTCTCTCCCTATTTACTTCAGAATCCTCTCCCCCTCCCCCATTTCTGATGAAGAGCCTAGGCCCGAAACATCAGCTTTTGTGCTCCTGAGATGCTGCTTGGCCTGCTGTGTTCACCCAGCGTCACACTGTGTTATCTGCAGATACCAGGTATTTCAAGCTTGAGTGTACTGTTTCAAAGTCAGAGGTACCTTAGGAACGATGCCATCTTTCATGCTGTGCTTTTGCCCAAGTCTTGAGACCTTCTTTTGTAGATTAACACTGGCATGTTCGCCCTGGAATTGACCCTGCCATTTGTGACTTTGCGTTTCAATCTGGTACCACTTACTGCATTCCCCTCCTAATAAGAGCCAATGTTCTGTTCGTTTTCCTGATTAGAAATCTGTTAGCGTTTTTGAAGACGTCAGTGTTATAAATGCATATATGTTATAAATAAAGAATCGGTTAAAGGTGAAATGGAACAGCTCCAGAGTTGATTTTAAGAGCAGGCAATGCTAATGTGACTTTATTTAAGAGCTGGCTTCTGCCCCTGGGTTGGGGGTGCTGGGGGCTGTTGGCTTCTGGACAAGGAAAGGAGAAAGGGGGGAAAGATGGAAACTGGTGTATGTGCTGAGCTATAGATGTATAAATCTCTGAAATGCTCATGCTACCTAATTCAACAATTACCGTAGCAGGGGAATAACCTCAATCTCTTTCGGTCAGAAGATGTAGGAAAGAGAACATAATCTCTATTTCTGGCTGAAGTAAAGCTCCCAGTGGCTTTTAAAGTGAAATGGCTGTGTCATGCTGCAAGATCATGGATGATTATCCCTGAGTGTTTTCAGAGATGGAGCCGTACTAGCAAAGGAAGCATGAGGTGGAGGAGTGGACTCAGGTTATTTCTCTCACCAAGAAGAAGCAAAGTATGGCTTTGGTGTTATCCGTACCAGGAAGGAGTAAAATTAGAAGCAAGTATTTTCAGAATTAGCTGTAACTGACCTGGATACCAAAGAGGAGTTGCAGATTCTAGTATAATTTATCGACAAAGTTTATTAAGAGGATGACTTGTTGGAAGCTTAAGAGACATGGTCAATATTTGATTCATTTAAGAAAATGAACAAACAGTCCATGGAAGAATATATTCTAGAGCTTAACAGGTTATACAAAAGGCTGAAGAAATTACAACTAGAAATTCCCATGTCTATGCTAGCATTCAAACCATTAGATTGTGCACAAATCTCACACAAGGATAGGCTTTTGATTTTAACGGGTGTTCATTTTTGTGATAATGACTTATATAAACAATTTTCTCATCCTTCTTCACAAAAATTAAACCTGCTGTTAAAGGTTGCCAAAGTTGCAGATAAAGAATACAAACCCTTGTAGAACAGCAATATGATGCATCTCAGATGCAGGTTAGAGTGAGCTGTATGGTCAGAGTAAGGGAAATTTTACCAGAGTGATGCCAAGTCAGAGTGAAAAACTGGGAATTTGGGACCTTGTGGAAGAGGGGAAATTAAGTTTTACACCAAGAATTAAAGTCATGAAGTCATGGAAAAACCGTGTCCCAGACAAAGATATCCCCAGAGAGTGTCATCTGCCACACAAACTTGAACTCTGGTTTTTGGAACTTGAACAGTGACAGGTGTTGCTGCTGTTCATCCATAAGGCAGCGGAATATGCAGACAGCACATCACACTGCAGATTAGAAGCATACAAATAGTGAGGGAATGGGTAACTACCAGGCACTCTAAGAAAACCAGGCAAGTATCAATAGTAAATTCATTTGAGGGAAAACTGTTGGATACTATAATACAGGATAAGGTAAGCACACACTTAATGAAAAATAGGTTCATAATACACAGTCAACATGCTGGTCAAGTCTAACAAATTTAATTGACAAGATGACACAGGCAGTGATGAGGATAGTGCTGTGGCTGACAATGTCACAATATCGCAGGTCGGTTAGCAAATAAGAAATGTTTGGCATTGATGGGTCCTTGTCAGCATGGATTAGAAGTTGAATAAAAGATAAGAAACAGAGGGTAGTTATAGAAGGGCATTTCTCAGTTTGGAGATGAGTTGAAAGTGGTGTTTCTCAGGGCTTAATGTTGGGACTATTGCTTTTTCTAATTTATATAAATGATTTGGTGTTGAGGGCAAAATCTCTAAATTTGCAGATAAACTACGGAGAATAGTGAATTGTGAGGATGACACTTGGCGACATGAGAGGAACATTGACAAGTTGGCAAAATGGACAGAAACCTGGCAGAGAGATTTCAACGCAGAGAAATGTGAGGTAATGAATTTTGTTAGAAGAAACACAGAGAGACAACACAGGCTCAATAGTACAACCTTGATGGCAGTACGAGAGTAGGGGAACTTCAGGGTTCATGTGCAAGCTTCTCTGAGGTTGGCTAAGCATGTTGAAACAGTTATTCAAAAAGCCTTGAGGATCTTTGGGTTTATAAATAGAGGCATTGGGTATAAAAGCAAGGAGGTGATGCTACACCTCTACAATGATTTGTAGAGGTGTAGCATCAGTACACGTTTGGAGTTATGTGTTTGGTTCTGGGCAGCTTATTTGAGTAAGGATGTTAAAGCCCTGGAGAGAGTTCAGGGAAAATTTTCTAGAATGATACCAGGAATGAGGGATTTTAGACACAAGGAAAATTAGAGAAATTGGGCTTATTCTCCTTGGAGCAGAGAAGGTTAAGCAGTGACCTTATGAGGTGTTCAAAATTATGCATAATTTTTGCAGGGAAGAGAAGGATATTCTCTTTCCACTAGTTGGTATATCAGTAACTAGGGGGGTCACAATTTCAAGGTTGTCAGCAAGAGAACTAAGTGTGAGGTGAGGAGAAACTTCGTTATTTAGAGAGTTAGAATTTGGAATATGCTGCCTGGGAGAGTGGTGGAGGCAAATTCCATAAGAGGTTTCAAAATAAATATACAACATTTTTATTTGAAAATGATGAATTTAGAAGGCTACAGAGAGGGGGCTGGAAAATAGACTAGCTGGGAAGCTTTTTTGGGAGCTAATACAGACACAATGGGCCAAATGGCTTATGCTGAAAATTCTGTGATTCCAAGTCGTGCAGGAGTCCCCCGAATCTATTGAGTTTGTTCTCAACGACAGACTCAGCTTCATACCCTTACACCCCCACCTTAATGAATTTCTGGCTTGCCATGATCCTGAACCATTTTCCTGCCTCCTCCATCTCCAATTTCACTTCTTTGGGCAGGAATCCCCTCCGCCATCTCACTGAACCCTTCACCCACCTCCAGTATTCACCCCCTACTTAGACCCTTCCTCTGGCCCCTTACATGGCCTTGATCTCTTCATTGATAACAATCGACGTGACGTTGGCTGTCTCAATTTCTCTGCTCCTCTCACCCCCTCTAACCTGTCCCCTTCTGAAATTGCCGCACATTGTTGTCTCAGGTCCAACCCTAATTTTGTTACCAAGCCTGCCGATACGTGTGGTGCTGTTGTAGTCTAGCGCACTGATCTTTACCTTGTGGAGGCTCGACGCTAGCTTTTGAACACTTCTTCCTACCGCACCCCAGACCATAACCCCACATCAGAACATCAAGCCATTGTTGCCAGGATGGTCACCGACCTCATCACCTCCAGAGATCTGCCCCCACTGCCTCTAACCTTATAGTCCCTCAACCACAGACAGCCCATTTCTACCTCCTTCCCAAAATCTACAAACCAAATTTCCCCAATTGGCCCATTGTATCAGTTTGTTCTTGCCTCTCCGACCTCATTTCCTCCTACTTTGACTCCATCCTCTCGTCCTGCCCATCTACATTCCTCTGATGCCCTCCACCATATTGACAATTTCCAGTTCCTTGGCCCTACCTGCCTTCCCTTCATCATGGATGTGCAATTCCTCTATATCTCCATTCCCCACCAGGATGGTCGAAAACCTCCTTGCTTCTTCCTCAGCCAGAGGCCTGAACAATCTCCATTCACCACTAGAGATAATGGGAACTGCAGATGCTGGAGAATGCCTGCTGTGTTCATCCAGCCTCACATTTTATTATCCATTCACCACTACTCTCCTTTGCTTGACTGAAATTGTTCTCTCACTGAACAGTGTTCCCTTTAATTCATCTCACTTTGCCAAACCAAAGGAGTACCCTCATGGGTCCCAGTTATGCCTGCCCCTTAATGGGTCAATCCTTGTTCCAGTCCTACACTGGCTCCCTTTTCTCGTTACATCAACAACTGCTTCAGTGCTGCTTCATGCTCCAGTGTGAACCTTGAAAATTTGCTCATTCTGTCTCCAATTTCCACCTCTCTACAACTTTCACATTGTCCATTTCCAAGACTTCCCTTCCTTTCCTTGACATCTTTATCTCCATTTCAGGGATTAAACGTCCACTGTCCACTGCCACCCACTGCAGAGCCACTGACCCCTACAGCTACTTTCACTACAGCTCATCACTCTCCATGTCCTGCAAGAACTCCATCCCTTCCAGTTCCTTCACCTCCATCATATCTGTTTGGATGACACCCACTTTCCAAAGCAACTTTGCTGATATGGCTTGCTTATTCCATTTCTATGGTTTCCCACCCACAGTGTTTGGTGGGGCCCTCAACCTCTCTAACCTATCACTCGTGCTTCCACCCTTGTCCCTTCCCATCTGTCACAACAGCACGATCGGGTCTCCCTTGTCTTCATTTTTGTTACAGAGGGGGGAATGGCTGAACATCTCTGATAATTAAACCAAAACACAAGTTCAAACTTGTTGTCACGGGAGTAGAGGTTCTCTTCTAATAATTACCCCCCGAAACACCCAGAAAAGCTCACCTTTCCTCTTGTAATCTGTTAAAAGAGTGGTCAAAAGAAAGAAAATCTCTGATCTTCACTTTACAAATAGTGAGAGATGATTTATTTGTTTAACCCCAACAAAGATCAAATTAACAGAATTACTAACAAACTGAACAGTTTGCCCTGAAGCTACTAACTACTTCCAGACTGGTCTAAATTCTATCAGAATGTTGTTCAGATAAACAAAGTCCCACCTGTACAAACCCAGTTAATAATAAAATAAATTAAAACTTAATCTCTCCAAGTTTGCACAGTCGATGTCTTCTCTGCTTTATTTCCAATCTTCCTTCTGTTGATTTCATGTCACAACTGCCTTTCTTCCATTGATTCTGCAAACTTGGATGTTTTTCTCTTTAATTTCTTTAGTGAGGCCTTTGAGCTAACATGCCGCAGTACCTTTGACTTTTTTTCAGAGAGCTCAATAATCTTATGTGAAAGCCAGGTTTAGTATCTCAGATGGCAGGCCTGCTTTCACTGCAGCTGAAGTTTGGCTTTCCCCTCAGATGGTGGTTGGATCTGTCCATCTTTATAGCTGTAATGACATAATAGTGTTTCTTATGTAGGATTGGTTCAATGTTGTCAACACTATCAGTTCTTAAATTCAATTAGCTTTGAATCGCTTGTCATATAAGGAGTGGTTGAGGACTCTGGATCTGCACTTGGTGGATTTTAGAAGAATGAGAGGCACTGTCTTTGAAATGTACAGAATACTGAGAGGCCTGGATATAGTGGACATGGAGAAGATGTTTCCACCAGTAGAAGAGACGAGGACCTGAGTGCATAGCCTCAGAATGAAGGGATAACCCTTTAGAATTGAGTTGAGGAGGAACTTTTTCAGCCAGAGGGTGGTTAATCTGTGGAAGTTATTGCCGCAGAGCGCTGTGGAGGCCTCACTGAGTGTATTTAAGACAGAGGTAGATAAGTCCTTAATTGGTAAGGGGGTCAAAGGTTATGCAGAGAAGGTAGAAGAATGTGGTCGAGAGGCATATCAGCCATGATCGAATGTTGGAGCAGACTTAATGCCCAAATGGCCTAAATGCTCTTAGTTCTTATAGTCTTATGATCGTGCACAGATACATTTGCTGCAGGCAGATTGGTAAGGATGAGCCTGTGTGTCTTTTCACCTTGTTGCTTCCCTTATCACCTGCCTCAGACCCAGTCTAGCAGCTGTGTCCTTTAGGATCCAGCAGCTCGATCAGTAGGGCTGCTAACCGACTTTGAAATCCCCTACCCAGAGCACATTCAGTCCTCTTGTCACCCTCAATGCTTTCTCCAAATATTATTCATCGTGGAGGAACACTGATTGATCAACTCAGGGTGGATAGTATGTGTTAATCAGCAGATTTCCTTGCCCACGTTTGACCTGGTGCCATGAGACATCACGGGGGACATTATTGACATCAGAGTCAATGTTGAGGACTCCAAGGACAATAGCTGATGAGACAGGACATATCCAGGGATGGTGACGGTGGTGTTTGGGACAATGCTATAAGGTATGTCAGGTTGCTTGACTAGTCTGTAAGACAACTGTCCCAGTTTAGGCACTAGTTCCCATATGTTAGTAAAGGAGACTATATAGACTTGACAGGGCTGCTTTCGTCAGTGTTTTTCTTTTGATACCAGGTGATTTGTCTGATTTCATTTCTTTGTTGAGACTTTGAATCAATTGTTTCAACCGAGCAGCTTGCTAGGCCATTTCAGAGGGCATTTCAGAGTTAAGCATCTGGAGTTACCTGTAGCTTTCCTTGCCTAAAGGCCATTAATGAAGTAGATAGGTTTTTCCGACAATAGTTTCATGGTCATCACTAGATTCTTAATTGTACATCTTCTTTGAATTCAAATCGACAGTGGTGGGATTTGAACCCCGTCTGCTGAAGATTAGACTTGGCCATCGCTTCTCCTTTGTCAGTCCTCAGCTGGAGTATTGTATATAGTTGAGGGTGCTGCATTAAAGAAAAGATGTGAATCCATTGGAGAGAGTGCAGATGCGATATGTATGAATGACTCCAGGAATGAGAAACTTCAGCTATGAGAAGAGATTGAAGAGGCTGGGACTGTTCTCCTTGAGAAAAAGGAAGCCGACAGGAGATTTGATTGAGATTTTCAAAATCATGAGCAGGCTCCCATTTATAAAATGAATGAGAATGGGGAGGCATAGTTCTAAAGTGAAATTCGAAAGAAGTAAGCGTAATGAGAAAGAAAAAACTTTGTCATACAGTGAGTAGTTCAGGAATGGAATGCACAACTGATAAAAGCAAGCCTCCCTTTTTATCCAGTCTTAAATATACTTAGATATATAGCGTTCTTTGGGCTTGTTGTTCCTACATTTCACCCTAAAAGGAACATGATGGGCCTGATTCCCTGCAGTACCTTTTTGAAAACGTTGCACTGAGCTGCTGCAGATTTACCCTCAAGCAAGTCATTTGATCCAATGTGTCTATGTCAGCTCCAAATAAACTATTCAGTCTAATGCCACTTCTTATCACTGAAGGACCCAGTCTGATGCACTGTTCCATTGTGCAATAGAAAGCGGATCCTGCTCACCCATTGCTTCTCCAGCACACAATTATCAAATGAGTTTCCAGTTCGACATAGTTTTGGTTTTAAATTTCTCAATTCAACTTTGCAAAGTCCTGTCTAACCGTACTTTTTGTTATCCCTATAACCCCCTCATTCCTACCACATTCCCTACATTGTAATCCCCTCCAGTCCATTGAACCCTCCCTCTCTCTGTAAATACCTCCAGCTCATACACCCCTCCCTATTTCAGTAACCTTGTACAAGCCCTACAACCCTTGATATCTCTGTACCTTCAAGTCCTATCAACTCGTTCTCACTGTAACAACCACAAGTCCTACAACCCTCTATATCTCTATGACCTTAAGTCCTGAAGTCTTCCCTATCACTGAAACCTCCTCCAGCATCTATGCCCTCCCTATTTCTGTAACCTCTTCATGCCCCTACACCCCTATCATTGTAACACCCTAAAGCCATAAAGTCTTCCATTTCAATGTAAACTCCTCCAAGCCCTAAACCCTTTCCTGTCTCTATAACCTGCTTGAGCCCTTTTCCTGTCTCTGCAGCTTCCTTCAGTACCTACGCCTTATGGTGTCTCTGCAACCTCCTAAAGTCACAAAGTCTTCCATTTCACTGTAACCTCCTGCAGCCCCTATACCCTTCCCTGTTTCTGTAACCTCCTCCAGACCCTAAACCCTCCCTGTCTCTGCAATCCCCACTAGCCACCCCTCCCTGTCTGTACAGCCACCTCCAGCCTCGAAAACTTTCCCTGTCTCTGTGACCATGACAGTGTCAGTCCAAGTGACTATCACACAGTCCTTATGGAGACACAGCCCCATCTTCACATTGGGAATAACCTCCATCATGTTGTGTGCCACTATCACCGTGCTAAATAGGACAGAATTTGAACAGATCTAGCAACACAAGAGTGGGCATCCATGAGGTGCTATGAGCCATCAACAGCAGCAGAATTGTACTCCAGCACAATCTGTAACCTCATGGTGCAGCATATTCCCCACTCAACCATTGCCATCAAGCCAGGGGATCAACCCTAGTTCAATGGAGAATGCAGGAGGACATTCCAGGAACACCACCAGGCACACCTAAAAATGAGGTTTTGACCTGGTGAAGCTGAAGAACAGGACTAGACCATAAGAAATAGGAACAGGAGTAGGCCATTTGGCCCTTCAAGTTTGCTTCTCATTCAATAGGATTGTGGCTGATCTAGCATCCTCAGGTCCACTTTCTGCCCTTTCCCCATAACCCTTGATTTTCCCAATTGATCTATCTATCTATGTCAACATTAAATATACACAAGGACACTGTCCTCCACAGCTGTCAGGGGCAAGGAGTTCCAAAGACACTCAGCCACCTGAGAGATGATATTCTTCTTAATCTGAATCTTAAATTGGTGTCCCTTTATTCTGAGATTATGTCCTCTAGTCCTATACTCTCGCTTGTGGGGAAATATGCTGTCAGCGTTTACTCAGTCAAGTCCGTTAAGAATTCGATGTTTGAATGAGTTCACCTATCATTCTTCTAAACTGCAGTGAGTAGAGTCCCAGCCTGATTAATCTTTGCTCATAAGACAATCCCTCCATACCAAGGATCATCCTAGTAGAACTTCTCTGAACTGCCTCCAATGAAAAGATGCATTTCCTTAAATTAGGGACCAAAACTGCTCACAGTACTCCAGAAATGATCTGGCCAAAACCTTGTACGTTGCAGTAAGACTTCCCTACTCTTACACTCCAACCCCCTTGAGATAAGGGCCAACATTGCAAAAGCCTTCCTGATTACCTGCTGTACGTGTGTGCTAGCTTTCTGGGTTTCGAGCACAAGTTCCCCAAGTCCCTTTATGTTGCAGCTTTCTGCAGTTTTTCTCCATTTAAATAAAACTCTGTTCTTTTGTTCTCCCTTCCAAAATGAACAACTTTGCATTTTCCTACAGTATACTCCATTTGCCAACTCTCCTAACGTATAAATATTTCTCTGTAATCTGTTTGTATGCGCTCACAATCTGACTTTCAAACTTTTTCTGTATTGTCTGCAAATTTGGCGACAGTACATTCACTTCCTTCCTCCAGATCACTAATATATATTGTAAACAGTTGTGTCCCAGCACTGATCCCCGATTAAGAACCCCTTTTTCCACTCGTTTCCTGCCCACTAGGCAGTTCTCTATCCACACCAACGTACTACCTCCAAATCCATCAGTTGTTATGACATAAACCTTTTGTGTGATACATTGTCAAACACCTTCTAGAAGTCCAGGTACAACATATCTACTGGTGTCCCTCTCTTGACTCTGGTTAAGACTTCCTCAAAAAACTCCTTCAAAGACCTGGTTTCATATTTATGAAGGTATGCTGACTCTGCTTGATCAGGTGGTGATTTTCAAAATGTTCTGCTATTACTTCCTTAATATGCTGGACGTGCACATGGACAGCAATGAATTGAGGGGAATGTAGGTTGGGTTATTTTACTTTTGGATTTGGATTATTCCATGGCACAATGTCGTAGGCTGAAGGGCCTGTACTGTGCTGTACTATTCTATGTTCTGTGTTCTAATTGATCCCAATATTTCGTGAACAATAGACATTAGGCTAGTCGGCCTATACTTACCTGCTTTTTGCCTCCCTCCCTTTTTGAACAGGAGTATCAAATTGGCAGTTTTCCAATATTCAGGTACTTCTCCAGAATTCAGTGATGTTTGGAAAACTACAACTAATATATCCATTAGCCCGGTAGTTCCCTTCCCTAGGATCTTAGGACGTAGACCATCAGAGCCAGGGGACTTAGCCGCCTTTAGCCCTAGTATTTTGTCCAGTAGTTGCAGATTTCATTAGGAAGTGTGTGGAAGAGTGTGTACTGAAGAAGTTACTGTGTATTGCGTGTTCTCTAACCTGAAACCGTGGATGAACCGGGAGATCCACTCACTATTGGGGCAGCACGGTGGCTCAGTGGTTAGCACAGCAGCCTCACAGCGCCAGGGACCCGGGTTCAATTCCAGCCTCGGACGACTGTCTGTGTGGAATTTGCACGTTCTCCCTGTGTCTGCGTGGGTGTGCTCCAGTTTCCTCCCACAGTCCAAAGATGTGCAGGCTAGGTGGATCAGTCATGCTAAATTGCCTGTAGCATTCAGGGGTATGTGGGTTATAGGGGGATGGGTCTGGGTGGGATGCTTCAAGGGGCAGTGGGAACTTGTTGGGCTGAAGGGCCTGTTCCTACACTGTAGGGAATCTAATCTAATCTAATCTATTGCAGTCCAGGTCAGAGGTGTTCAATCCAGGTGACAATTACCGATACAGGAAATTCGGGTATAACAACTAAGCTCGAGACCCAGACTAATCATGCAGACACCCATCATTTATGGCAAGGCTTACATGACATAACAAGTTACAAAGGAAAGTCAAACAGAATCGCGGGCGCCCCTGCCTGATGAGCTCAATGCATTTTATGCTTACTTTGAAGAGAAGGACAATGAAGACGTGTCACCAATCCCAACAATCTCAGGTCCACCTGTACCTATGGCAGATGTTAGATTAGCCTTCTTGAGCGTGAAGCCGTGGAAAGCAACCAGTCCGGATGGAGCACTGACCACGCACTCAGATCCTGTGCAGACTAGCTGCTGGCAGTATTCACTGACATCTTTAATCACTCTGTCCTTCAATCTGAAGTCTCCACCTGCTTCAAGAAGACCACCACAATCCTGGTGCCAAAGAAAACTCATACAGCATGCTCCAATAACCACCGTCTGGTGGCTCTGAACTCCATGATTATGAAGTGCTTTGAGAGATTAGCCATGGCTCACATCAACTCCAGCCTACCAAATAGCCTTGATCCTTTGAAATTTGCCTCCCAGCACAATATATACACAGCAGACGCCATCTCCCTGGCCCTACACTCATTCCTGGAACATCTGGACAACAAGGATATCTACGTCGGGCTCCTGTTTATTGACTACAACTCCGCCTTCAACACCATAATTCCAAAAAATACTCATCTCCAAACTCCACGACCAAGATCTTGGCTCCCGACTCTGTAGCTGGGACCTCGACTTCCTGATCCATGACCACAATCAATATGCATAGGTATACCTACCTCCTCCACTGCCCCACAAGTCTGTGTACTCAGTCCCCTACTGTACTCATTATACACTCAAGACTGTGTGTCTAAATTCCACCCCAACACCATTTACAAGTTTGCTGACAACACCATTGTTGTGAGTCGGCTCTCAATCAACGACAGGACAGAGTGTAGGCAAGAGATTGAGTGCTTAGCAGCATGACATAAAAAGAACAATCTCTGCATCAAAGTCAGTAAAATGAAAGGACTGGTCATTGACTTCAGGAACTGGAGTGGAGGGCATGTCCCCGTCTGCGTCAATGGTGCTGAGGTAGAGATGGTCAAGAGCGTCAAGTTCCTGAGAGTGATAATCCCCAACAATCTGTCCTGGTCCATCCACTTTGATGCAACGGTCAAGAAAGCACAACAACATCTCTACTTCCTTAGGATGCTGAAGAAATTTGGCATGTCCACAAAGACCCTTACCAATTTTTATAAATGTACTATAGGAAGCATCCTATTTGGAAGCATCACTGTATGGTATGGCAACTGCTGTGCCCAAGACCACAGAAACAACACAGCCCAGTCCATCACACAAACTGCCCTGGTTTTACTCTCTCCCAGCCTGGTTATATTCTCTTCTACCCTCTTCCAGCAGGAAGTAGATTACAATTTGAATACATATATGAATAGATTCAAGAACAGCTTCTTCCCTGCTATTATCATACTTTTGAATGGACCTCTCAAGTGTTAATGTTGATCTCTTTCTCTTTCTGCACCTTCTTGGCAGCTGTAACACTGTATTCTCCACTGTCTGCTACCCTCATGCACACTGTATGTATGATCTGCCTGTGTAACAACACTTTTCACTGCATGTCAATACATGTGGCAACAAGAAATCAAATTAAAATCAAATCATATAATACTATTTTTTTAGTGATGGCAATGGTATTTAATTCCTCCCCAGTTGTTCTTTAGATTTAATGGGATGTTTGAAGTATCTTCCACTGTAAAGACTGATGGAACATAGCTGTTTAACTCCTCTGGCATTTCCTTGTTCCCCATAACCATCTCTCCAGATTTATTTTCTGAAGGCACGTATTCATTTTGACCTCTCTTCCCCTTCGTATATTTAAAGAGGGTCTTATTATCATATTTTATATTCTTTGCTGGTTTGCCCTTGTAGTTTATTATCTGTTTTTATCATCTTCTTATCTTCTTTTGCTGAATTCTGAATTTAATCCAGTCTTCCAGGAGGACTTTTGCCTCCTTATATGCATTTTCTTTCAACTTCATACTCTCCTTAATTTCCTCGGTTAGCTAATGTTATTTTATCCCTCTCTGAGAATCTTTCTTCCTTACTGGGATGTACTTTTGCTGAGAGTCATGAAGGATCTCCCTTATGTCTGCCACTGCTCACTTACTGTCATTCCTGCTAATCTATCAGCTGAGTTCACTTCAGCTGACTCCACCCTCATTTCCTTGTAATTCCCTTTAGTTAAGTTGAACACACTTGTTTCCAAACCCAGTTTCTCACCATCAAACTGAACAGTAAATTATATCATGTTATGATCACGACTTTGTTGGAGATCTTTTACTCTGAGGTAGTTTATTAAACCTGCCTCACGACCTAGTACCAGATCCAAGATAGCCTGCTGCCTGGTTGACTCCATGATATATTGCTCTGGGAAACTATCACTAATGCACTTAATAAATTTGTCATTGTGGCTATCCTTTCTAAATTGATTAACCCATTAATATGAAGAAAACTCTGGTTCAGCGCAATCTGGAGTATTTTGTCCAGTTCTGGTCACCTCATTACAGAAAAGATGTGGAAGCATTGGAAAAGGTGCAGAGGAGGTTTACCAGGATAACATGGTGTAGAGCTGGATGAACACAGCAGGCCAAGCAGCATCATAGGAGCAGGAAAGCTGACCAGGCCTAGAAAAGAAGAAGGGTCTAGGCCCAAAACGTCAGCTTTCCTGCTCCTCTGATGCTGCTTGGCCTGCTGTGTTCATCCAGCTCTACACCTCATTATCTCAGATTCTCCAGCATCTGCAGTTCCTACTATCTCTAAAACAGATTTACCAGGATGTTGCCTGGAATGGAGGGAAGGTCTTACGAGGAAAGGTTGATAGAGCTGGGGCTTTTCTCTTTAGAACGATGAAGGATGAGAGGTGGCTTGATAGAGGTTTACAAAATGATCGGAGGTATAGAGTGCACAGCCAGAGACTTTTTCCTAGGGTGAAGGTAGCTATTACAAGGGGACACAGTTTTAAAGTGAGTGGAGGTAGATATAGGGGAGATGTCAGAGGTAAGTTCTTTACTCAGAGAGTGGTAGGGATGTGGAATGCATTGCTAGAGAGGTTAGCGGAGTTGGCCTCATTGGGGGTATTAAGCAGCTATTAGATAGGCACATGGATGATAGTATAAGGGAGGGGTGAAGGTCAGATAGATATTAGGTTTAGGGTAAAGGTTTGGCACAACATTGTGGGCTAAAGGGCCTGTATGGTGCTGTACTGTTCTATGCTCTATGCACTAATGTCATCTATTTTTCTAGTCTTTTCACATGCTCCTATTATTTGTTGATTTGGACTGTTTCCCACAGACTGCCTACTGTTTGGGATTCTGTACATTACTCATACCGATGTCTTCTTTCCCCTGCTATTTTTTACCATCACCCAAATGGACTTTACCACTTCCAGGCCTAGATCATCTCTCACAAATGCCCTCATTTCATTTCTTATTAATTGTCCTGCCCTTTTCTACCTTTTCCATCTCTCCTGTTTCTCTGAAAGGTTGAATATCCCTGAATGTTAAGTTCCTAGTTTTGATCTTGTGTAACACAGAACATAGAACATAGAACATTACAGCATAGTACAGGCCCTTCGGCCCTCGATATTGCGCAGACCTGTTGATGTGAATGTTGTGAAACCAATCTGAAGCCCATCTAACCTACACTATTCCATTATCATCCATATGTTTACCCAGTGACCATTTAATTGCCTGTAAAGTTGGCGAGTACTACTGTTGCAGGCAGGGCATTCCACATCCTTACTACTCTCTGAGTAAAGAACCTACCTCTGACTTCTGTCCTGTATCTATCACCCCTCAATTTAAAGCTATGTCCCCTCATGCTATCCATCACCATCTGAGGAAAAACGCTCTCACTGTCCACCCTATCTAATCCTCTAATCATCTTGTATGATTAAGTCGCCTCTTAACCTTCTTCTCTCTGATGAAAACAGCCTCAGGTCCCTCAGCCTTTCCTCATAAGACCATCCCTCTATACCAGGCAACATCCTGGTAAATCTCCTCTGCACCCTTTCTAATGCTTCCACATCCTTCCCATAATGCGGCGACCAGAACTGTACGCAATACTCCAAGTATGCCGCACCAGAGTTTTGTAGAGCTGCAACATGATCTCATGGCTCCGAAACTCAATCCCTCTATCAATAAAACCTGACACACCGTACGCCTTCTTAACAACCCTATCAACCTGGGTGACAACTTTCAGGGATCTATGCTCATGGACATTGAGATCTCTCTGCTCATCCACACTACCAAGAATCTTACCATTAGCCCAGTACTCTGTATTTCTGTTACTCCTTCCAAAGTGAATCACCTCACACTTTTCCGCATTAAATTGCATTTGCCACCTCTCAGCCCAGCTCAGCAGCTTATCTATGTCCCTCTGTTTCTGTAATGGCTCTGAGATTATATTCATTTGCCTCAATTTGCGTGGCCAGTTCATCCACCTTATTCTGAATGCTTCATTCATTAAGATACAAAACCCTTAAAGTTTGTTTTGTTATCAAATTTCCCTCCAGCTTTACGTTTGCTTTATATCTCAAACACACATTTGTTCCTTCCTTATACTCTTCAATCAACCCCATCACTAGTCCTACCTTCATTTTTTTAATTTCCTGTGCTCTGAACCCCACCCCTCCATTACTATTCAGGCTACTTCCAAGTTAAACAGAATAAACAGCAAGTGAAAAACAGAGATAAGTGATCCCACAATCAACAGATCAGATCTAAGCCCCACAGTCCTGGCATGTTCGGTCATGAATGGTGGTGAACAATTAAACCAGTCACTGGAAGAGGAGATTCCACAAATATCCCCATCCTCAGTGATGGATGAGACAAGTACAAATTGTTGCTTTTGCACCAGTGCAACAATCTTCAGCCAGAAATGCCAATCTTGATATTCTTCAGTGGTCTCCAGGGTCACAGATGTTCAACCAATTCAATACAAGATACTGACAAGGCTAGGGACCCTGACAATGTTCCAGCAATAGTACTGAAGACCTGTGATCCAAAATTTGCCGCTCCTCCAGCCAAGGTGTTCCAGTACAGTTACAACAGTGGCATCTACATGACAATGAAGGATTTCCAGGTATGTCCTGTACACACAAAGCAGGTCAAATCTAACCGAGCTAATTACCACCTCATCAGTCTGCTCTTGATCATCATAATGAAAGGTGTCATCGGTAGAGTTATCAAATTTGGGTTCCACCAGAGCCACTCAACTCCAGACATAATGGATAAAAGAGCTAAATTCTAGAGGTGAGGTGAGAATGATTGCCCCTGACATTAAGGCTGTATCCAACCAAGTGTGGCATCAAGGGGCCCTAACAAAAGTGGAGTAAATGGCCATCAGGGGAAGTCATACCTGGCATGTGGGAAGACAGTTGTGGTTATTGGAGATTAGTGATCTCAGCTCCTCTGTAGGAGTTCCTCAGGGTGGTGTCATAGCTCCAAATATCTTCAGTTGCTTCATTAGTGACTTTGCTTTCATCACAAGGTCAGAAGTGGGGATGTTCACTGAGGATTGCATAATGTTCAGCAACATTTGCAACCCTTCAGATATTGAAGCAATCCATATTCAACTGCAAAAAGATCTGAACAATATTCAGGCTGGGCTGACGAGGGCAAGTTACATTCATGCCATACAAATGCTAGGCAATGACCATTTCCAATAGGAGGTAATCTAACCATTGTCCCTTGACATTCGATGACATTACCATCGTTGGATCCTCCATCATCAACATCCTGGAGGTTATCATTGACCAGAAACTCAACTGGAGTTACAACATAAACACAGTGCCTACAAGTGTAGGTCAGAGGCTAGGAACACTGCACCGAGTGACGCCTCAAAATTTGCCCACCATCTACACAAGTCAGGATTGTGGTGGAATACTCTCCTCATCCCTGGAGGAGTATAGGTCCAACAAAATTCAAGAAGCTTGACACACAAAGCAGTCTGATTGACTGGCACCTCATCGACAGGCGTCCGCATGCTCTTCCACCGATGCTAAGTAATAGCAGTGTGTATAAGATGCATTGCAATAATTCATCAAAGATCCTTAGACAGCATTTCAAAACACACAACCACTTCCATCTCAAAGGACAAGGGCAGGAAATACATGGGAACAACTCCTGCAAGCTCCCCTCCAAACCATTCACCATCCTGACTTGAAATATATCACTGTTCCTTCATTGGCGCTGGGTAAAAATCCTGGAATTCCCTCCTTGAGAGCATTGTAGGCCTACCAAAAGTGCATGGATTGCAGTGGTTCCAAGGAGGCAGCTCACCACCACCTTCTCAAGGGCAACTAGAGATGGGCAATAAATTCTGGCCCAGCCAGTGATGCCTACATCCCATAACAGAAGGAAAAAATCCCTCTGATCCCTGCATCCCTCTGTCTCTATAAAACCCTCTCCAGCCTCCTACCCCTTCCCTGTCTCCATAATTCCCTCTGGAACCCGCACCCTTCCCTGTCTTTATAACCCCTATAGCCCTCTCATCCTGCCTTGTTTCCATAACCCCTCTGGTCCCTGCACCCCTCCCTGTCTCTGAACCTCCCCTGACCCCACACCTTTCTTTGCCTCTCTAATCCACTCTTGCCCCTACACCCGTCTGAGTTTTCTCTATTTCACCTGCTCAAGGCTCTTGAAAATCCTGAATTTCCTTGCTCGACCACTGGCAGTCGTATCTTCAATTGCTCGGCCTAAGTTCTGTGTAAAACCTCTCTGAATTTCTATTCTCTTTCAAGACCCGCCTTGAACCTGTCCTTAATGAGACACACGTCAAACTGTGTTTGAAAGCTGCACCCAAGATTCTGGGTAATCCAAGATGGAGGACGAAAAAAGATGATGTGGCTGTAAAAGCTGCTTTTTTGGGGGGTATTTTTTTGGAACAGTAATTATTGTTATATAATCTGTTGCATTGTTTTGGCACCTTGGGAAAAAAGAGATCAAGATAAAAGCACTTTAAAAAAGGAGGAAGGGAGAGGGAGCAGACACCTTGGAGGGAGGGGAAACAATTGGAGAAGTAAACCCCCACAGCTCAGAGATTGAGCAGTGAACCTACCCAGCTGATTGCCTTTGCTGTTTAGTAACAGGTATCTCTGGACATCTAGGTTCATCGAAGAAAAATAAGCAAACAGTAACATTCACAGCTGACCTCAGAGAACCCTCTGTGGGGAGCTCACAGCAGGGGAGTAGCTAAGTGGCTCTTCTTAATGTAACCTTTTCATTGTAAATCTACGATAGGCATTAGAGTGGGTTCCTTTTTAGATTAAACGTTTGTTTGAGATCTGTCTCTTGTTTAAACTTTAAAAATATTAAACATAAGTATCAAGTTAGCCTGGAGCAGTGTTTTTAGAGTAAGACTGTGCTATTTGCTGGGTCTATATATTGTTAAGGTACAAAGATGTCATTGATGAATGATGTATTCTTGTCGAATGTGGAAGCTTAGGGAAAATTTCAATGTGATCTAATTATGTCTGCAGGAAGTGTGTTTGATTGTGAATCCTATGTGATCACTTTGATTAGTTAGAGTGGCAGTTAGAGGCAATGAGAAGTTTACAGGAGCTGGCGGGGGTGTGATGAATGGCAGTTCCAGAACGGGAGAAAAACCACAGATGCAAACAGGTAAATGGGTTAGAATCCCTACAGTGTGGAAACAGGCCCTTCGGCCCAACAAGTCCATACTGCCCCTTGAAGCACCCCACCCAGACCCAATCCCAGATCCATCCCCCTATCACCCACACACCCCTGAACACTACTGGCAATTTAGCATGGCCGATCCACCCAGCCTGCACATCTTTGGACTGTGGGAAGAAACCGGAGCACCCGGAGGAAACCCACGCAGACACAGGGAGAATGTGCAAACTCCACACAGACAGTCACCTGAGGCTGGAATTGAACCTGGGCCCCTGGTGCTCTGAGGTTACCTCCAGTAAGGATCTGTGGGGTAGGCAGGTAGTGCAAGAATCTCCTGTAACTACCGATATTAGTTAGGCCACTAGTGGAAGACAGTAGAATTCTGATCTCCCTGCTGTTGGAAGGAAGTTGTGAAACTTGGAAGAGTTCAGAGAAGATTTACAAGGATCTTGCCAGTGTTGGAGGGTCTGAGCTACAGGGAGAGGCTGAATAGGCTGGGGCTATTTTCCCTGCAGCATCAAAGGCTGTGGGGTGACCTTATAGAAGTTTATAAAATCACAGGGTGAATAAACAAGGTATTTTCCCCAGGTTAGTGGAGGCCAAAGGTAGAGGCCATAGGTTTAAGGTGAGAAGGGAAAGATTTAAAATGGACCGAAGGGACAACTTTTTCTTACAGAGGGTGGTGTGTATATGGAATGAGTTGCCAGAGGAAATGGTGGAGGCTGGTACAATTACAACATTTAAAAGGTATCTTGATGGGTATATGAAGAGGAAGAGTTTGGAGGGATCTGGGCCAAATGCTGGCAAATGGGACTAGATTAATTTAGGATATCTGGTCACCAAGGAGAAGTTGGACCAAAGAGTCTGTTTCCATGCTGTACAGTTTCATGATTCTATGAAGCTCCTTCGGATTTCCTACTCTGAGAGAATGCTCAGGAGATGCATGTTGGTGTCAGACTGATTTCAGTGTCCAGTCCCTGAAATGTGTGCGTCATCAGTGGTTTTCTATTCGAGTAAACACACATCCTGACCTGTGTATCATCTTTATTTTCAGAGCCCAATGCCAAAGTTCAATTTTTGTCCATTTTATTAACGTCACACAATATTTTAAATGTTATCATTTTAGGAAACAGACAAGACAAGGGAAGATTTACCCATTGTCCAGCTCACAGTGGGGTTAAGGGACACATAAATCTCTCAATAAACACTCCTAATTTTGACCGAGCTCAGCAGCAAAGATAGCTGGGGCCTGACCTTCAGGTCTATGAGGCAAGAGGCAAGATAAACGCACCTGTGATGAACAAATGGAAACATAGATTAGATTGAGAATATAGATCATACATAGAACATATTCAGATGGAATCTTACAGTGAGCTAATTGAAACAGACACAGATCAGTTTGAACGCTCATTGATCTCTTTAAGGAGGCCTCTTCACTACCACTAACCTGCAGGCATGTTGAGATGTACAAGATCATGTGAGAAAAGATGTATTTGTCACATGGTCACGTGGGGGTCCCTTTAAAACCAAACTTCCTCGAACCAACCATGCCCAGCGCTGTTGGGACTTGGAGACAGTAAGGATGTAGATACTGGAAGCCAGAGTTAATAAACAGAGCTGGAAAGGCACAGCCTATCAGACAGCATTCATGGAGCAGGAAAAACAACATTTCAGGCTGAAATCCTTCATCAGGAGTCCTGCTGTGCTCTTCCAGCTCCATATTTTATTGACGCCAGTGCTGTCAGGAAGATATTGCCTGTTAGATTGTGTTTGTAAGTGACAGGTGGATCTCTTTACAGGAAGTATACAAAAGGATTGCTTTCTCGATGGGAACTTTTATTGTGAATGCCGTTACCAGTTGAACTATCGAGCATGTGCATTAACACAGCGCCATGGCCAGCCGATGTCTCCAGCCCTGTCTCCAAATACACTGGTAGCCATTTTACCTTCTGGATAAGGAAGTGGATTCTTCAAACAGTAATGGTGCAGGGGAGCAGACTCAGAAGCTGCCCTGCCCCCAGGATTGGCTTCCCAGCCTGGGCAGTGTGAAAGCTAACAAAGGGCAGGTGGTGAGGGCTATTGGGTTGAGCATGTTGGAGACATGTGCACACAGATCCTTCCTGTTGCTTATGGTGGCCAGTTGATGACATAGGCTCTGTCTCCACCTACACCAATACCATTTGGCCATCATGGGTAAGCACTTAATTTCTCTGTAAGGAACACAGTAAAGGGTCCACATCTTACTAATGGACTGGATGTGGATCTACCTGTGTAAGAGGTGTTCTTTTGGTTTTTATTAGAGACATGATGATGGTCCAACTCTTTATAAAGGACACAGTGAGGATTCACCACTTAATTCTGGACAGCCTAACTCTCCTGTTTACAGTGACACAATCACATTTTGGGGAAAAAGATGACAATAGGCACCAAGTTGTTGTTGTATTAATAGGACTGTTCAGGCTTTTTCCCACAACTTTGGAATAAATTGTCTGGAATGCACTTGAAGAAGTTAAAACGAAGATAATTTGCACTCAAGTCCTCATCAAGCCAATTTTCAGGAATTTGGAGCTTCTACGCACACACATTTTCTGAAGATATGGGATGTTTTGGCTGGGCTTGAAACCCAGCCTGAGAAGCAAGGCATCTACACTCTTCAATGTATGCTAGAAGTCCGAACAGAGGGAGCACAGTGACAAACTGCAGCCAAAACGGGAAGATACCACAAAGGAGGTGATAACCAGGAGAATTACCCAAGATTGCCACTGCAGTGCCACTAGAGCTGTAATGATGTGACTCAAGTGGTCAAGGTAAAGAATCTGTTTCCCAATCACACTTCTCATTAACTGTGTGATGCCCATCATCAAAACCTGAACACATTACATCCACCATCTGGCATTCCCACCTCCTACACTACCCTATCTTGTAGAGATACAAACCTCAGCAACATCTCACAGCTCTTCAACAAAATGAAAGTACACACACACAGGCATCTGCCAATAACTTCATTCCTAAAGCCACCCTTTAATTTCCAGGATAAGATAGTGGGTAAGAGAGCGAGATTAACAATGACGTAAATTCCCTGAGAACATAATCCTGGCCACGATCAGAAATTGGAGACATCTGCGGTCATGGACAAAGCAGGGAGCATACCTTAGTGAGTCACGTGTCACTGTAGAATTGTTGCAGATTCACAGCTATTCCTGACCCCTCGCTGACCCAATTTGTCCTCATTCACACCTTCCTTACAGTCTTACACACACTTTCCTACGGTGGCTAACTTTCATCCCCGTCCCCCACTCCAAGAGGAAGTGTACTAGGAGGAAAAAGAGTGTCAGAAACAGTGCGCATTGTCAACAATTCCCATTCCCACAGGATTCAGCTAAAAGGCAGCATCAATTAGATGCTCATTTTGGTCAGCAATGCTGACAATGTAATAGTGTGTAGTAGCCACAAACTGCTGTAGGAACTTGGCATGATGCGGCACATAGATTACTATGTATCGAGCTGAAGCAGCTTTCCATCAAGCAGGCGATAAAGCTCCAGGCTGTTTGAAATTGTGAATCAGAGCAAGGTCAAACTGCATTAACCTCTTGGCAGCTGCACTGTTTGTGGTGCCATTAAAGTCCTCACTTTAGACAGCTGATTGCAGTAGGATTGGGGGGACAGTTGGTTCTGCTTGCAGATATCTGTTATTCAGAAGCCATCAATCTTGATGCAGTCAATGGTTGCCTGGAGAAGTATGGCATAACCATGCTTGGGTTGGGCAATATGGCAGATTAGATTGAAATCATCAATCATATACCTCTCTGATTCAAATGATGGGAGGTGCAGTTCTTGAAAGTCGGTAGCATTGACATGGTGTGTTGTTGGGACAGGGTGCTGACTCAGTGTCCCTTCATTGCCCATATCCCTCAACATGGAGTTCCTATGATGCTGCCTGGCCTGCTGTGCTCCTCGAGCTCCACACTGTTATCTCTGACTCCAGCATCGGCAGTTCTTAATACCTCCCTCAACATTGAGCTGTAGGATGTGAAGTGCAATGGTGTGGAAGCCACAGGATTTCACATAGAACAACAAGGAATAAAGAAAATTACAGATATTGCCGACAGTTTTTGGCTTTGTGATCCTGGGATTCCTCAACTGCAGAATAGTTGAATCAGTTCACCAAGAAGACTGTTGGCTTCCAAGTGGAAACTGGCTAATGAGGAATAATAAACTGCTCAGCCAGCTACCATGGTGGTTTATTATGGGACAAGGGCTGACAGAATGTCTCCAGTACACACCGTGGTGCCAGATCACATGGAACAAAAACCCTGCAGTCTGTTTCAGGAACTGCTCCATACCCGCACACCCCATCCTTCTCAGATTTCCTGCTGGTTGAACCAGAGCACCCCGCTACCCCCACCACCACTGTGTAGTCTGAGGTGGACCCTCTTGACGACATGCCCAGGACAACTCTTGACATTCTCAGCTCCCACCTGATCTTCGTCTTCCATTGATGTTGCACCAGAGGAGGCAGGAACACTTTTAAATAGAAACCTCGCAGAAACAAAGAATAGGAGCAGCAGCAGGCCATTCAGCCCTTCCAGCCTGCTCTGCCATTCAATATGATCACGGCCGATTATCCAATCCAAAACCTTGTTCCCACTTTCTCCCCATCCCCTTTGATATTTTAGCCCTAAGAACTACATTGAACTCCTTGAAAACATTCAATGTATTGGCCTCAATCACTTTCTACGGCAGAGAATTTCATTGGCTCAGCACGGTCTGGGTGAAGAAAATTTTCATTATCCCAGTCCTAAATGGTTTATCCCGTATCCTAAGACTATGGTTCTGAATTCTCCAGTCATTAGGAACTACCTTCCTGCATTTACCCTATCAGAATGCTATAGATTTCCGAGATCCCCTTCATTCAGCCAAACTTCAGTGAAATGCAGTCTTAAGCGATCCAATCTCTCTTCATATGTCAGTCCTGCTATCTCAGAACAGCAGAATGCCAATTTTTCAAGTATTAAATTCCCAAGTACTGTTTGGTTGTCCACCCTTCCTGTGGAAATGGCAGATTTGTAGAACATTGTGTTTCTATCATATTAAACCTTACTTGTCTTCAGCTGGTTCCAATGGTTTCCATCCTCACTGGGACACAGTGACAGCTAGAGGGAGCAAAGAAAGACAGAATCAGAGTGGAGAAAGAATGGAGGAGAAAGATGGATAAAGGAGGGAGATAGACAGATACATAATCCAGGCTAAAACTCTATTGCAGTAATGAACAAGGGCTGTCACAGGTACCAGTTTTCAGGTTGATGTTAAACTGAGGTCCATCCCATTGGTCCTCTTAGGAAACAAAATGGTTGGATGGTATTATTGCCAGAGAGCTTTAAGATGGCAACATATTAGCAATGTTGCAGATTAGTCATTTGGACACCCTGGCTATGCTCTGGTAATATTAGTTCAAATCTCACAATAGATGGTGAAAATTAAATTTGTCTGAAAACTGGAATTAAGAGTTACTCCAATAGTGACCATAAAACAATTGCCAGTATTTGTACAAACATGTTTGGTTTATTCCGTCCTTTAGAAGGATGCTTTGTTTCATTATTCATTCATGGGATGTGGGCATCTCTAACTGGGCCGTTGAGAAACCGGTGGTGAGCTGTTTTCTTGAACTGCTGCATCCATGTAGTTTAGGGACACTCACAATCGCTTCAGGGAGAGAATTCTAGGATTTTGACCTGACAACACTAAAGGAACAGTGAAATATTTCCAAGTTAGGATGGTGAGTGGTTTGGAGGGGAACTTGCAGGAGGTGGTGTTCCTGTTGCTGCTTATGGGTCCTCCACTTCCTCTTATCAGATGCAACTGAGTGGCTTTTTCAGAGGGCACGTAAGAGTCAAGCATGTTGTTGTAGGCCCGGAGTCACATGGAGGCCAGACCAGGTAAGAACAGCAGATTTCCTTCCCTGAAGGACAGCAGTGAACTAGATGAGTGTTTACAATTAGCAATGGTTTTATGGGTCTTCATTAGATGAGTTTTTAATTCCAGATTTATGAATTGAACAGTACGGGGAAGTGATGTTGTAGTGATATTGTCACTGGACTAGTAGTCCAAAGCCCTGACATTGCTCAGTGGACACCACCCTCTGCAAGTTCCCCTCAAAGTGACCCACTGTCCTGGCTTGGAAATATATCACGGTTACTTCACTGTCATTGAGTGAAAATCCTGGTAGTTCCTCCCTACTGGTATTATGGGTCTACATATAGCAGGGTCGACTGCAGCGTTTCCAGAAGGAAGCTTATCACCATCTTCTCGAGGGCAACTAGGGACAGGCAATAGATGATGGCCCAGCCAGCAATGCCCACATCCCATGAGATATAAAAAATATTGCCTACTCACTCAGCTTGTTCAAATCACACTGCAACATTTCTGCATCCTCCTTACAGCTCACCGTCCCACCCAGCTTTGTTTCATCTGCAAATTTAGAGATATTAGATTTAGGTCCCTCATTCTCCTGTCATAAATCATTGTGAATAGCTAGGGTTCTAACACTTACGTACTCCATGAGTCACTGCCTGCCAACGGAAAAAAGACCTGTTTGTTGTTACTCTTTCCTTCTTCGAACTAGTTCTCCATCCATCTCAACACAACATCTCCAATTCCACGTGGTTTAACTTTACATGCCAATCTCTTCTGTGGGACTTTGTCAAGCGTTTTCTGAAAGTCTAAATAAATAAAATCTACTGGCTACCACTCATCAACGCTACCAGTTAGAGCCTCAAAAAAATTCCAGTACACTTGTCAAGCATGATTTCCCTTTCACAACTACATGCTGTGTCCAGCCCTGCCTCTACTCTCCGAGTGTTCAGCTATTAAATCTTCTCTATTAGACTCTGACATTTCCCCACTACTAATGTCAGGCTGATTGATCTATAATTCCTGCCCTCCTCTCTGCCTGCATTGCAGTAACCTGCTCAGCGATGCCCAGTTTGAGTTTCAGCAGGGATACTCAGCTCCTGACCTCATTTACAGTCTCGGTTGAAACATGGACTAGAGTTGAATTCCAGAGGGTGAGGGGAGATTGACTGCTGTTGACATCAAGGCTGCATTTGACCAAGTGTGACATCATGAACAACAAAACACGACATCCTAACAAAACTGGAGTCAATGGGAATCAGCTGGTTGGACTCATACTTAGCTCATAGCAAGATGATTGTAGTGGCTAAATGTTAGTCATCTAAACTCCAGGACATCTCTGCAGGAGTTCCTCAGGGCAGTGTTCTAGGTCCGACCATCTTCAGCTGCTTCATCATTGACATTCATAAATGTCGGAAGTAGGGATGTTTGCTGATGGTTGAACAATGGTCAGCACCATTCACCACTCCTCAAATACTGAAGCAGCAAATGACTGTCCATCTCCAATAAGAAACAATCTAACCATCACTTCAATGGTATCACCATTACTGAATCCTCCACAATCAATGTGAGGTTACCACTGACCAAAAACTGAAATGGACTAGCCATAAAAATACTGTGGCTACAAAAGCAGGTCAGAGGCTAGGAATGTTGCAGTGAGTAACTCACCTCCTGACTTCCCAAAGCCCATCCACCATCTATAAGTCAGAAGTGTGATGGAATACTCCCTACCTGCCTGGATGGATGTAGCTCCAACAACATTCAAGAAGCTTGACACCATCCAGCACGAAGCAGCCCGCTAGATTGGCACTACATCACAAACATCCACCACCTGCACTTGGTAGCAGCAGCGTGTATTATCCACAAGATGCACTGCAAAAATTCACCAATGCTCCCTAGACAGCATCTTCCAAACCCATAATCACCATGATCTAAGGAGAAGAGTAGTAGAGGGTGTTGGGAATCTGGCACTCACTGCCTGTAAAAAGTTGGTAATGGCAGAAACTCATAGTATTTAGATGTACATGCTTGTAATGCGAAGGCATACAAAGCAATGGGCTAAGTGCTGGAAAATGGGTTTAGAATAGGTGATTGTTTTTGTCTGGCACATATACAATCGGCTGAAATGTCCTTTTATGTGCTGTAGATCTCTATGACTGTAAGGGAATCAGATGCATAGGAATGCTACTGCAAAATCTTTTCCAAGCCACTCACCATCCTGACCTGGAAAAATATTGTCGTTCCTTCATTATCACTGGGTCAGCACAGAACATAGAACATTACAGCACAGTACAGGCACTTCGGCCCTCGATGTTGTGCCGACCTGTCATACTGATCTCAAGCCCATCTAACCTACACTATTCCATGTATGTCCATATGCTTATCCAATGACGACTTAAATGTACCTAAAGTTGGCGAATCTACTACCGTTGCAGGCAAAGCCTTCCATTCCTTACTACTCCGAGTAAAGAAACTACCTCTGACATCTGTCCTATATCTTTCACCCCTCAATTTAAAGCTATGCCCCCTCGTGCTCGCCGTCACCATCCTAGGAAAAAGGCTCTCCCTATCCACCCTATCTAACCCTCTGATTATTTTATTTGTTTCAGTTAAGTCACCTCTCTACCTTCTTCTCTCCAATGAAAACAGCCTCAAGTCCCTCAGCCTTTCCTCGCAAGACCTTCCCTCCATACCAGGTAACATCCTAGTAAATCTCCTCTGCACCCTTTCCAAAGCTTCCACATCCTTCTTATAATGCGGTGACCAGAACTGTACACGATACTCCAAGTGCGGCCGCACCAGAGTTTTGTACAGCTTCAGCATAACCTCTTGGTTCCGGAACTCGATCCCTCTATTAATAAAAGCTAAAACACTGTATGCCTTCTTAACAGCCCTGTCAACCTGGGTGACAACTTGCAAGGATCTGTGTACATGGACACCGAGACCTCTCTGCTCATCTACACTACTAAGAATCTTACCATTAGCCCAGTACTTTGCCTTCTGGCTACTCCTACCAAAGTGCATCACCTCACACTTGTCTGCATTAAACTCCATTTGCCACCTCTCAGCCCAGCTCTGCAGCTTATCTATGTCTCTCTGCAACCTACAGCATCCTTTGTCACTATCGACAACTCCACCGACCTTAGTGTCGTCTGCAAATTTACTAACCCATCCTTCTACGCCCTCATCCAGGTCATTTATAAAAATGACAAACGGCAGTGGACCCAACACTGACCCTTGCGGTACACCACTAGTAACTGGTCTCCAGGATGAACATTTCCCATCAACTACCATCCTCTGTCTTCTTTCAGCAAGAAAATTTCCGATCCAAACTGCTATGTCTCCCACAATTCCATTCCTCCGCATTTTGTACAATAGCCTATTGTGGGCAACCTTATCAAACACCTTGCTGAAATCCATATACACCACATCAACTGGTTTACTCTCATCTACCTGTTTGGTCACCTTCTCAAAGAACTCAATAAGGTTTGTGAGGCACGAACTTCCCTTCACAAAACCGTGCTGACTATCCCTAGTCAATTTATTCTTTTCTAGATGATTATAAATCCTATCCCTTATAACCTTTTCCAACACTTTACCAACAACTGAGGTAAGGCTCACTGGTCTATAATTACTAGGGTTGTCTCTACTCCCCTTCTTGAACAGGGGAACCACATTTGCTATCCTCCAGTCATCTGGCACTATTCCTGTAGACAATGACGAGTTAAAGATCAATGCCAAAGGCTCGGCAATCTCTTCCCTGGCTTCCCAGAGGATCCGAGCATCTGGAACTCCCTTCCTAATGGGACCATGGGTCTACCTACAATGCATGGAAATCAATGGTGCAAGAAGGTAGCTCACCACCACCTTCCCAAGTGCAAATGTGGAGGCAGTGACATTCAACTCCCCTGAATGAATTTATAAAAACGGGGTTGCAGCATGGCAAAGAGAGTCTGAGGCAGGACTCCACAGACAGAGCAAGTTTGAAGGAGGCTTAGCAGCTTGTGCAGTCCACAAAGCAAAGCAGCAAACTTGAGTTCAGAGAGCAACCTAATCAGCTGCTAATTCCTCTAAACACATTGCCCATGAGATTTGGCCTGGGTTCTGACTTATTTTAGTATGGAACTGGATCAGAGCCAGCTTCCCCCAAACAAGATCATGTAGTAAATGGCAGCAAAGAGTTCAGCTCTGGCATAGCACCCAGGTTCAAAAAGAAATGATTGGTATTTAGGGCATCACACTCTTGGTTATAATGTCCCGAGATCTGCTTCTGCCAGTTGGGATATTATTACCAGATTAATTTACAGGGTGATTTATGTAGAGTTTATAAACTCACTTGTAGAAATGCTTACTCACCTTGTAAAGCATTCCACAGGATGTTTGTGAAAGAAAGGTCATTCTCCCTGTGACATGGAAGGTACTATCCCATTTGTAGGAATATCTGTCAATTTGAATGTAGCTTGCTTAAGAAAGCAGGGCTGTTGGGAAAATTGTGATAACATCTAACTATCTGTGTGAGATGTGTCTGAGCTATTACGATTACCTCAATACCAAATAATCCTGACTTATCCTGTTGTTCTGTCACCACTACCTCACCAATTTTGAGGATGTATTGGACATTTGCAATTGTGGCTTCTTCACTATCTGAATAGAGCCACCGAGCCCTATTTACTCAAGAACACTTTTTCCACCTTTGCAGTTTTAGCCCTGCCTCCTAAGCCTCAAAAATGCTTATAGTGCAGAGGACCCCATCTGTACCAGTCAAAGATCTGACTATACTAATCTCATTTATTTTCAATTCCAGGTCAATAACTGGAAACCAAGACAATAACTAACTATTGATTAGCTGTTACAAACATTTCTGACTGAGCCACCCCTTCAGGCAGTAGGTTCCAGACTGCAGTTCCCCTCGGAATGAAAATATTTCTCAACTCCCCTCTTAGTTTTACCTTAAAATCAGTTCCTCTGGTTATTGACTCCTAGACTAATAGCTAATGTGTATTCCTAACCAATATATCTATGACCTTCAATTGTACACATCTGTAACAGGTCCCCGTCAGCCTTCCAGCACGCTCCTGGACAGTCTCCCAAATTGTACTCTTTATAAACACAAGGTTGTCTAAAATTCTGTTGCCCGGTGATTTTACTTACACCAAGCTTCTTTCATCTGTTACCCCTTGCACTCACTGGCTATATTCACTCACGATTTTTAATCAATGATCACTTACAACCCTCCTAAGAAACTGAACTCCATCAATAAGACGATTGAGAGACAGAGAGAGACTGAAGGGCCACAGGCTATGGAGAGAAGGGAGAACAAACAGCTGTAGGTTAGCAGAAGCAAATGATAGAACTTTTAAAAATCAGCCCTTAAGTGCAGTAAACTTTGTTTTGTGTCATGTCCAGCAGCGAAAGAGAAATTAGCAGCACAGCCTGGGTATAGAAGCTAGTATTCAGGTTTGAAAGAATTTGAGTTTCATGGAGTTCACAAAGAGTTGAGGGGAAAAGGTGTGTGAGCATTATAAGGTGTATCAAGGAGAGGTCAAGCTAAGACATCATTGTTGGAAGAATAGAAAGTAGATATGAAGGTTGAGGGTTCTCAGATTTTTGAAGGATGGAAAACAACTGCAGGCTACAAAAAAAAACTGTGGAAGCTGTAAATCAAGACCAAGAACAAAAATTGTTGGAAAAGCTCAGCTGGTCTGGCAGCATCTGTGAAGAGAAAAATCAGAGCTAACATTTCGTGTCTGGCGACCCTTCGTCAGACTACTTGCAGACTACTGCCCATATCAAATTCCCGTGAAGGGCAGAGCACTGAAGGGGGGAAAGAAACATGGATTTGTGTTTCTACCATTTTTTAAACATTGTTTCTAGATGGCACTTGCATGTGTACTGGGAATCTTATTCCCCAGAAACACTATCACCCTGTAACAACGTTTCTACACATATATTAAACTAAACCCACAGCTCCATTCTCATCTCAGAATGTAAACTCAATCTCGATAAAACTTGCATTTGCCCAACACAATCACCAGACATATTAAAGAGAGAAGCATTTTCAAAGAATAACTTGCCAAAAAACAGCAATGTGATAATGACCAGATCATCTGCTACAATGACATTGGTTTGTTGGTCACAACAACAGGGTTATGAATGTTTGAATGAGAAGTAGGAGGAGGCCATTCAGCCCCAACCCTGTTCCATCATTCAACAAGATCTTAACTAATCTGATGAGTACACATTGTTGCCTTCTCCCGTTCATCTTTCACTCTTCTATCAAGAATCTATCTATTTCTACCTTAAGAACAGTCAAAACTGCTAGCGTTGTCTTCTCAGGAAGAGTTTCCAAAGACTCACTGTCCTTTGAATGAAAGCATTTTTATTATCTCTTGAAATGGGTAACCCTAATTTTAAAGTGACTACTAGTTCTGGATTTTCCCGCAAGTGGAAAAATCTCCACCTCCACCCTTGAGTTCTTGCATATTTCAATAAAGTCTTTTTACACTTCTAAACAACACTGCATGCAAGCCTAACTTGTACAATTCTTCCTCATTAGATAATTTGTCCATTCTGGTATCAGACTGAAGTTCTTCCAATTCTTTTACAGCCTTCTTTAAATAAGGTGACCAATCTTCTACACAGCATAGCAGATGTAGTCTCATCAATGCCCTGTATAACTGAAGCATAACCTCCGTATTTTTACATTCAACCCCCTTCATGATAAACAACGGCATTCTATCAGCCTTCCTGATTACTTGCTGTGTCTGCAGACAAACTTTTACATTTATTGCACGAGGACACCCAGATCCCTCTCAGAGCTCTGCACTCATATACCATTTAAAGAATATGATTTTTATTCATGCTGACAAACAAATGATTTCACATCTTTCTACATTATACCCCATTTGACACATAACAGCCCTGTTCCTGTGGATATTTTATATACATCCAAGAGGGTGGTTTCAGGTAATAAAGTCTTAAAAACAATCAAAGCTTTTGCTTCCATCACCTTTTCATGCAGAGTTTTGCAAAGGTTCACCATCCTTTGGCTGAAAACATCTTCTGATTCAGCTGTGAAAGACTCACCAACTTGACAACGGTAAACATTTGACACTAATATTAGCCTCACTACCACACTCTGTCCCTTTATCAATCCCAAACTAATTCCACTATTGCTGTCTCTCTACAGTCCAGCACTTTCCTCAGCTGCAAATCTTGTTTCTAAATTCTGTTGTGTAAAGACATTATTTCCTTTTCTAAAGGGGAAAAAGAAGTTTAAAAATCAAGGGCTGTGTAAGTAATTGTTGCACGTTTGGAAACAAGTTACTGAAACTCATTACGTGTGGTTTAATCAGTGGGGAAAGATGTTTGTATAGGCACCAGTGCAGGCACTGCAGTTTGTTGGCTGGAAACAGATAGCTGATTGGTTTCTGCAATCATAATGATTTGTGGATGCCAAAGGTCATCACCCTGACCACAGCTCTCCGGTTGGTTGATGGGCAGCTGAACAGCACATGGGTGTGAATGATAAAGGGAAATCTGTTCAAACTGTTGGGAAGACAGAGGTGTTTGTGATTCTCTGCAGTGAAAATACCTGAACCCTGAAGAAAGTCAGTTAATTTACTCACTAGTTGCTATAAACTGTTGCCTTTAACCAGTAACTAAGAGAGTTTGCAGTCAGTGCCCCTATTGTCCTATGTCTCTTGCAAAAAAGTGAAAAAAACCCTGGTGAAAGGAAGAATGGATTCTGGATAATCCAAGATGGAGGATGGGAGAACTTTGCAGCTGAAGGAGCTGCTCTGTTTTTGAGGTATTTTAAATGTTGGAGCTGATTTCCTCAACTTCTTGGAGCAGTACTTACAGTTTTATTAGCTGGTACATTGTTTTGGAACTTTGGGGAAGAAAAGATCAAATCAATGGTATAATAAAACAAGAGGTGGAGCAGGTACGACATGGGAGGTGAGAAAAGGGAACAGTGAACCTGCACATCTGATTGACAGAGCACTGAACTTTCACAGCTGACTGCCTGTGCTGTTAATTTCAAGTATCTCTGGACATGGGAGTTCAGTCTAAGAAAAATAAACAACAGTGGAATTTCACTACTGACCTTAGAGAACTCAGTATCAGGAGTTCCTCACAGCTGGGGAACAGCTAAGTGGTTTATTAACTCTAATCATACACTATTTTTTGTACACTTGCCGTTATTGGTTAGTACATTGAGTATAGGAGTGGGGAGGTCATGTTGTGGCTGTACAGGACATTGGTTAGGTCATTTTTAGAATACTGCATTTAATTCTGGTCTCCCTTTTTCAGGAAAGATGTCATTAAATTTGAAAGGGTTCAGAAAAGATTTATAAAGCATGTTACCAGGTTTGGAGGGTTTGAGCTACAGGGAGAGTCTGAATGGGCTGGGGCTATTTTCCTTGGAGCATCGGAGGCGGAGGGGTGGCCTTATGGAAGTTTATACAGTCATGAGGGGCATGGATACGGTGAATAGACCCTGGGGTGGGGGAGTGCAAAACTAGAGGGCATGGGGTTTAAGGTGAGAGAGGAAAGATTTAAAAAGGGACTGTGGGGCAACTTTTTCACGCAGAGGGTGGTGCATGTAAGGAATGACCTGCCAGAGGAAGTGGGGGAGGCTGGTACAATTACAACATTTAAAAGGCATCTGGATGGGTACAAGAAGAGCAAAGGTTGAGGGGGATAGGGAGCAAATGCTGGTAAATGGGTCTCGATTAATGTAGGATATCTGGTCGGCATGAATGAGTTTTGATTCCCTTTGAATTTGTGTCTCCCGATTTATACATTCAATGGCCTCAACTTTTGATCAAACAGGAACTAAACAATCTGTTTTAAATTTCTGGTCTTTAGAGAACATAGCCAGGAGTAATAACACAAGTAATTACAGGCAATTCCATGGGTTTTCATATAAACATTTGATCAGGAGTACACCCCTCAGCCACTCAAACCTGCCCTCCCATTCAGTAAGTTCATGGCTGAACTGATCCTGACCTTGATTCCATTTTCCTGCCTCCCCTGATGTGTTTTACTACTCTATTAGTCAAGTATTTGTCTAACTCTGCCTTAAAAGTATTCAATGATCCTACCTCAACCACTCTTTAGGAAAGAGTGCCAAAAAATCTCAAACCTCAGGGGGGGGGGAAAAAAATTCCTCCTTATCTCAGTCTTTAAAATACACACTAGACACTACTGGCTCCAAGACTTTAGTCTCTCCCTTGGTTGTTAGATATCAGCTGCACTGTGTGGCTTTGTTGATACCACCTGTACATCTAAAATCACACAGATCTGTGTTCAAGGCCCACTCCAGGACTTGAGTACCACAATAAAGACTGACAGTCTAGTGCAATGCTGAGGGGGTGCTGCACAGTTGGAGCTGCCACCATTTGGATGAGATGTCAAACTGCTGCTTCATCTGTCCCCTCAGGTGGATATTGAGGACACTATTGCCCTGTTTTGTGGAGGGGTTCTCTAACCAATGCTTATCAATTGATTACCAGGCTATCTTGATCAATAGATTATTATTTATAATCACATTGCTGCTTGTGTACAAATTGACTGCTGTGTTTCCTTTATTACATGAATGATTACAAATCGAGAGTAATTCACTGGCTGTGAAGTGCCATGTGAATACAATTCTTTCTTTCTCTTAGTTCAGACCAACCCCAATACAAAGTCTTTCATCCATTATCGAGGTCTATATTCTCCATGTTATACTGAGGGAGAGCTGCACTGTTGGAAATGCTGTCCTAATTCTGAGAGTTTTGACCAAGGCCAAATCTGCCCACTGAGGTGGAATTAAAGATCTCACTGCACTGTTCTGGAGAAAAGTAGACAGATTCTCCTTGCCACCAATATTTTTTGCTCAGTCAGCATTACTAAACTAGTCACTATAGTTGCTGTTTGTTGGATCTTGCTGCATAAATATGTCAATCTTAATAATTGAAATTTTTGAAGGTTTGGTTCATGCTAGGTTTCAAAATACCAGCTCATTCCAACTTACTTTTCACATTGAGCCTGCAGTCTGCTACTGCTTCTCCAAGTGCATTGACTGCTCTACATGTGTAGACTCCTCCATCAAAGGTGCTGGGCTTGCGGATCTCCAGTGTACAGATCCCTTCGTTGGTCAGAATTCTGAACTTGGGGTTTTGGTCAATCAACATCTGATTCTTCAGCCAACTGATTCTGGGCTGTAAGAGATAAGGTAGTTTTGTAATCATATTCAAATCACTCTGGGTGTTGTGTGAGGATATGGGTTTTGTGGATGATATGGATAACTGAAAAGACTACAGGAGAGTTTCACAGGGAGTAATATTCAGGGTGTGTATGTGTGTCTGACTGTGAGACTACAACACACGGCGTAGGAGAGTGTATCTGTGACTTACCTTGGGATTTCCTCGGACACTGCAGAAGAGTTTGGTGGTGAATCCCTCAGTTGCAGTCTTGTCCACTGGAGGCTGCGTAAATTTAGGGGCTTCATTGAAGTCTTTCTCTTGGTACACAGGGGCATTATATGGGCTACCTGTAAATAGAGGTGGTCATTACTGTCAGTTATTGATAGAGGCTAAGCTTGGTCAGTAGTCATGTAATGAACTACTTGTCCTACAATGGTTGATTCTGGACTATGCAGACCAGGAATTGATGAACTTCTATTCCAAGATACTGTTGAGTTTGTGATGGTGGGTTGTATTGTGTTCACCAAATCCTGAGCTAGGACAGGTTGCATTCTGTTCATTTATTCATTTCTGAGTTAGAAACATCTTGGACTTCACAGAGAGGTAAGCTTTAAATAGTTTATTCACACCCACTGTGACAGCCAGATACTGAAGAACAGAGGATGATATAAGCCATCCTCAACCTAATGCAGGATCAGTGATCAGCTTGGTATTGGTGACTACCCCAGGATCAGTGATCAAGGCAGCACAGTGCTCAGTGTTTAGCGCTGCTGCCTCACAGCACCAGGGAACCAGGTCTGATTCCAGCCTCAGGTGACTGTCTCTGTGGGTTTCCTCTAGGTGCTCCGGTTTCCTCCCACAGTCCAGGTGCAGGTTAGGTGGATTGGCCATTGGATAGGATAGCGGGGTGGGTCCAAGTATGATGCTCTTCCGAGGGACTTGGTAGGCTGAATGGCATTCTTCCATACAGTATGAGATTCCGTTCTTTGAACCCAGGATCAGTGATCAATCAGCACAGGATCTGTGAACCATTTTCGTCCTTGGGATGTCCTCCCAGTGATTGATGCCGTAGGGATGGCCCTGATTCACAAACAGTGCAGTTCTCCTCAATAGCCTGAGGGGAGGGAGCTTCACAATCTGAGGAGACATGCAAGGGTGGGAGAGGGAGTAGGATGGGAGCAGGATTTTCAGAAGTTTGGCTTTCTCATTGGCATCACTGGATGTACAAGCTGAACTGGTTTTAAACAGCTTTCCTATATAACAGCTGGTAAGCTGTCCCAGGGAAGGTGGTCACTGTGGGACAGGCATGTGTCAAACAGCCGTTGGGCTTGGAAGTGTGAGACTGAATAGGGTGGGCTGTCTAACAGCATGGGCTTGGGGAATGTTGTGAAGGGGGAGTTGGTCAGAGCAGGTTCTGGTTCGTGGAGGCGGGGGGCCTTCACAGCAAGGTCCAGGGGAGGAGCTGCACAGTATAGGACTCTGGGATTAGGGGTGGGGGTCCCAGTGCTGGGATCAGAGAATGCTGGGCTAAGGGGCAGTAGTCAGAAAGTGTGGATGCAGGGACTACATGTTGGACATTTCAACATCCCAATATCTCACACGCCATTCAGTAATGGCTGTTCCTTCTGGCCTTCTCATCTCCTTTTACCTATTCAGATTGCTGGTATCCACAAACTAAACACAAAACGTCAGTGAATGCAGAGGTCAACTCCTTTCACTGACTGACCCAAATCCTGAGATCAGCTCATTTCCCTGCCCAGTGACCCATCTCCACCAATACAAGATGTGGGAAGGTTTGGCTGAGGTTTCCTGCTCCCCGTTTGACTGGGACTGAGCCAGGCTCTCCTTGCGGAGGCTAAGGAGGCCAGTTGCCTGGGTTGTTTATCGGGGAGTGAGCTCTTACTTATTTTGGGGATGTTAGCTGTATCCTTGCACTGTGCTGCTGTCTCACTCAGTCCACACAGGTTCTCAGAGAAGACCCGGAAGTTGTACCGATTGCCCATCACCAGGTTGGAGACAGTGTAGGAGCAGGGATGGCACTTCTCAATCACAGTGAACCATTCCTGATGTAAAAGGGGAAGAGAAGGAGAGAATATGTGCATCAGAAGCTGTCTTCATACACACTGTATCCTTGTATCTCATAAAGACCTTACAACATATAAGAACACACCAACAAACCAGTCAGGCTAAGTGGGCAGTCTGAGCAAAAAAACTGTCCTCCTCAGAGCAGGGAACATTCAAGAGAAATTTGTTTGTGGTGTTCAAAACCTTAAGGAGTTTCCAGACTACAGAGTTTGAAAATGACCACTTGCAGAAGTGTCAGTGATCAGAGGACATGAGGGCACGAGGTAACATGACTGAACAATGAGAAATCAACACCGAAGATCAGAAATAAGAATAGAACATTCTGGAAATACTCAGTAGGTCCGTCAGCCTCTTTGGAAAAGGAAAGAGAGGCAAGGTTTCAGATCAGCCAAGTGACAGGAGGGAGTTTTATATTTAGTCTTTCACAGAGAGTTATCCTCTGGAACACATAATTAGAAAAGGCAATAGGAATGGATCTAATAGAAACTCTCAAAAGGGAATTGAATAAGTATTGAAGTTGGAACCTTTTTATGGCTATATGGGAAGAGCAAACAGCATGCTGTATTTTTCAAACAGCTTTAATTTAATAAAATATCATAAGGCAATTGATTCACTCCATGTGATAGCAAAAAATAGTTGGAGGCACTGAATACTGCAAAGGCTATAAGCCCTGATCACACTCTGGCAATAGTACTGCAAACTTGTGCTCCAGAACTTGCTGTTCCCATCCCGAGCTGTTCCAGTACAGTTCCAAGACTGGCATCTACCCAACAATATGGAAAATAGCCCGGGTATGTCCTGTACATAAAAAGCAGCACAAATCTAACTTGACCAATAACCACCTCATCGGTCTACTCTTTATCATCAGTAAAGCAATGGAAGGCAATAAGCTGCTCAGTGATGCCCAGTTCGGGTTCTACCAGGGCCACTCTGCTCCTGTCTTCATTACAACCTTGGTTCACACGTAGACAAAAGAACGGAATTCCAGAGGTGAGGTGAGTGTGACAGGCCTTGACATCAAAGCCACGTCGTGTTACAGCAAGCAGCCTAGCAAAAGAGGAATCAATTGGTATCAGGGGAAAACTCTCTACTATTTGGAGTCATACCTGGCACAAAGGAAAATATTTGTGGTTGTTGGAGGTCAATCATCTCAGCTCTAGGACATCACTGTAGGAGTTCTTCAGGCCAGTGTCTTTGGCCCAACCACCTTCAGCTGCTTCATCAATGACCTTCTCTCAATCATAAGGTCAGAAGTGGGGATGTGCAATCAGTAGCCAACAATGTTCAGTACAATTAGCCACGCCTTAGATACTAGCGCAATCCATCAAATGCAGCAAGGACTGAATGCTATCAGGCTTTTTATGTACAGGACATAACTGGGCAACTTTCCACTTTGACGGGTAGATGCCAGTGTTACAGCTGGACTGGAACAGCTTGGCTTGGGGTGTGGCTAATTCGGAAGCACAAGTATTCTTGTGGAATAGTATCAGATTCCATACCCTCTGCAGTATGGAGTGCATTCAGCTTTGTCTTTTACATTGATGACTTTGGTCCCTCTCCCAGCCTTGATATTACCAGTGGTGATATTTGTGGAGGCTCTTGCTCCAGTGAGTTGTTAATTGTCCACCACTATTCACAACTGGCTGTGAGACTGTAGAGATTAGATCTGACCTGTTGGTTGTGGAATCGCTTAGCTCTGTTGATTACTTGCTGCTTATGCAGTTTAGCAAGATGTCCTTTTTTATACCTGCACTCTTCATTAAACCCGAGTTGATCCCCTGACTTAATGGTAATGGTACAGTGAAGAATTTTGTAATCCGTGGGGTTGCAAGTTGTTTTAGAGTATAAAATAGTATTTTGTCACATGTATTTTTAAATAAATTGTGAAAAGTGTTTACGTCACCATACTCTGATGCCTACATTAATAACAGAAATCGTATATTTACAGGAATAACATTATAAGTAGGTATCATCTAGAAGTGGATTTGATGAATTAAAATGATCTGGCAGCTTGTCCCATTTTAGGATTGTCCTTGGGAAGAAAGCTTGTTGATACATAATTGGAAACAATTGTTCATGTAGTTTGTGTGGATGACAAACTGTCACTGCAAAGGGTGGAGGGAGCAGAGGGGGCTGCAAGTCTTTGTTACTATCAATGCATTCCATATTTTATTGAACATGGTGCATTTAGTCTCCCCTAGCTGCAACCTCCCCCCCACCCCGAACTTTGCTGTATTGATTCTTATTTCAAATCTTTGATCAAGGACATGACACTGGTGTTCTGATAATTCTGTTGCTGCTGATGACTAGTTTTGAGTTGCTAGATCTGTTCAAAGTCTATCCCATTTAGTACAGTGATAGTGCCACACTACACAGTCGACTGGTAGAAAAGGACATACCCAGGGATGGCGATGGTGGTGTCTGAGACACTGGGTGTAAGGTGTGATTCCATGAATACAGCTGTTGCTTGACTATCTCTCACAATGAGTGAAGAGGATTATGCCTGGTCAGGTGGTCAGGATAAACCATCACAGTTTCTGGTGTGTAGCCTAAAGCTGGGTGCTTTGTGCGTTTTTTTTTAAGTTTCTGCAGTGGCTTAACACAATTGGTATTGGAATAACGTGGTATCTCTGGATTTTCAAAAACCTTAGATAGGTTACCCCATAATAGACTGCTGATTCAGAGATAAGTGCCAGAATGATAGGTAGATAGAGATGATAGAGAGATGAGAAGGGAGCTGGGTGAGTGATGCTGGATGAGTTTGGAGAAGGGGCTTGTGACTAATTGAATGGGTTTTCTCATTCAGCCAGTCCTAGCTACAATTGGTTCATGGCCTTGTGTGGGTATGTACTCAGACTCCTGCACCTGGGGTATATGAGGTTTGGTCCTTCAGTGGCAAACATACCTACCCCAGTGTCAGAGCTCACACTGTAGATCATAGCACCTCAGATAGTGCTGCTATTGATGAGGTTATTGACACATGCCCTGGTTGTTCACTGCAATAAGTACAGCATTGTGATTTGGGACTAGTTAGTGCCAATCTCCCAGTCAGTGAGGCAGTGAAGGCTAGAGACAGATTTCAATACTGGGCTGCAGATTGCATGGCGAAAGTCACTGCTTACAGATAAGAGCACAAGTCATTGCTTCAGTCAGCCAACTGGCTTTTCAAAAAAGTGCAAAGAACTCAAAAAGCTCCCCATTCTGATGCAAATGGATGGAAATACTGACAGTGATAGCCCCTTTCACAACCTCACTCTCCATTCACAGTCAGTTATATACTCTAAATCACTGTCGCACTGCTGCAGTGATAATGAGAACTGCAGATGCTGGAGAATCCAAGATAATAAAATGTGAGGCTGGATGAACACAGCAGGCCCAGCAGCATCTCAGGAGCACAGTAGTCATTTTTGGCACAGCTAAATCCCAGGATCAATACAGAATTAAAAAGACCTGATGAGGCATAAAATGTGGAGACTGGGAAGAACTACTTTTCCTTGTTTGAACACTGATTTGGAGTCTTGCTGAGAAGGTCAGATGGGGCTCAAATTTAGGTCTCCAAGAGATGGACCTCATGAAATTTGTTGCCTTCCCTCAGTCCTGCTGCAATGCACCATCAGCCTAAATTCTGTCGTCAAGCCCTTGGTGCGCAACTTCAACTCAAACACTCCCATCCAGACTAACGTCTGGGATGAATGAGAATTTGGCCAGGAAGAATAACAGCAGGCAAGTTTGAGGTTCCATTAGAATGGAAAATATTATGGCACCTCTGTCACGCTGATCAATGAATGAAAACAACAGTGCCTAACAAGGATCAAATTGATGTTGCCTCCAATTACCCCTGTTTTCTTGTCAGCTTTCTGAATGGTATAGCCATTGACCTCAGCGTTTCCATTGTCAGCAGGTGGCTGCCATTCCAGTGCCACATTAAATCCCCACACGTCGAGCATCTTCAAGTTCTGTGGAGGGCCAGGTTTCTCTGCAAAGTCAAACCATGGTTACCCAATTAGTGAGGTGTCTTAAATCATGTTGCGAGGTGATAACCAGGCTCTTTTGGGGAGCAAAGCGGCTAATCATTGGGATGGAACCTTTTCTCACCACAGTTTCCTCTCTCCCTGGCTGTCACGCTTCTGATTTTAAGGATGAGGATTCTGGAGGATATCCCAGCTATTGCTCTTTCAGTCCAGCCATTTCAGGCTGTGTACGAGAAGGCAGAGCACTCTGGTCCTTGCCAGTTGGGTATCTGGGCAATAACAGAGTGGGTCAGTTCCCCTGACCACCCTGGCAATGGTCCCTTCCATTCAATCCCATGTGAAGTTTGACATGTTCAGTTTGGGAGGCTTAAAATCTCCCAGAGTATGGGTTAGGCTGGCGCTTCCATCTCAGCCTGTCAGCCGCCCTTTTACAAATATTAATAGAATTTAATTTCACAACTTGCTGCAAAGGGATTGGAGCTCAGAGTTAGATCATATCTTCTGTATCCTAACTGTATTTACCCATTTTGGTTCTGTTAGAGTCATAGAAGTCTCCAGTGCAGAAAAAATCCTTCAGCTTACAGTGGGCAAAGTAAAACCTGCCATTTAACTATTTTAATCCCATTTCCCACACTTGGCCCATAATCTTGTTTGTCTTGGCATCACAAGTCCACATCTAAATACTTCCTCAATGCTATGAAGGTTTCTGCCTTTACCACTCTTATAGGCAGAGAGTTCCAGATTCCTACCATCCTCTGGGTGTCAAAGCTTTTCATACCATCTCAACTAAACTCCCTGCCCCTAACCTTAAATCTATGTCTCCAGTCATCAATCCCACCATCAAGAGGAAACATCTGTTCTTGTCTACTCTGTCTATGTCCCTTATTATTTTTATACCTCAAATACGTCCCCTCTCAATCTCCTCTGCTCTGAGGAAAAAGAGCACTGTTTGTCTAATCTATTACTCCTCATGCTCTATAAAAATTGATAGTTACAGAAAAATAATATGAAACGACATTTTTGAAAGCACATTTCAGAGTCTGGACAACCCTAATCACTTCACGAAAGCCGCTAGAATTTTTTTTGAGACGTTAAGTAAAGGAAGTGCAGTCTGTGCATATCAATTGTACAGTGACATGGTCACCGAATCATGTATTGCACATATATTGGGAGAGAGATAAATGTTGGCTAGTATACTATACCAAGATGCCCCCTGGTGCTCTTCGCACAACTGCCATGGATTTTAATTTAAATTTGCATTCACCGCAGAGTACAAGGGCTCAGGATAACATGTCATCCAAACCATGGCACGTCTGACTGCAATACATTGCCCCACTTCATTCAAATGTCAACCTGAATCTTCTGCTCAGTTACTGGACTCAGACCTAAAACCAGAAAGCTTCTGACATGGACAGAAGTGTGTTGTTACAGACACAATCATAACTATGCATTGCCTGAATCCACTTAGAAGTCCAGAAGATTTATAATAACTGTCTTTTAATTCAGAGGATATTGCTAAATAATTTATATTTGCATACCCACAACCTGGATGTCAATGGCCACTTCATCCACCAGGCTGTCTGTCTGTGCTGTCAGCTTGTACTTCCCCGAATCCTTTCTTTCCAGTTTCCTGATGAATAGGATAGTATCCCTGGGGCTATTCCGGATGTTCACACGTGCCTGGTCCACAGGCTGCTCATCTTTTGTCCAGGTGATGGAAGGTTGAGGATTGCCCTGAAGACAGTGGAGCAGAAATGTGTTTTTAATTGACAGAAGTGAACAGAACAGGTGCTGCTGAGAGTGGATTGGTCACAGTGTGTTAGAATGTTTTATAAAAACAGTCACAATCACTAGCCTCTGTAAAACTGAGCAGGGTCGGGAATAAGACCAGGATACAGAGGTGTGCACTTGGCTGGGGTATAGTTCAAACTTCAGACAGTACATGTCAGGTAAAACTAACAGAAGGCAGGAGGAACTCAGAAGGTTTGGCAGCTTCTTGGAGAGAAGCAAAGTTAACATTTCAAATCTGGTATGACTCTTCAGAGCTGAAAGATGTTTAATTTTTTTAATACCTTTTTATAGAGAGGCAAATGCTTAGTGTAAAAGACAAAGGGGTTGTTAATAGTGGAGATCGAGAAAGATATGTGAAAGGGGTGTGAATTAAGGTGTGAAACAGACAGAATGGATTCTCTATGTTTAATGGAATCCCACAAGGGTCAGTGTTGGGGTCCTTGCTGTTTGTGGGTTATGTAAATGATTTGGACTTGAATGTAGGAGGGTTGATGAGTAAATTTGCAGATATTACAAAAATTGGTGGGGTGGTAAATACAGAGGAGGATAGCCTTAGATTACAGGGGGTTATAGATGAGCTGGTCAGAAGGACTGATTGAGGCAAATGTAATTTAATCCAGATAAGTACAAGGTAGGGTCAGGACAAGCAAGGCAAGAGAATACATGAAGGTAGGACCATAGGAAACATTGAGGATCAGAGGGACCTTTCCGTGCATGTACACAGGTGCCTTAAAAGTATCAGGATGGGTAGATAAACTGGTTAAGATGGCACATAGTTTATTAACTGAGGCATAGAGTTTAATAGGGGAGTTATGCTGGAACTGTATAAAATGTTGTTTAGGCCACAGATGGAGTACTGTGTGCAGTTCTGGAATCTACATTATAGGATGGATGTGATAGAGGGTGCAGAGGTAATTTACCAGGATGTTGCCTGGGCTGGAGAGAGTTTTAGCTATGGAGAGAGATTGGACAGACTGGGGTTGTTTCCCTTAGGTGGTGGTTGTGGACGTGGTGGGGGGTGCAGGGCAGACATGATTGAGATGTATAAGTTATGAGGGGCATAGACTGGGTTGACAAGAAGAATACTTTACTTTTCCCCTTGCTGGAGGGATTAATGACCAAGGGCATTGATTTAAGATAAGGGTTAGAAGGTTTAGAGGAGATGTGAAGAAAAATCTTTTCACCCAGAGCGTGGTGGGAATCTGGTACTCACTACCTGTGAGGTTGATAGAGGCAGAAACCCTCATAACATTTTAGTAGTGTTTAAATGCGCGCTGGGGATGCCTGGCCATACAAGGCTATGAGCCAAGTGCTGGAAAATGAGATCAGAACAGTAAAGTGGTTATTTCTGACTGGAATGGATGTGATGGGCCAGAGTCTGTTTTTTTGTGCTGTAGACCTGCAGGACTCAATGGCATTGGATGGAAGTGTTGGGGGATGGGTGGTGTGGTGAAAGTTTTGAGTTCAATATTGAGATCTTGAGGCTGCAAGTGGGTAAGCAGAAAGTGAGGTGTTATCCCTCAGCTTGGGTGTTGTGTTTCATTGGAACATTGCAGTAGGCCCAGGACAGAAATGTTAGCATGAAAGTAGCTTACTAAAATGGCAAGCAACTGGGGTGTTCAGGGCCATTCCTGTGGAGAAAGTTCAATGGTTCCACAAAGTGGTCTCCCAGTCTTGCCAATGTAAAGGAGACACCAATCTGAGACCAAAGAGGCTCAAAGCACAGATCTGCTGAGCTTAGGGAACCACTGGAGGGGCCCAAGGATTGAAATTGATGGTGGAGTCAGAAATGGCAGAAAACAAAGACGGAGCGAATTGAGAAAGTGATGAGTAAACATGGATGAGGAAGTTGTGACGTCACGAGGAAGGGTGGTGAGTATAAGTTTTTTGAAAATATTTAAACTACCTCTAATTCAAATGAGATTCAGATTTTGAGACACAAAGTTTCATTCTGGAAGCTTTAGTTGCTGATCTAATCAACTGAGGCAGAGTTCTGTCAGACACTTTCTGGGTGATGCCCCCCAAACCCTGGGCAAGCACATCCGCAGAAAGTGGGAACAGTTGGAGGAGCTCCAGCTCTGGGTTTGGGAACATGGGCAGCATGAGGACGAGGCCTACATCTGCTGCAGGTTTCCTCGAGACTGTCATCTTGTGCCTGCACATTCTTCAGCTACAGGGCCAATAGATGACCACCAGAGATCAGGGAAGGAGTGCGGGGGTCATCACTTTCTCTTCTGAATGATGGTGAGGCTGATTATGCCTCTTTAGGAGTTCAGCCAGTGTTGAGCCCCCAATACCCCTTGCAGGATCAGTGGTACCAGGCCACGGGGAAGAAAATTGGAAAAGCAAAATAGTGATGGGGATTTGTTGTTGAAATAGGCAGACATTCCTGGAGTCACAGAGTTGAATTCAGGATGCCTACTGAATGGATGCAGAATTCTGAAAGAGAGGAGTGAGAAACAATATGCACTTGTCCAATGAAAGGCAGGAAGTTAAAAAGCTAGGAAAGAAAAGTTAAAAGTAAATTAAAAATCAAAGACAGTGATGCTGGATGATACCCAGCACCAAACACTAAATGCAGAAATAGCAGGAAAGAACCAAATGAATGGTGAGGCTGCAGAATTGGAAGAGAAGGGAGGGCAACATTGGGAAACAGTATAAATAAATTTGGTATGCTTCTATGTGTCCTGATGAGTGCAAGTTATAAAGCCTGCTCAGTATTTCCTTTTTCAGCTGCCCAAAACAGCAGGAAAGTCACAGATGCAAAAAATACCAAAAAATGGGGGGAGGTGAGATTTACCCAACTGACATTTAAGCAATTAATGTTAGGGCACAGTGAAGGATAGAGGGGAAACAGTGTGGCACTTTTAAAATGTTTTCAGCAAACTTCCTTGTTCAGTGTGTTCCTAGTCCAACTCAAAGAGGAACCTTGCAAGGGATGTTCCTGCTGGGAAACGAGGTAGGTTCAGAGGAGCAAGTGTCAGTGGCGGAACACTTGGGTAAGAGCGATCGTTGTACACAGTTAGATTAGTAATAGAGACATTCAAGCACCAATCGAAAGTTTAACTTTGAAGCTGGAAGAGGACAACTTCAATGCATTGAGAAGGTATCTAATCAGAGTGAAATTGAACAAAAAACTAACAAGGAAATGTTTATCAAAACAGTGATATCTATGGAGGAGATGTCGGAGGTACGGGCAAAGTCCATTACAACAAGGCAGAAAGGCAAAGAAACCAAAATCCAGGGCTTCTCGGATAATAGAATAGAGAATACATCTGAAACAACAGTAAAAAGTAGGCTGCACAGTGAATTTAAGCAAGAATGAGGTCAAATTCAATAAGTTGACAGGAGTAGGAGAAGCGACCTTATGGAAGTTTATAAACAATGAGGGGTAGAGATAGAGTTAGTGGTAGTTGTCTTTTCTCTAGGGTGGGGGATTTCAAGACTAGGGGTCACATTAAAGGTGAAAGGAGAGAGATTTAAAAAAGACATGGGGGGCATGTTTTATATGGAGGGTGGTTCATGTGTGGAATGAACTCTGAGGAAGTGGTGGATGTGGGTACAGTTACAACATTCAAAAGATATTTGGATAAGTACATGAACATGAACAGCAAAGATTTGGAAGCATATGGACCAGGAACAGGCAGGTGGGACTGGTTTGGTTTGGGATTATGCTTGGCATGGACTGGTTGGACCAAAGGGGTTAAAATTGTATCAGTGATAACGGGAACTGCAGATGCTGGAGAATCCAAGATAATAAAGTGTGAAGCTGGATGAACACAGCAGGCCAAGCAGCATCTCAGGAGCACAAAAGCTGACGTTTCGGGCCTAGACCCTTCATCAGAGAGGGGGATGGGGTGAAGGTTCTGGAATAAATAGGGAGAGAGGGGGAGGCGGACCGAAGGTGGAGAGAAAAGAAGATAGCTGGAGAGTATAGGTGGGGAGGGTATAGGTCAGTCCAGGGAAGACGGACAGGTCAAGGAGGTGCGATGAGGTTAGTAGGTAGGAAATGAAGGTGCGGCTTGGGATGGGAGAGGGGAAGAACAGGTTAGGGAGGCAGAGACAGGCTGGGCTGGTTGTGTGGTGCAGTGGGTGGAGGGGAAGAGCTGGGCTGGTTTTGGGATGCGGTGGGGGAAGGGGAGATTTTGAAGCTGGTGAAGTCCACATTGATACCATTGGGCTGCAGGATTCCCAAGTGGAATATGAGTTGCTGTTCCTGCAACCTTCGGGTGGCATCATTGTGGCACTGCAGGAGGCCCATGATGGACATGTCATCTAAAGAATGGGAGGGAGAGTTGAAATAGTTCACGACTGGGAGGTGCAGTTGTTTGTTGCGAACTGAGCGGAGGTGTTCTACAAAGCAGTCCCCAAGCTTCCGCTTGGTTTCCCCAATGTAGAGGAAGACACACTGGGTACAATGGATACAGTATACCACATTGGCAGATGTGCAGTTGAACCCCTGCTTAATATGGAAAGTCATCTTGGGGCCAGGGATAGGGGTGAGGGAGGAGGTGTGAGGGCAAGTGTAGCACTTCCTGCGGTTGCAGGGGAAGGTGCCGGGTGTGGTGGGGTTGGAGGGCAGTGTGGAGCGAACAAGGGAGTCACGGAGAGAGTGGTCTCTCCGGAAAGCAGACAAGGGTGGGGATGGAAAAATGTCTTGGGTGGTGGGGTCAGATTGTAGATGGCAGAAGTGTTGGAGGATGATGTGTTGTATCCGGAGGTTGGTGGGGTGGTACGTAAGAACGAGGGGGATCCTCTTTCGGCGGTTGTGGCAGGGGCGGAGTGTGAGGGATGTGTTGCGGGAAATGCGGTCAAGGGAGTTCTCGACCACTGCGGGGGAAGTTGCGGTCCTTGAACTTGGACATCTAAGCAGAGAGTCTGTTTCTGTGCTGCATGCATCCTTGACTCTACTGAAGAGTAAAAGAATTGCACAGACAGGATACAAGAATACAGTGACTATTAATGTAAAAAACCAACGATCTTCAGTGTATAAATAGTTAGCAGGTAATAAGAGGCAGGGAGGATTCAGATGGGAAAAAGCAGCAGCACCAGGAACTTAAGTTGGATTCCAGCCTCGGGCGACTGTGTGTGGCGTTTGCACATTCTCCCCGTGTCTGCATGTTTCCTCCGGGTGCTCCGTTTTCCTCCCACAGCCCAAAGGACTGCAGGTTAGGGTGGATTGGCCATGCTAAATTGCCCATAGTGTCCAGAATGTGTAGGTTAGGTGGATTAACCATGGGATATCCTGGATTACAGGGTTAGGGCAGGGGATGAGACTGGGTGGGATGCTCTTCAGAGGGTCAGTGCTGACTCGATGGGGTGAATAGCCTGCTTCTACACTGTAGGGATTCAATTGTGACGTATTGTTAGAGGCACGGTGCATGGATACAATACAGAGTACTTTATGTCAGTGTTTACTGAGGAAGAGGAAACTAATAAAAATATCAGTAGAAGCAGAAAAGATGGAAGGAATATTGATCAGCAGGGTTACTGGAAAGACACTATGCCTTAAGTGGCTAATGCTGCTCTGGATAGTTTGTATCTCAGGATTACTGGGAAATAGAGGTGCAAGACGAGTGGAAAGGCAAATTTGATACCCTGGTTCAAGAAAGAGAGCAAATATTTTCTTAATGACAGGGTGGTCACTTTAAACGTCATGTGGTAAATAGATTTCAGAAAGAATAAATTAGAAAAATCATCAAGAACTTGGGAAGGTTTGAATTAATTTAAGAAGAGTCGACATGAATCTGTAAGAGATGATCATGCTTGGCTCATCTAATGGATTTTTTTTGAAGTACCAGAAGACTGATGAAGGCATTGTGGCAGATGTGGTCTATATGGATTAAAAAAACATTTAACATAATAACAGGGCTGCTGAACAAAATTGAAACTTGTGGCAGAGTCAGTGTCAGCTTGGATTAAAAAGATGCCTTGAGAGCAGAAACAGTCATGTAATACCACTGTTTTCCCCAAAGTTCCCAACTGCCAGGACCAGTGCCTTTTGTTTGAATACAGAGCAACTTTCCAAAATTTGCTGATGCTAAATTTGACATGTACAAACTGCAGGCATGATACCAATCAAAGACATCAGGACATGGATAGGCACAGTGGGCAGACAAGTAACAGATGTAATTCAATGCACAGCAGTGTGAGCTGATGTATCTTGGGTTAAAGGATAAGGAGAGACAGATTAGGTCTAATGGCAGAGTTTAAAAAGAGTGCATGGTGACTTAAATAACTCCACAGAGGTTGATATCCTGAGTCATAGAGAAATACAGCATGCAAACTGGCTCTTCAATCCAACTTGCCTATGCTGACCAAATATCCGATAAAAATTTAGGCCCATATCCCTCTAAACCCTGACTATTCATGTGCCCATCCAGATGCCTTTAAATGTTCTAATTGTACCAGACTCCTCCACTTCCTCTGACAGCTCATTCCATACATGCATCACCCTCTGAAAAAGTTACCCTGTCACCAAGTCACCTTTTATTTACGTGTCCATTGTAATTGACACTGGGCCAGCTTCTTCAGAGCCAGCTGTCAGTTAGCATAACCCCGACACTTCTGTTTATATCTGTCAGCCAGGGCTCCCTGATTGGACCAGATTAACAGCACCAGTCAGGGAACATATTTTATGAGGTTCACCTGGCTGACCTTGTTATAATCACTAGTGACAAAGTGGGTTGCAGTTCGTGTGCATTGTTATTTTTAGGTTGGAGGAAATATTGAGAGAGAGTAATTAGAATCATAAAATGGTTACAGAACAGAGGAAACCACCGAGTCCATTAAGACTGTGCCTGTGTACTGCAAAAGAAAATCACCTGATCCCATTTCTCAGCATTTCCCAAAGCCCTACAAATGTCCTCCCTCAAATCTCCAACTGTCCTTTGAAAATGTCAGTTAAATCTACCTAAGCCACACTCATAACAAGGTGTTACAAGAAAAAGACTTTTCCCTCACTTAATTGTTGCTTCTTTTAACTATCACCTGTAACCTGTGTCCTCTTATTCTTGACCCTTGCATGAGAGAGAACAGCTTCTCGTGACCTGCTCTGTCCAGGTTCCTGCTGATTTTGAGAATCTCAATCAAATCCCCTCTCACTTCTCCAAGGTAAACAGTTGCAATTCTTCAATCCATCCACATCCCTAAAGTAACTCCATCTGGCATGATTTTTGTGAAAACTTTCCTGCACTATCCCTATATATCATTCCTGAAGTCATCCCAGAACAGAATACAATTCTCTGCTTGAAGCTGAAACAGATTTCAACAAGTTTTCTTCTTGCTTTTATACACTATGCTCCTGATGTTAAACCCAGGATATTGCACATTTTATCAACTGTACTCTCAACTTGTGTTCTCACTTCAATGATTAACGTACAAAAATGTCCAGGTCACTCTGCACCTGCCTTCACTTTTGAATTGTATTCTTTATATTGTCTGTGTTTTTCGTACAAAAATATCTCTTCACAACTTTCTACTAAATTTAGTTTACCCCCACATCCATACTTCTGATATCTTGAAGCTTATCTCCTAAAGAATATGGGATCTTAAGCATCATGAGTAGAGATATTAAGTATAAAAACAGGTATGTTATGCGAGACGTTGATGAAACTCTGGCCAGGACACAACCACATTGTGTCCCCTTCTGGTTATCACACTTTAGAAAGGTTGAAATGTTTCTTCAGAGTGTGCACAGAGAGATTTACTCAAGTGGTTCCAGGATAAAAGAAAGATTTTTGTTACAAGCTTTGGTTAGAGAAGCAGGGGTTGTTTTCCCTGTAGCAAAGGAAACTGGTTTGATGGAAGCATACAAGATTAGGATGGGCATGGATAAGGTCAACAAAGCTGCTCCCATTATCTCATGGAACTAGGATTATGGGAAAAAAGTATAAAATTTGGGACAAGAGATACAGGGAGGAAGAACCTTCCTCCCCCACACTGTGTTAATGTCCTGGAATTTCTTGCCTGAGAGGGTGACAGATGTGGAATGATTTCATGATTTTAGAAGAAATAAACACTCAGGGTTACATGAATAGAGGGGGTGAATGGGAGTGACTGGATTGCTCTGCAGGGAGCTAGCATGTGCTCAAAGGGCAATTATGGCCTCTTCCTGTGCTGAAATGACCGTATGACATGATTGAAAAGATTGTTAATGATTTGGAAATTAGTGATGTGATCAGGAAATGGGAAGAATGCTGCAGGAAAACAAATGAAAAGTCAGTCTGGGGGACAGACAAGTGCCAAATGGAATTCAATCTGGAAGCATGAGAGAATGGATTTGGAGAGTCCAAACTCTTGGACCTAATTTTTGATTATTACACTTACCATCATGTGATGTCGGCCAGAGTTACAGGGCTTGAACTTTCCTGAAGGTATCAGCCATGAGGATGTGAATCTGAGCAGGGTTATTGGTGGTATAATGTTACCACTCATTGGGTTGAAAAAACCCTACAAATGACTTACTCTGATGAACACATAACCCTTACATTGGGAAGCAGGCCACAGACTGTTGTAATTCGATCTGCTTCCATGAAGCTGCAGCAATAATCATTCACTTGCCTGTCAGCTTACACTGTCCCATTTATGATCTGTCCGAGATTCCTTGTCGGATCGTCCCATCAGGCTTCAACCTGGAGATGTGAATATGAACGAACAAGCCACTATTCTTTCCTCTTCAGTTCTATCCCTGAAGGCAGGTCCGGGTGATTACACACACCTAACTACGGTAAAGTACCATAATCCTTTACTCTGCATTGAGCAAGGAAGCAGGTTCCTGAGCCAAAATAGCAAGCAAACCGGGTGTTGTTGGCACTAATCTGATTCATCCATGTGTTAGCTGTCCAGACATGAGATGGTTTAGGACCAGAGGACACAATTTCAGAATAAATGGGTGTCAATTTCAGACTGTGAAGAGCAGGATTCCACCCCCCCGCCTCAGAGGGAGGTGTGTCTTTGGAAGTCCTTGCCACAGAGAACTGTGGGGTCACAGTCCTTGTGTACATTTAAGGCAAGATTCTTGAACAGTACTGGAAATTGAGGGCTATGGAGAAAATGCAGGGAAGTGGATGTGAGGAATGTTGGATCAGCCATGATCCAAGTGAATGGATCAGGCTTGAAAGGCCTATTTCTGTTCCTATTTCTTCTGGTCTTATTGTAAGACAATGGAGTCAACCATTCCACCCTTAGGCCCCCAGTCTGCACTATAATTCAGACTGACCTTAGCAGGTTTAGAGTGGACAGAGAATGAGTCAAGAAATGAGAGAAGTTGATTTCATGATGTTAAAAATCCATGTGTTAGTTGGCAAGAATTGGTTGAAAGGAATTTCATATTGCACCTTGTATGTGGTCATTAGGTGGAATGAACACTTCAAAAAACCTTTTATACAAACATATTAAAGCAAACATAAAATTGTTATAAATGTCAAGGATTTAGTGGATTTCTATAATGAACTCAAACTGAATATTTACTGAACTGTTAGGAATTTAGGATAAACACAGTGCTAAGTAAGTCACTTCCACTTTTTTCCATGCAAGCTTATTTTATTATGTAAAGTAGGTTTGCTGATTTAAAGTTGAATTATATGGACTGAGTGCTGCCGGTTTAACAAATTTAGGCCATAATGATACTAATCTTTAACCCAAAGGTTTATTATGATGTGTTGCCTTTCTGAGTCGGTTGTAACTGTAATGCAGTCAATGCTAATCAGTGTGCGCTGTGGTAACAAATCCTCATTGGAACACCTCAGACCTCAGCTCAATTACTCACCTGGATAGGTATGGACAGGTTTAATGGCTGCCCAGCTTCCCGAACAAAGGTTTCCCTCAAATTGCGAGGCAGTCGGATTTTGGGAGGATCTATGAAAAAAAGAACAAAACAATAGAAGTGGAAACTCAGTCACAGGCACTGCATTTTTACAGTGCCTTACATGACCTCATATCATCCCAAAGCACTGTACAGCCAATTAAAATGCTTTCAATTGCTATTACTGTCATATTATAGGAAACATGGCTGCCAGTGTATCCTGCAAACAATAACTTCAATGACTAGATTCTCTGTTTCAATGATGCTCAAAGGGGAAAATATTGGATGGGACGCTGTGGAGAACTGCCTTCAAATCCTTGACATTCATGAGAGGGCATGGCCTCAGTGGAACATCTCATCCAAAAAAAGGTTGGCCCTCCAACAACGCACGCTCCATTTATTCTGCACTGGAAAGTTGGCTTTGATTATATAGAACATAGAACATAGAACATAGAACAGTACAGCACAGAACAGGCCCTTCAGCCCACAATGTTGTGCCGACCATTGATCCTCATGGATGCACCCTCAAATTTCTGTGACCATATGCATGTCCAGCAGTCTCTTAAATGACCCCAATGACCTTGCTTCCACAACTGCTGCTGGCAACGCATTCCATGCTCTCACAACTCTCTGCGTAAAGAACCTGCCTCTGACATCCCCTCTATACTTTCCACCAACCAGCTTAAAACTATGACCCCTCGTGCTAGCCATTTCTGCCCTGGGAAATAGTCTCTGGCTATCGACTCTATCTATGCCTCTCATTATCTTGTATACCTCAATTAGGTCCCCTCTCCTCCTCCTTTTCTCCAATGAAAAGAGACCGAGCTCAGTCAACCTCTCTTCATAAGATAAGCCCTCCAGTCCAGGCAGCATCCTGGTAAACCTCCTCTGAACCCTCTCCAAAGCATCCACATCTTTCCTATAATAGGGCGCCCAGAACTGGACGCAGTATTCCAAGTGCGGTCTAACCAAAGTTTTATAGAGCTGCAACAAGATCTCACGACTCTTAAACTCAATCCCCCTGTTAATGAAAGCCAAAACACCATATGCTTTCTTAACAACCCTGTCCACTTGGGTGGCCATTTTAAGGGATCTATGTATCTGCACACCAAGATCCCTCTGTTCCTCCACGCTGCCAAGAATCCTATCCTTAATCCTGTACTCAGTTTTCAAATTCGACCTTCCAAAATGCATCACCTCGCATTTATCCAGGTTGAACTCCATCTGCCACCTCTCAGCCCATCTCTGCATCCTGTCAATGTCCCGCTGCAGCCTACAACAGCCCTCTACACTGTCAACGACACCTCCGACCTTTGTGTCGTCTGCAAACTTGCTGACCCATCCTTCAATTCCCTCGTCCAAGTCATTAATAAAAATTACAAACAGTAGAGGCCCAAGGACAGAGCCCTGTGGAACCCCACTCACCACTGACTTCCAGGCAGAATATTTTCCTTCTACTACCACTCGCTGTCTTCTGTTGGCCAGCCAATTCTGTATCCAAGCAGCTAAGTTCCCCTGTATCCCATTCCTCCTGACCTTCTGAATGAGCCTTCCATGGGGAACCTTGTCAAATGCCTTACTGAAGTCCATATACACCACATCCACAGCTTGACCCTCATCAACCTTACTAGTCACATCCTCAAAAAACTCGATAAGGTTTGTAAGGCATGACCTACCCCTCACAAAGCCGTGTTGACTGTATTTGATCAAGCCATGCTCTTCCAGATGGTCATAAATCTTATCCCTCAGAATCCTTTCTAACACCTTGCAGACGACAGACGTGAGACTTACCGGTCTATAATTGCCGGGGATTTCCCTATTTCCTTTCTTGAAGAGAGGAATTACATTTGCCTCTCTCCAGTCCTCAGGTACGACTCCAGTGGAGAGCGAGGATGCAAAGATCTTCGCAAGTGGCGAAGCAATTGCATTTCTCGCTTCCCAAAGCAGCCGAGGACAAATCTGATCCGGGCCTGGCGACTTGTCAATCTTAATGTTTGACAAAATTTTCAGTACATCAGCTTCCTCTATCTCTATCCATTCCAGCATGCACACCTGCTCTTCAAAGGTTTCATTCACTACACAGGTCGTTTCTTTCGTAAAGACAGAAGCAAAAAACTCATTTAGGGCTTCCCCTACCTCCTCAGGCTCCACACACAAGTTCCCTATGCTATCCCTGATCGGCCCTACTCTTTCTTTGACCATTCTCTTATTCCTCACGTAAGTGTAAAATGCCTTTGTGTTTTCCCGGATTCCTTCTGCCAAGCCTTTCTCGTGCCCCCTCCTGGCTCTCCTCAGACCATTTTTGAGCTCCTTCCTTGCCTGCATGTAATCCTCTCTAGCTGAACTTGACCCTAGCTTCCTCCACCTTATGTAAGCTACCTTCTTCCTTTTCACTAGAAGCTCCACCGCTCTCGTCATCCAAGGTTCCTTTATCTTACCCCGTCTTGCCTGTCTCAGAGGGACATATTTACTCATCACTCCCAACAACTGTTCCTTAAACCATCTCCACATGTCTATAGTTCCCTTACCATGGAACAACTGCTCCCAGTCCATGCTTCCTAACTCGTGTCTAATCGCATCATAGTTTCCTCTTCCCCAATTAAATATCCTCCCATTCTGCCTAATCCTCTCCTTCTCCATAGCTATGTAGAATGAGAGAGTGTTATGGTCACTATCACCAAAATGCTCTCCCACCACAAGATCTGATACCTGCCCCGGCTCGTTTCCGAGCACCAAGTCTAGAATGGCCTCTCCCCTCGTCGGCCTGTCAACGTACTGCGTTAGGAAACCCTCCTGAACACACCTTACAAAAACAGCTCCATTCAAATCTTCTGCTCGAAGGAGGTTCCAATCAATATTAGGAAAGTTAAAGTCACCCATTACAACAACCCTACTGCGTCCACACTTTTCCAAAATCTGTCGACCTATGCTTTCTACAATCTCCCTGCTGCTATTGGGGGGCCTGTAGTAAACCCCTAACGAGGTGACTACTCCCTTGCTGTTCCTAATTTCCACCCATACTGACTCAGTAGGCAGATCTTCCTCGACAATGGAAGCTTCTGTAGCTGTGATACCCTCTCTGATTAGTAGTGCTACACCCCCTCCTCTTTTTCCCCCCTCCCTATTCTTTTTAAATGTTCTAAACCCTGGAATATCCAGCAACCATTCCAGCCCATGAGAAACCCATGTCTCTGTTATGGCCACAACATCATAGCACCAGGTACTGATCCATGCTCTAAGTTCATCACTTTTATTCCTGATACTCCTTGCATTAAAGCAAACACACTTTAACCGATCCCTTGGTTCCTTCCCAGGAAAATCCTTCCCACTAGCTGGTCTACCTCTTGCTACTGCCTCACCTGCATCAACGCTCACCTCTGGTATACAGCTCAGGTTCCCACCCCCCTGCCATACTAGTTTAAACCCTCTCGAACTACTCGAGCAAACCTTCCACCCAGGACATTGGTCCCCTTCCAGTTCAGATGCAACCCGTCCTTCTTGTACAGGTCCCACCTTCCCCTGAGCAATAACACACTGGGTAGCAAACCTTGCAACAACACGTCATGAAAGCCATCTGACAAGTAGTCAGATTAATACAGAATCATATGTTTGAGGTTAAGTGACTGTTTAAGTTTTTTCCTTTGAATGGTTTTAATGCAATGGATTTGCTACTAAATTAGAAGTGTCATAGAATGGGAATCGGCATTCTACTTTGGTGACTCAATTTCAAAAACAAGTCTTCAAATTAAAAAGTAAAGAGAATAAATCTCTCAGAATGTACTCAAAGCCCAACACGTTCACTGAATGGAAGGTGAAATACTCAAGCTGAATCAAAGTTATTGGATGGGGTTGTAGATTATTGAATTGGTATGTACATTATAGAATAAGCAGCTCCTCAATCCATGGTAGGTTCAACATGATAATGTTCATTACTGATGGCAGTAGGTTCATAAGTTAGAGGCATTCTTTGCAAATTGCCATGCAGTTCCACATTGAACACTTCAATTGTTGAGGTCCAGATGTCCTTGACACAGCTGAGATTACATTTTTCCCTGACTCAGGAATCTGCCAGGAATTTTTTGCACATACTAACACTTGTCACTATCAGTCTGCTGGGAATGAGGAAATGTGACACCCTCCCAGTCGCTCTGCTCAGGAATGTTTTCATCTCTAATTCAATTACTAGTTAACTCTTCACTTACCAATGGACTGCCTGATGAGCACAGAGTCCGGAAATACAGCAGTGCCTATTCCACCGTCACCATGAACTGCTTTAACCCGAGGCTGCACCTTGTCGCCTTCAGTCAGGTTTTTAATCACCAAAACGGTTTTTGTGGTAACTTCCTTATTCACAGCAACCCAAGTTTCATCTTAAAAAGAAAACCAAAAAACCAACAGATCACCTTAGAAGTATAACGTAAAACAAAGAACTTGTGGATGCTGGCGATCTGAAACAACAACAGAAATTGCTGAAACTCAGCCGTTCTGGCAACATCTTCAGAACTGAAGAGGAGTCACTGGACTCAAAACATTAAATCTGCTTTCTTCCCACAAAAACTGCCAGACCTGCTGAGTTCAGCCAGCAATTTCTGTTTTTGTTATCTTAGAAGTGTGTCAGGCTTTTGATCTGAAATTCTGTTTAGAAACAATTTGGAAACCTTAGTCTCATGTAGTTAAGAGTGCAAGAAAGTATCCAGGAGATCGATAGCAAATAATTATAATACTTGGTGAGTTTTTAATCCCAAGCTACAGACAGGCACTATACACACGTGCACACGATCCCAAGTGATTGGTGACAGTTACTGAGGAAAATTAGCAGTCGTCACTTAGCACCCTGAACCAGTTGCCACCATTCAGTTAACTTTCTACCTAAATAAAAAAAAAACGAAAGAACTGCGGATGCTGTAAATCAGGAACAAAAACAAAGTTGCTGCAGCATCTGTGAACGGAAAAAAACAGTTAACGTTTTGAGTCCGGTGACCCTTCCTCAGGATTACCTGTTTTGGCTCCAGAAACCTTGCAAAACTACAGCAATATCAAGTGTGAGATTTTCAGCTGATCCCCAATATCAAGAGGGCATTAGTGGGAAGAATGTTCCAAATTTCTACTATTTGTTGAGGAAAATGTTCTTCCTCACATCACCTCTGTCTGGACTGGCTCTAACTTCAAAGTATTCTCAATCTGAACTCAACAGGGAGAACAGTTTCTCTCTACACCCTCTAATACTGCCTTAAATCATCTTCAGCCTCAGCAAGATCACTGCTTAAAGCTACTCAAAGAAACAGAGGACCTGTCCTCTTAACACGAGCCTTTTGGCCAGGGGCATTCAGGTGAACTTGCACTGTACCCCAGTCACCACCAATCTATTGTACAGTGACAAGAAGAGGGTCTCATACTCAAGTTAAAGCTTCGCCTGAACTTCATATAAACTGAAACTTCCACTTTTTTGTATTCCTACTCCCTTGAATTAAGTGAAAATATTCCAGTAGCCTTCTACTCTAAATCATCATAGTTGTCCACAAACTTGTTGCAATTTCTATACTGAAATCTAAATGTCTCTATTCTCTCAGTTCCCACTGTCTCAGAGGCTTTCTTGGGGTGTAATCAGTAGTGGCCCTGCCTCTGGGCCAGAAGGTCTGGCTTCAAGCCCACTCCCAGACTTAATGGTCATGGAATGGGTGCTTGCAATGCAGCCAAACAGGTTGGGCTGCCAATCCTTCGAATATACGGACGGATAGAAAATGTCTCTTGGTCAGCCAGATCCTTGAAAGCCACAATGCATAGCCTCCCTGTGTTAAAAGGCTCTTGACATAAGTTCTTAGCTGGGACTACCTGAGGCACCTTTCTAAGGTATTAAATGGATGCCTGCACAATTTTTCCTTTATAGTCCCCATACAACCTTCTGTCTCATTTTCACAACTAACTGTGCCATCTAAGTGTGATAAGCAAATATGGACCTCCTGCTCTGTTTATTCACACAAGTTATTTATAAGAATAATAAAAATTGTAAAACAGATCACTGGGAGACACGATTAGTCACATCTTGCCAAATTGCGTACATACACATTAACCCTCTCACAATCATCTAACCAGTGCTCTATCCCAAATCATTAGCTTGCCATCTTGTACGCTCATTGTTACTTTATTGCAGGAATTCTAGTTGAATACCTTCTGAGCAGCCATATGAATAACATTCCTAGTCATTCCCATCACTCCTTTCTCTATCATGATAGATAGCTCTTCAAAAAATTAAACATTGCTTCAATCCACATAACCTACCTTTTACAATTCACACTGCCTCTCTTGGATCTGTTTTGAATTGTGGATTACTGAAATGCTCTGACACTAACAGGCTGTAGTAATCTCCTGACAACATCTCACATATCCATCTTAGAATAGGGAATGAGATTGGTGATTGTCAAAGTCGGGTAACACTTTCTGAATCAGGAGGGTTTTGAAAGGATCTTTGAAAATTTACTCATTCACTTTGCTCAACATCCGAGGTTGGAAAGCATCAGGTGCTGGAGATGTGTCTATTTTTAAAATCTTACTAATTGCTCCATCACCATTACTTTAATTATATTAATACTACGTAGACCTTGATTTATTTTGTTTTCCCTATACTTTTAGCACTTTAACTTCTTCATTTATGGTGATACTTGGCATTTTAACCTCATCATTTAGTGCATGCCTGTATTTTCCTGCTTTCCAGTTACAAAACATCTACACCAGTCATTAGGTAGCCAATAGTGTCCCTAACCATCCTTGGCCTCTCAATATACATGTACACACTGTATCATTGATGTCCTCTTACCACTTTTTTTCTTAAACACACCCCGCACCCCCCACCCCCAGAAAGAAATGGAGGTCAGTTGCTGAACATATTCACAAAAATCTGCCAGTGAGCTTTTAAATAAAGAATAAAATGCTTATTTAAGGAGAAAAGCATGAATTACATTAGACTTGACTAAAAAGTTGGAAAGATTTCATTACTGACATCAGAAAATGAATTGAATTCAAATTATTCCTTTAATCCTAGCAATATTCTTACAAGCGCCAAGCTGCCAGTGAAGAGATACCACTATCTGCACACCAAGGCTTCTTGTTCAGGCTTGCATAGGTACCTTACTAGTAAATTTCTGTACATTCACTAGATGCGCTTCCCTTAGCTGGTATCATTCCCTCAGAGTGACTGAAAACTGAACTCACTGTCACTTTAACTTCAAAGCAATTACACATGTTCCCTGAACTCAGCTTTCAGCAGTCTTTTTCTCTGGCGCTTTCCGGCTCTTTCTGTCTACGTTATCCTGGACATCTTCACTCGACAACAGCACAGTTCTTCCTTTCAAAAAAAAGGACTAAACTTCAAACCTAATCTCCTCACTGCAAGCTTTGTATAACATAATAATGTGTGCAAACAAAGATGCCTCCAGACTCCTCAACGTGAAGCCCACAAAAATAACTCAAGAAAACTGAATCAGAGATAATAGGAACTGCAGATGCTGGAGAATCCAAGATAATAAAATGTGAGGCTGGATGAACACAGCAGGCCAAGCAGCATCTCAGGAGCACAAAAGCTGACGTTTCGTCTCTGATGAAGGGTCTAGGCCCAAAACGTCAGCTTTTATGCTCCTGAGATGCTGCTTAGCCTGCTGTGTTCATCCAGCCTCACATTTTATTATCAGGAAAACTGAAAGCTCCCCCTCTTAACACTCAACATAATGCAAATTACATTTAAAATTCTAAATTGTTTTTAACATCTTCCATCAGGAAAACTAGTGAAAAATTATTTTTTTTAAGTGGCATTTTCATTTAAATCATGATCCCCTCTTAGCACTACCTCTATTTTACTTAGTCTTCCTGTTTAATTTTGAGATCCAGTCAAAACAGAGTCAGGAAACAATCCAGGATATTTCTCCTAGAACATGAGAGTTCCTTTCACTTCCACTGGTTCCCCAAGACTCTTGGTGAGGCTAATATTTATGAAGCAGGTCATTCCCCAAGGTGAGTCTATTCCTTCTCTAGAGATTTGATAAACTACTCCACTACAGCTGTTCCATTCACTGAGTCACTCTCTAATCCAACTCTATACAATGCAACTGTTTATTTCACTGTACTTTATGCTTCATTTGTGCCTACAGAAGGCAAGTTGAATCATTAGCCAACATCAGTGACTGACTTGCTCCAGCATCTCAATATCTTTATTGGTTTCTTTCTTTATAAAGAGTAAGCAAATGCCTACTTCAACAAAATCTTGATCCCTCACCATAACTGGTTTATTTATTGTGTTGAATGAGTAAAAAGAACACATCTGTTTGAGATAAGGTATCCAGAACCACCAGTTGTCTGGTCTCTTTACTAATAATCAAGGAAGTAATCTCTTCACTATCCGAGCCTGCAGTAGGTCTTTCACTTAATTCCCACGAATTGGCTTTGGTTCATCGAGTCTTAATAATATGGAAGCATAGGATACTCTTTGCAATACTTTTAGGTTTCCTGCCTTTTTGTTATTTTGGCATTCTTCTGTTTGTTCCCTAAAACGAAAACCCTTTCCATCCCCAAATGTTCTATTCCTCCAGCTTCCTGGTTGATTCCCATCTGACCAATGTGGGAAGTCTGTCATAATCATGCTTTCTCTAATATTCTCAAAATTTCTTCCTAACCTCTGACTGAAACCACTGATCCTATATTTGTTTTTCTCTTGCAAATTCTACATGTGACTGATTAGATGGCTTGGTTCTAGTCTTAAACTTTAATAGATATGCTTCAGAGACAAGCCCATAGCATTGAGTATTGTCCTTTTTGACAGTTTCATAATCTACAATCTGACAGACTGGTGTACACTTCCATAGCTGCATTTTTCAGCTAACACGAAAGTCCAAGCATCTTTTGGTCATTCAACTTCACAGCTTTTCAAATTAAGTACATATTTTTCAACTTAATCCTCAGTAGATTTAGGGCACTAAACCAAAATTTCCAGTTAAATAAAACTGCTTAGTGGAATTGAAATCATCCTGAGCCACCAACTCTTTTCTTGTTTTACTATAAGCTTTTCTCCAGCTCGGTCCTGTTGTCAGAGGTCTCACCGTCTCTCACTCATTCAAGCTTTTCCACTTCAATTCTTTTTCTTCTCTCTCACCAATTGGCATGCAGGTTCATATTTGAAAGTGGAGTTGCTGGTAGGCAGGATAGTGAAGGAGACATTTGGTATGCTTGCCTTTATTGGTCATTGCATTGGGTATAGGAGTTGGGAAGTTCTGTTTAGGCTGTATGGGACATTGGTTAGGCCACTTTTGGAATGCAGCATGCAATTCTGTTCTCCCTGCCTTGGGAAGCATGTTCTGAAATTTGAATGGGTCAGTCCAGAAAAAATTTACAAGGATGCTGTCAGGGTTGGAGCTACACAGAGAGGCTGAGTAAACTGGGACTGTTTTCCCAACAGCATCTGAGACTAAGGGTAACGTTACAGAAGTTTATAAAATCATGAGAGACATGGATAGGGTAAGTCGCCAAGGTTTCTTCCCCTGGGGTAACGGAGTCCGGAAGTAGAGGCCATAAGTTTAAGGTGAGAAAAAGGGTCATAAGGGGCTAACATTTTCACACAGGGGATGGTGCGTGTATGGAATGAGCTGCCAGAGAAAGTGGTGGAGCCTGGTACAATCATAACATTTAAAAGGTATTTGCATGGGTACATGAATAGGAACAGTTTAGAAGGATATTGGCCAAATGCTCCCAAATGGGATTAGATTTATCTAGGATATCTGGTCAGCATGGACAAGTTGGACTAAAGGATCTCTTTCCTTGCTGTTAATCTCTACGACTCCAGTGCAAGCTTTTATATTTTGATTTCTCTTTTTAGTTTCCTTTCTCCTCACTTTCCATTTCTCTTTTTTAACTCTCCAATTCAATTTTTTTCTTCAATTGGTGACTATGTTGTACCTAAGTCTAGCTGTGATGTGTCAATTTCAGGCTTTTCACCCTTTAAGTTCAAATGCTGAGTAGTCACAGGATCCTTGACCTACTTTTATGTCTACCTTCAATTCATCTGAAAACTCTCAGGTTAACCTGTCAAAGACTTCAAATACTCCACTATTACATCTTTTACTTCTAGAAAAGAAAAGTCTTAGCATAGTCAAAGCCTTAAAATTCCAATCCGTGTAATTTACTCCACAGCAGCTCCTGTTCCTATTTGGTACCTCTGCATACCCATCTCGTTCAAGATTTTTTGATCCTCGATGAGCCCAGAGTTTGTTGTGAAGCCAGTTGATTTCAATGCTGGATAACTCAGAATTGAGACTAAAACTTAGCTTGGAATGCCGCAAATTTCCTTTCTTTAAAAAAACACAGTTATAGACAGATTCACAACAACCTGCCAGAGTCCTATTAACATGAAAAATGAAGCAGTTATTAAAACAGGAAAAACACCAGCTAAATTATCTTTGACAAAATTTCATTAACGGAGAGGTGATGGTTCACTGGACTGTTAATCCAGAGACTCAGGTATTGTTCTGGGGATTGCATTCAAATCCCACGGGGGGGGGGGTGGTGGGAGCGAGGAAAGGAAGAGGGGGGGGTGGGAGCGAGGAAAGGAAGAGGGGGGGGTGGGAGCGAGGAAAGGAAGAGGGGGGGGTGGGAGCGAGGAAAGGAAGAGGGGGGGGTGGGAGCGAGGAAAGGAAGAGGGGGGGGTGGGAGCGAGGAAAGGAAGAGGGGGGGTGGGAGATAATGGGAACTGCAGATGCTGGAGAATCCAAGATAACAGTGTGGGGCTGGATGAACACAGCAGGTCAAGCAGCATCTGAGGAGCACAAAAGACAACGTTTTGGGTCTAGACCCTTCAGAAAAATCTTTCTGATGAAGGGTCTAGGCCCAAAATGTCAGCTTTTTTGCTCCCAAGATGATGCTGGGCCTGCTGTGTTCATCCAGCCCCACACTGTTATCGTGGCAGATAGTGGAATTTGAATTTGAAAAAAATCCAAGAATTAAAAGTCTGTTGATTATTATGAAACCACTGTTGATTGTCAGTTAGACTTAAATGAACTTGATCAGTTTAACAGGAAGGCAAGTGTCATCTTAACTCAGTCTGGCGCATACTAACTCTGGAGACACAGCAATGTCAATGATAGTCAACTGCAGTCTAAAATGGCTGGGCAGGGCACGCAGTTGTAACAGTCACTAGAAAGGGAAAAAAGAAATCAAATTAGATGGACCACCTGGTATTGACTAAGGCTAACCCAGCACAGTTGATCCTGAAAAATCCTACTCATTAGTAACTGGGGGCGGATTATAGGTACAGCCGTCTCACAGACTAGTCAAGTAACAGCCAAAAATAGTCATTTTCATAGAACCCACACCTACAGACAGAATATCCCAGACACCACTGTCACCATCGCTGGATATGTCCTGTCCCAATGACAGGGCAGACCCAGCAAAGGTGGCGGCACAGTGGTATAGAGCGGAGAGGGAGTTGTCCTGGGAGAACTCAACATTCATTCTAGATCCCATGAAGTCTTCCAGCTTCAAGTAAACTAGATAGAGGGAAACATCCTGCTGATTATAAAGGAAGCATCAGCAAACATCCAGAATATACTTGCATGGGGAATTTCAATGTCACCATCACGAGTGGCTCGGTGGCAGCATTACTTGATTGACCTCCAAGTCCTAAAGGACTTAGCTGCTAAGCTGGGTATGTGGCAGGTGGCAAAGGAACCAACAAGTGGGGAAAACGCCACCCCAGTCTACACATGATCATTAATGAAAAGATGGAAGGCATCAACAGTGGCTGTCAAGCAGCACCTGCTCAGTGACGCCCAGTTTGGGTTCCATCAGGGCCACTCAGCTCCTTACCTCATTGCAGCCTGGGCTCAAACATGGACAAAAGAGCTGAATTCCAGAGGGGAGGTGAGAGGGACAGCCCTTGACATTAAGGCTGCATTTGGCTCAGTGTGGCATCAAGGACCTCTAGCAAAACTGGAAACAATTGATATCAGGGGGTGTTATTTCTGGCTTATAGAAAGATGGTTATTGGTGGTTAGTCATTTCAGCTCCAGGATATCTCTGCAGGAGTTCCTCGGTTTTATTTAAAAAAATTAATTTATTTTTCTAATCAACCTGCTCGGGATTGTTATTGCACACCTCTTGAACTTGTGGGACTTGAATCAAGACCTCCGGTGTCCAGGGGTTAGGGACACTAAGCTTGTATTACAAGAGGGCCACAAAGACCTCCTCAGGGTAGTGACTTAGGTCCAGCCATCATCAGCAGCTCCATCAATGACCTTCCCTCCGATTTAAATTCAGAAGTGGGAACATTCTGAGGACTGCACAATGTTCAGCACCATTTGCAACTCCTTAGGTACTGAAACAGTCCATGTCCAAATGCAACAAGGCCTGGAAAATAGCCTTGGGCTAACAAGTGGCAAGTAATATTCGTGTGTCAGGTAATAACTGTCTACAACAAGGAGCAATATAACCATCTCCTTTTGACATTTAATGACCCAAAAAATATTTACTTCAAGGAGGAAGATCACCACCACCTTAGAGGCCAGCTAGGGATGGGTAATGCTGGTCCAGCCAGTAAAGTCAATGTCCCATGAGTGAATGAAAGAAAATTCCATCAGGAACTAATTCAAATTTTCAATGCTCTTTGTACACCAAATAAATGCCATGTACAATTGTTTGCTGATGACACCGCCATGTTAAGACTGATATTAAGCAATGATGAGTCAGATTCAGAAAGGAGATAGAGAGCTTGGTGACATGGTGCAATGAGAACAACCTCCCTTTCAATGTTGGCAAAACTAAAGAACTGAGTATTGACTTCAGAACGTCTACATCAATGGTGCTGAGGTTGAGAGGGTGGAGAGTGACGGTTAAATCCTAAGTTACCACTGACCATGAACTCAACTGTGGCTACCAGAGCAGGTAGGATTCTCAGCAAGTAACTCACCTCTTGACTCTCCAAAGCCAGTCCACCATCTACAAGACAAGTCAGGAATGTGATGGAATACTCCCCACTTACCTGGATGGGTGCAGCTCCAATAACACTCAAGAAGCTTAGCACCATCCAGGACAAAGTCACATGATTGGCACCACATTCACTACATCCACAAACGATGATCAGTAGCAGCAGTATGTACCATCTACAGGATGCACTGCAGAAATTCAGCAAGGTTCTTTAGACAGCATTTTCCAAACTCTCAAATCTCTTTCATCTAATAGGGCAGCAGATACACAGGAACACCATCATCCTTAAGTTCCCTTCCAAACCACTCACTACCCTGTTGGAAGTTCTTTCAGTGTCACAGTCAAAATTCTGACATATTTACTTCAAGGAGGAAGATCACCACCACCTCCGAGGCCAGCTGGGGATGGGTAATGCTGTTCCAGCCAGTAAAGTCAATGTCCCATGAGTGAATGAAAGAAAATTCCATCAGGAACTAATTCAAATTTTCATTATTCCTGTTACTTAGTAATATCCCTACAATCATCAAACCGCTGGTGAGCAGCTTGCTCAATCTCCAAGCCACTGCTTCTTGTCAAGGTGGTTGGAACCAATTTACTGCAAACAAATTCCTTTGATTCTTTTACCTTCAGCTGATGTATGTCTTCTGGAGATACCTAATGCAAGGACCATGACATCTTATGTCAAGCAACAGTAGGAACAGCCAATGTTGGAGTCAGAGACAAGAGTGTGGAGCTGGAGGAACACAGAAGGCCAGGCAGCATCAGAAGTGCAGCAAAGTTGATGTTTTGAGTCAGGACCCTTCTACTGTGTTCCTCCAGCTACACACTTATCTCTGACTCCAGCATCGGTAGTTTTTAACTATCTCCAAGAGTTATAACCCCACTGTGAAGCCATTTCTGAAGAAAGGTTCCACCCTGAAATGTCAGTCTTCCTGCTCCTCTGATGCTACCTGGTCTGCCATGACATTTTATGGTTTTTAAAAACTGAACTGAAATGAGAGAGCAGTTTTAAAAGCTAAGTTTGAGATGATAGTTGTATAATTTGAAAGCAAATAACCTGACTCCCATGGTGTTTACATATTTTGAACAAGTAGCAACTGAGCTGCAGACAACTTGGGGTTCTGGGAGTATAGTGATGCAGGTTTTGCTGGCAACGAAAAGTTGACAGGTCTATAGACTAGTGACCAGCTATTGATGATAGACTTTTTGCCTGCTAATTACTGTGTGTGATTGGTTCTCAGGTAACTCAACAGTTTGGAGCTGAGAACATCTCAAAGAGAAAGTGTTTAGTTCTTCCCCAGCTCAGGAGTGGTCGCTCTGTTCTCTGTGGTACAAACTCACTGTAAACTTGAAGAAAACCAGTTTATTTTTCATGCAACAATACTTGTAAGCAGTGACTTTTAACAGATAACTGATACCTTTTAAAAATAAGCAAACGAAGCACGTTGTGTCTCTCACTAAGCATCTGGAGGTAGGTGACCAAATCAATTTGCTGGACAGCACAGGAGTCATAATGATCAGCTCAACCACAGAACATGGAGACAGGGACTGCTAAATATTTCTTCCGTGTCCAAAACCTAGTTAAGCTGGTGTAGCTATGTGTGTAAGCGGGAGTTTATTAGGGGATCAGAGTTTTAGTTAGGAACATCATTGCTGATGATTAATCTGTAGCCAGAGTCAGATTACTTTTGCAAATAGTGATTCTTGTTCAGTAAAGAAAGCTGGTTTTTTTTGATGACTCTTAAAGTAGCAGGCTTTGGTTTCCAGTACATTGTTTTAGTGTTACACTTCACTGGGTCAAATGCAAGCTAAACTCACTCAAATCAATGTAAATTCTCTAAACTACTTACACCTCAGACCAACTAGACGAGTTCCCTAATCTCTATTTTCAGCAGTCTTTCTCTCGCACACACCCAGTAATGTTTAAATTTTTCTGTCTCATGTAGATTCCTAACCCTATTGCAGTCATCTCCTTTTCTCCTACATGCATTAAACTTCAAGCACCCCCCAACCCTTCAGTGCAAGAGGTGTAAAGCTCCATTAAAATTATATACAGTCAAACACACCTCTAGAGTTTCCAGCACCAACATTCAAACATTATTCTTTAAGTCTCCCCTTTTAAACACACAAAATATCAATTAAATGTAATGTATTGTTCATAACAGAAGGACATAAGTAGACCTTGCATCCTTTAGTGCTAGCGATGGTCTCATTTTACTTTCAAAAAAATTCAACCTTCTTCATCCCTTCAAAAAGAACCATACCTTAGTATAAAATCTTGGTTTGTGATTCATCTTCCTCGGAATCCAAATATAGAATTTACTCATGTGGTTATTATCAAACAGATGCTACTGGCTGTTGGATTACTAACTAATTCAAGCTGATTACTCATCACCAGGTCTAAAACAGCTTAGTGTCAATGTTTTGGATCAGAAAACTCTTTTGAACACAGACATCTGCTGCCTTCAGAACTCATGCTCTTCTGTTTCCCCCAGTCAATGTGAAAATTAAACTCTCCAATTATAACTGCGCACAAATGTTTGTAGTAAGCTTCTGTGAGCTCCATGTTGAAGCACCCTGCGACACCACCACCATCAGGAGATCTGTAAATAACTTCCATTCCATTATAATGTATCAATAGTACCCAAAGCATTCTACTGCCTGCTCTTCCCTACTACAACCGCCATTTAATAGTGTCCTTTAATGATATTCCTTTTCTTCCTTGTCTTTTGTACGCACATATATCCCTCAATTTATCTCTCGATTGTGACTATCTTGTAGCCAAGTCTCAGAGATGGTCACAATGTCACATATCCTTAAGTTGAATTTTACTTCTCATTCAGTGGATTTATTCTATTTGCCATGTATTTATAAACTCTTCACGATCCCACTCTGCCTGTTGCCCTGGTAGTGGCTCTCTGTTGCTGTATGTACAATTCCAGATTGGAGACAGATGGTCACTAAATATAGGTAAACAGAAACACTTACAGTGCATAAAATATTCATCTGAATCAACATCAATTCACATGTACACGAGGAAGAATGTATGTAAGTCAATTCCTTCACTGAAGGTGACTGGAAGAATTGTAATTGTAGTAATTTTTTTATTTCTGGTCAATGATATGTTTGATTTAAATATTTAACCTTTATTTGGATTGAGGTCCATACTCAAATGTGAGATGACTCAGGCAAGGAGTCCAGATCAAACACTTTTGAGATCTCTATGCTCCATAATCACTGTCTAAAAGTAGCGAGTTGAAGACGTCACTCATCAACTGAACTGGATTCGACTTCAAGCAAAGACATTGTCAGCAAATTATGGATAGGGATCTCTGTGGTGGGCTTAGCACAATCACAAGTCTGTGTTGGATCTGTGCAAACTTGTAATCCTAACTACAGATCCCTCCCACACTACAGGCTCCTCCATCTGCCCTCTTGTGCCCAGTCTAAGTCCCTATCATTTTCCTTTGCTCAGGCTATCTGCAGCTTGTCATGTTGGCAAACCTCAGACCATTAATCAAGGTGTGGAACAGGCATTATCTGCATCAGTTGGTGTGGAGGGAAATGAGGGTGTAACTCACTGCTTTCCTTGCGATATTCCACAAGGTATCCTGCCAGCCCAGCAGGACCAATGTACATGGGCGGGTTCCAGTTGAGGGTCAGCGAGGTGCCAGTCACATCATCAACAGCCAGATCCAAAGGCTGCCCTTCAGGTACTACAAGAGAGGACAGTAGAGTTTAAGGGGCTGTGACACAGTAGGGAACAGCTCAGTGGTGGTGAGAGGCAATCAGCTTTCCAGACTATCAACTCAAACTATATAAGCAGATGATAACAGAGAAATGCTTTGATCCCATAGCAACCAGTCAAGAGGACACAAAGTTTAGAGCAGGAGGTAGACGTAGGGATAACATAGTAGAGAAACTTAGAGATAGATAGAGTTAGGGATTGAGACAAATACTTACAGCGTTAGAAACAGTTATAGAGAGAGAAATAGTGCAAGTGTTCCATCATGACAATGACTATGTTGATTACCCACTCAAACCCTCTCACTATCCCATTCAACCCCACTCACGCACCTTACCCACCCACACTATCCCATTCGAACCCCACCCACACACCCTCTCTCTATTCAATTCAACCCCACTCATTCTCTATCCCATTCAACACCACTCACGCACCTTACCCACTCACCCTCTCACTCATTCTCTATCCCATTCAACCCCACTCACGCACCTTACCCACTCACCCTCTCACTCATTCTCTATCCCATTCAACCCCACTCACGCACCTTACCCACTCACCCTCTCACTCATTCTCTATCCCACTCACGCACCTTACCCACTCACCCTCTCACTCATTCTCTATCCCATTCAACACCACTCACGCACCTTACTCACTCATTCTCTATCCCATTCAACACCACTCACGCACCTTACCCACTCACTATCCCATTCAACACCACTCACGCACCTTACCCACTCACTATCCCATTCAACACCACTCACGCACCTTACCCACTCACACCTTACCCACTCACTCTCTATTCAATTCAACCTTACCCACTCACTATCCCATTCAACCCCACTCACGCACCTTACCCACTCACCCTCAATTCAACCTTACCCACTCACTATCCCATTCAACCCCACTCACGCACCTTACCCACTCACCCTCAATTCAACCCCACTCACGCACCTTACCCACTCACCCTCAATTCAACCCCACTCACGCACCTTACCCACTCACCCTCAATTCAACCCCACTCACGCACCTTACCCACTCACCCTCAATTCAACCCCACTCACGCACCTTACCCACTCACCCTCAATTCAACCCCACTCACGCACCTTACCCACTCACCCTCAATTCAACCCCACTCACGCACCTTACCCACTCACGCACCTTACCCACTCACCCTCAATTCAACCCCACTCACACACCTTACCCACTCACCCTCTCGCTCATTCACTATCCCATTCAACCCCACTCACGCACCTTACCCACTCACCCTCTCGCTCATTCACTATCCCATTCAACCCCACTCACGCACCTTACCCACTCACCCTCTCGCTCATTCACTATCCCATTCAACCCCACTCACGCACCTTACCCACTCACCCTCTCGCTCATTCACTATCCCATTCAACCCCACTCACGCACCTTACCCACTCACTATCTATCCCTTTCAATCCCTCACACGCACCCTACCCACTCTCTATCCCAATCACACTCTTTTTTTCCCCCCCACTCTCTCACCTCCCCGCCCCGTTCCTCACCCTCCAAGGGGATCTCGGATGCCGCGGGCGGGCTGGGAGACATATTCTCCAAGTCTGAGAAGTTTGACAGAGACGGAACAGAAGGGGCACAGAGCGGGATGGGGCCGCTCTGTTCGCGGCTCTTTATATGCACCAGCGGATCGCGGAGCCGCCCCCGGGCCTGAGCCGTGAACCAGTGGGAACCGCTCACTGGGACCCGCCCTCCCTGGGACCCCTCACAACCCCAGTGACCTCACCCTCCGACGGCCCACGCAGTCGCTCACGACCCTCACCCTCCCGCTGCCCACCCAGTCACTCACTGCCCTCACCCTCCCACTGCCCACCCAGTCACTCACTGCCCTCACCCTCCCACTGCCCACCCAGTCACTCACTGCCCTCACCCTCCCACTGCCCACCCAGTCACTCACTGCCCTCACCCTCCCACTGCCCACCCAGTCACTCACTGCCCTCACCCTCCCACTGCCCACCCAGTCACTCACTGCCCTCACCCTCCCACTGCCCACCCAGTCACTCACTGCCCTCACCCTCCCGCTGCCCACCCAGTCACTCACTGCCCTCACCCTCCCGCTGCCCACCCAGTCACTCACTGCCCTCACCCTCCCGCTGCCCACCCAGTCACTCACTGCCCTCACCCTCCCGCTGCCCACCCAGTCACTCACTGCCCTCACCCTCCCGCTGCCCACCCAGTCACTCACTGCCCTCACCCTCCCACTGCCCACCCAGTCACTCACTGCCCTCACCCTCCCACTGCCCACACAGCCACTCACTGTCCTCACCCTCCCACTGCCCACCCAGTCACTCACTGCCCTCACCCTCCCACTGCCCACCCAGTCACTCACTGCCCTCACCCTCCCACTGCCCACCCAGTCACTCACTGCCCTCACCCTCCCACTGCCCACCCAGTCACTCACTGTCCTCACCCTCCCACTGCCCACCCAGTCACTCACTGCCCTCACCCTCCCACTGCCCACCCAGTCATTCACTGTCCTCACCCTCCCACTGCCCACCCAGACACTCACTGTCCTCACCCTCCCACTGCCCACCCAGTCACTCACTGCCCTCACCCTCCCACTGCCCACCCAGTCACTCACTGTCCTCACCCTCCCACTGCCCACCCAGTCACTCACTGCCCTCACCCTCCCACTGTTCACCCACACACTCACTGCCCTCACCCTCTCACTGCCCAACCACACACTCCCCTCGCCCTCACCCACCTACTGCCCACCCACACACTCACTACCCTCACCCTCACCCTCCCACTGCCCGCCCGCACACTCTGCCCTCACCCTCCCACGGTTCACCCACACACTCACTACCCTCATCCTCCCACTGCCCACCCACACACTCATTGCCCCGCCCTCCCACTGCCCACCCAGTCACTCACTGCCCTCACCCACCCATTACCCACCCACACACTCACTGCCCTCACCCTCCCACTGCCCACCCAGTCACTCACTGCCCTCACCCTCCTACTGCCCTCAGCATCCCGCTGCCCACCCAGTCACTCACTGCTCTTACCGTCACACGGCCCACCCACACACTCACTACCCTCATCGTCCCACTGCCCACCCACACACTCACTGCCGTCACCATCACACTGCCCACCCACACACTCACTGCCCTCACCCACCCACAGCCCACCCACGGACCCATTCCCCTCACCCTCCCACTGCCAATCCAAACACTGCCCTCGCCCTCCCACTGCCCACCCAGCCACTCACTGCCCTCACCCTCCTACTGCCCTCACCCTCCCACTGCCCACCCAGTCACTCACTGCCCTCACCCTCCTACTGCCCTCACCATCCCACTGCTCACCCAGTCACTCACTGCCCTCACCGTCACACTGCCCACCCACACACTCACTGCCCTCACCCTCCCACTGCCCACCCACAGACCCATTCCCCTCCCCCTTCCACTGCCCATCCAACCACTGCCCTCGCCCTCCCACTGCCCACCCAGACACTCCCTCCCCTCACCCTCAACTTCTCAGTGCCCACCCAGTCAGACTCTCCTCACCCACACCCTCCCATTGCCCATCTAGTCACCACTGCCCTGACCCTCCCACTGCCCATCCAGGTATTCACTCCCTTCACCCTTGCCCTCCCACGTCCCACCCAGACTGTCACTCCCAACAACCTCCCACTCACACTCCCATACACTTCCTCCTCCCTCCCACTCCCACTTCTATTCCCGCTCTTAGTCTCACATTCCCATTCCCCTTCTCTCAAACTCCCATTTCCACCCCTGCTCTCCCTCCCACACTCACCCACACTCTCACTCAAACGCACACCCACCCTCACTGCTGCCACGCTTCTCCTCACTCACTGTCATCCACACTCCCATCTTCACGCCCCTTTCATCACCCTCACACTCCAATTCACACCTTCACACTCATTCACCAACACTCCCATTCTTATCCCCTCCACTCCCACTGCCAGCCCTTACACACCTTCACAGCCGTGTTTCTCCCTTGCAAAGTCTCAGTAACTGAGCATGCACAGCCCAGAGGATTAAGGAATCTCCAATGTTCATACTGCCTTTCAGGGAAGACCTTTCCCTTCATTTCAGTCCACCAATTCAGCCCTGTCATCCTGAGACAGTTTGAGACTCTAATCAGGGCGACAGGACTCTCAATGTCCACCTGTCAGTGCCTGTCAGAAACCAGCAATTTCATTGAAATCACCTCTCATTCTTCTAAAGTGTACAAAAGTAGGGAGCTGTGTACTGTTAACCAGATCCACCTCATTCCAAATTTTATCTACTCTCCCCAGCTTCATGGCAGGGCTGGGGAAACATCATCACTTGTATTCACACAGCTTATTTTATCGTCTAAGTTTGTACTGCCAGCAAATCAGATATACAAGTCATTAACCTAAGTAGTCAATGTAGAAATGACTGAAGTCATGACATTAATCCATGTGACACCCCATTAGTTGCAGCCTGTCAACTTAAAAATGACTGGATTGTTTTCCAAGTCTGTTTTCTGACAGTTAATTCATCTTCCATGCGAGCTGTTATAATGCCCACTATCCCAGAATCCTTACTTTGTGCCTTTTCATTTAGCATCTAATCAAATGTCTTTTCAATATCTAAATATATAAATTCACTGCTTCTCCTTTATTAACTCTGCTCAAAATCCTGTTACACTTGAATTTACTGGCATTTGTCTGAAGGTTGATGTCAGTTAACAGGCCTGTATTCTCTCTGTCTCTCCTTTTCTTAAATATTAAACGTTTCAATCATTTAAACATTTACACAATTGCCAAATTTTCAATTCACTGGGGCTGCTCCAGAATCTGGAGAATTTTGACAGATCCAGATCAGTGCATCGACTAATTCTGCAGCCACTTTTTTCAAAATAGTCAAACCATGAGCTGCTGGAAATTTGTGATCAGAGATAATGGGAACTGCAGATGCTGGAGAATCCGAGATAATAAAATGTGGAGCTGGATGAACACAGCAGGCCAAGCAGCATCTTAGGAGCACAAAAGCTGACCCAAATGGTCTAGGCCCTTCATCAGAGAGGGGGGATGGGAAGAGGGTCCTGAAATAAACAGGTAGAGAGGGGTAGGCGGATCGAAGATGGATAGAGGAGAAGATAAGTGGAGAGGAGACAGACAAGTTAAAGGGGCAGGGATGGAGCCTGTAGAGGTGAGTGTAGGTGGGGAGATAGGGAATAGGTCAGTCCAGGGAGGACGGACAGGTAAGAGGAAGAGCAGGTTAGAGAGGCGGGGACAAGCTGGGTAGTTTTGGGATGCAGTGGGGGAGGGGGAGATTTTGAAGCTTGTGAAGTCCACATTGATACTATTGGGCTGCAGGGTTCCCAAGTGGAATATGAGTTGCTGTTCCTGCAACCTTCGGGTGGCATCATTGTGGCATTGCAGGAGGCCCATGATGGACATGTCGTCTCAGGAATGGGAGGGGTAGTTGAAATGGTTTGCGACTGGGACATGCAGTTGTTTATTGTGAACTGAGTGGAAGTGTTCTGCAAAGCGGTCCCCAAGCCTCCGCTTGGTTTCCCCAATGTAGAGGAAGCCACAATGGGTACAGTACACCACATTGGCAGATGTGCAGGTGAACATATGCTTAATATGGAAAGTCATCTTGGGGGCAGGGATGGGGGTGAGGGTGGAGGTGTGGGGGCAAGTGTAGCACTTCCTGTGGTTGCAGGGGAAGGTGCTAGGTGTGGTGGGGTTGAAGGGGAGTGTGGAGCGGACAAGGGAGTCACGGAGAGAGTGGTCTCTCTGGAAGGCAGACAAGGGTAGGGATGGAAAAATGTCTTGGGTGGTGGGGTCAGATTGTAGATGGCGGAAGTGTCGGAGGATGATGTGTTATATCCGGAGTTTGGTCGGGTGGTATGTGAGAACGAGGAGGATCCTCTGGGGGCGGTTGTGGCGGGGGCGGGGTGTGAGGGATGTGTTGCGGGAAATGCAGGAGACGTGGTCGAGGGCGTTCTCGACCACTGTGGGGGAGATGTGGCGGTCCTTGAAGAACACTGACATCTGGGATGTGCGGGAGTGGAATGTCTCATCCTGGGAGCAGATGCAGCAGAGGCAAAGGAATTGGGAATAGGGGATGGAATTTTTGCAGGGGGATGGGTGGGAGGAGGTGTATTCTCGGTAGCTGTGGGAGTTGGTGGGCTTGTAATGGACATCAGTTTCTAGCTGGTTGCCTGAGATGGAGACAGAGAGGTCCAGGAAGGTGAGGAATGTGTTGGAGATGGCCCAGGTGAACTTGAGGTTGGGGTGGAAGGTGTTGGTGAAGTGGATGAACTGTTCGAGCTCCTCAGACCGTGTCTCCCGCATTTCCCACAACTCATCCCTCACACCCCGCCACGGCAATAACGCCCAAATAGAATCCCCCTAGTCCTCACATACCACCCCACCAACCTCCGGATACAACGCATTTTCCTCCGACACTTCCGCCATCTACAATCCGACCCCACCACCCAAGACATTTTTCCATCCCCACTCTTTTCTGCCTTCCGGAAAGACCACTCTCTCCGTGACTCCCTTGTCCGCTCCACACTGCCCTCCAACCCCACCACACCAGGCACCTTCCCCTGCAACCGCAGGAAATGCTACACTTGCCCCCACACCTCCTCCCACACCCCCATCCCAGCCCCCAGGATGACTTTCCATATCAAGCAGATGTTCACCTGCACACCTGCCAATGTAGTATACTGCATCCACTGTACCCGTTGTGGCATCCTCTACATTGGGGAAACCAAATGGAGGCTTGGGGACCGCTTTGCAGAACACCTCCACTCAGTTCGCAATAAACAACTGCACCTCCCAGTCACGAACCATTTCAACTCCCCCTCCCATTTCTTAGACGACATGTCCATCCTGGGCCTCCTGCAGTGCCACAATGATGCCACCCAAAGGTTGCAGGAACAGCAACTCATATTCCGCTTGGGAACCCTGCAGCCTAATGGTATCAATGTGGACTTCACCAGCTTCAAAATCTCCCCTTCCCCCACTGCATCCCAAAACTACCCCAGCTCGTCCCTTCCTCTCTAACCTGTTCTTCCTCTCACCTATCCCCTCCTCCCACCTCAAGCTGCACCTCCATTTCCTACTGACTAACCTCATCCCTCCTCCTTGACCTGTCCGTCCTCTCTGGACTGACCTATCTCCTCCCTGCCTCCCCACCTACACTCACCTTTACTGGCTCCATCCCCGCCTCTTTAACTTGTCTGTCTCCTCTCCACCTATCTTCTCCTCTATCCATCTTTGATCCACCTTCCCCTCACTCCCTATTTATTTCAGCACCCTCTCGCCCTCCCCCTTGTCTGATGAAGGGTCTCGGCCCGAAATGTCAGCTTTTGGGCTCCTAAGATGCTGCTTGGCCTGCTGTGTTCATCCAGCTCCACACTTCGTTATCTTGGATGCTAGAAATTTGTCAGCTTTCAGTCTTGCTAATTTTTGCAATATTTCTTCATGGAGTAAGAATCAAACCTGGGACCCTGGTGGTGGGACGCAGCAGTGCAAACCACTTAGCCTCCATGCTGCCTCATTTTTCTTTTCTAGCATCAATTACTTTAAATTTCTTACCGTTTCCAGTATTTGATTTTTGTCTTCCACTGTCACTAAATATTCATTTAAAGTTCCTGCTGTCCCCTTGGTTCAAATTATAATTTCTCCTGTCTCAGCCTTTGAGACCTATGCTTACTTTTGCTAAATTATTCCATTTTGCATGCTTGTAGAATTTCTCACAATTCACTTTTATATTCAATGTTGCGGTCATCCTTTGTTGGTATCTAAAACTCTGCCAGCATTCAGCCTTACTGCTCTTAGCAATCTTGTTAATCTCATTTTTTTTTAAAACCTTTCAGTTAGCTATTTCCTCATGGAGAATTCAGTTACCAGTGGAATATATATTTATACAGAATTATGAATTATGAAATGTTTCGTGCTTGTTATCTACCATCATAACTTTTAATAAAATTTCACAATCTGCCTCTAGCAACAATGCCTCAGAGGAAAAAAGATCCTTTCCCTACCTTAAATGGGAGATCTCTTATTCTTAAATTGTGCATCTGTGGTGATTGTAATGAGGTCAGCCAGATCAACCTCAAAGAATATGAGCTCCCTGGTAGGGGCTGTTACTCTGGTCCAATCAGGGAGCCCTGGCTGACAGATATAAACAGGAACGTCGGGAATTCTGTTCACTCTAGGACTTGGCTCAGAGGGAGCTCAGCCAGTGTCAAGGACTCTTCACATGCAAATAAAGGGTAGCTTTCTGGCAGGATATCAGTCTCTTATTTCGGTGGCAACAATAGAAAAGCATGTTCCTGAAGAAATTCACTCACAACAGTTGTCTTTGAGTTGGAGTAAGCATCTCGGACATGATGCTCTAATTTGAGAAGCTTGACTCATTTGATCCTGCCATCAAAGTCTGTACCCTGTATGTGGAAAGAAAGGGTTTATTTTTGTTCCAGCCAAGAAAGCAACGAATAATTCTCCAAACAGCTTGTTGACTCGCAGCTCTCTTGGCTATTAGGAGTCTAATTTTCCCTGAAAACCTTTCAAGATTTGGCGGATTTAGCTAAAGAATATTATGACCTCCAGAGTCCTCTAATTCGGACACTTTCAGTTTTACTCGGCAATTCGAGAACCAGGGGAATTGGTGTCGGGATTTTTGACTCATTTAAGATGACTGGCAGTGACCTGTGACTTTGATTTAACCCTGAATGAGATGCTGAGAGACCATTTGCTATGTAGGATTAATGGTGTAACCAGGCAAAAGTGCCTACCAGCTGAAGCCCAACTGGACCTTAAACAGACACCACAACTGGCTTTTTCATTGGAAAATGCAGCAAGTGGGACGTATGAGTTTCAGGGTGTTCCAATGGAAATGGACATCCTTGCCAGTCTAGCTGAGTCTGGGGGACACTACTTAGTGAAGGTAATTTCATAGCCTCACTCAGGACATATCCTGAACAGAGGGAGACAAGGTCAACCCACTGCAAAACCCCAAAACAAAGCCAAGCCTCAGCCAAACAGATGAAATTTTCTTCAGGATCTGGGCCAGTAAGCTACTGTAGTTGATGAGATCCCCGTAGCCAATCAAATATATACAACAAAAGAAATATGGACAGTCAATGAGAAATGTGATATGCAATGTCAATTAAATACATACTGTGAACAAGATGTGTGCAGGCAGTGGAATATGTGTATCAAGTGGGCTATGAACAAGCAGTACAGTCTGTACAGCCAGTAGAATATCTTTAGCCAGTGTGATGTGGCCATGCAATGGGATATGAACACTCACTAGGATATGCATCCAGTGGGATATGAACAGGCGTGGGTTATGTATAGCCAGTGGAATATGTATAGTCAGTAAGACATGTACAGGCAGTGGGGTATGTACAGGCAGTGGGGTATGTACAGGCAGTGGGATATGTACATGCAGTGGGATATGTACAGGTGGTAGGATATGTACAATCAGTGGGATATGTACAGGTGGTAGGATATGTACAATCAGTGGGGTATGTACAGGCGGTAGGATATGTACCGTCAATGGGATGTGTACAGGCGGTAGGATATGTACAATCCGTGGGATATGTACAGGCGGTAGGATATGTACAATCAGTGGGATATATAGGGTCAGTGGGATATGAAGAGCTAGTGGGACATATACAGGCAGTACGATATGTACAGTCAGTGGGATATGTACAGGTGGTAGGATATGTACAATCAGTGGGATATTAAGAGCTAGTGGGACATGTGCGGGTGGTAGGATATGTACAATCCATGGGATATGTACAGGCGGTAGGATATGTACAATCAGTGGGATATGTACAGGCGGTAGGATATGTACAGTCAGTGGGATATGTATGGGCAGTAGGATATGTATAGGCAGTGGGACATATAGGGTCAGTGGGATATGAAGAGCTAGTGGGACATGTGCGGGCGGTAGGATATGTACAATCAGTGGGATATGTACAGGCGGTAGGATATGTACAATCAGTGGGATATGTACAATCAGTGGGATATGTACAGGCAGTGGGACATGTACAGGTGGTAGGATATGTACAATCAGTGGGATATGTACAATCAGTGGGATATGTACAGGCAGTGGGACATGTACAGGTGGTAGGATATGTACAATCAGTGGGACATACAGGGTCAGTGGGATATGAAGAGCTAGTGGGACATGTGCGGGCAATAGGATATGTACAGTCAGTGGGATATGTACGCGCAGTAGGATATGTACAGTCAGTGGGATATGTACAGGCGGTAGGATATGTGCAATCAGTGGTATATATAGGGTCAGTGGGATATGAAGAGCTAGTGGGACATGTGCGGGCGGTAGGATATGTACAGGCAGTGGTATATATAGGGTCAGTGGGATATGAAGAGCTAGTGGGACATGTGCGGGCGGTAGGATATGTACAGGCAGTGGGATATATAGGGTCAGTGGGACATGAAGAGCTAGTGGGACATGTGCGGGCGGTAGGATATGTACAGGCAGTGGGATATATAGGGTCAGTGGGACATGAAGAGCTAGTGGGACATGTGCGGGCGGTGTGTTATGCTTAACCAGCAGGACATTGAAATCAGACACAACCAGAGTGTATTTTGTACCTTTGCCAACATCAATACCTTTTCCAATTGGCATTTGCCATGGAGCAGCATTGATTTGTTAGCTGACTGGGGGACAGAAAATTGTAATAAATAAAATGATTTCTTGCCATTGATGTCGTGAAACTTCATAGGGACTGGAGGTGTCTCAGATGTTTTCTACACAAACTCAGTGAGTTTGACTATACCAGTTGATTAATCAGTCTGTGAGCCAGCACTGCCAATTTGGCACAAGTTATGAGACATTAAGTTATTAAGTCTTTGCTGGTTCAACTAGCCAAGGTTTGGTTTTATTATTTCTGGTGTTTACTTCAATCCAGTTCAATTCTATCTCCACTTTGTTGTGGCAGTTTTGATGTAACTGAATAGCTTGTTAGGCCAGAGATAATAGAAACTGCAGGTGCTGGAGAATCCGAGATAATAAGATGTAGAGCTGGATGAACACAGCAGGCCAAGCAGCATCATAGCAGCCGGAAGGTTGACATTTTGGGTCTAGACTCTTCCTAGGCCCAAAACGTCAGCCTTCTGGCTCCTATGATGCTGCTTGGCCTGCTGTGTTCATCCAGCTCTACACCTTATTATCTCAGCTTGTTAGGCCATTTCAGAGGGAAGTTAAGAATCAAACACATTGCTGTCAGTCTGAAATAACATGTAGGTCAGACCAATTAAGGATGGCAGATTTCTCTCCCTAAAGGATATGACCGAACCAGTGTAATCAGTGCAGCAATGCGCTGTGTTTATACAGTGGGCCATGTCTAGACAGTGGAATGTGGGTAGACAGTGGACTGTGGGTAGACAGTGGGCTGTGGCTAGACAGTGGACTGTGGGTAGACAGTGGACTGTGGGTAGACAGTGGACTGTGGGTAGACAGTGGGCTGTGGCTAGACAGTGGGCTGTGGGTAGACAGTCGACCATGTCTAGACAGTGACTGTGAGTATACAATGGGCTGTGGGTGGACAGTGGGCTGTAGGTGGACAGTGGGCTGTGGGTAGACAGTGGGCTGAGGATAAATAGTATGTTGTGAATGGACCTCACACTTATTCACATTAAACTACATCTACCAAATTTTGGCCCATTATCCTAACTTGACTGTATCCATTTGTAAGTTTTTTAGTTCTTCATGGCAACTTATTTTCCCACCAATTTCAGCATCATCTGCAAATGTGCTTGTATTGCTCTTCCTGCATGTAAGTCATTAATATAGATTGTAAATAGTTGGGGTTAGTTGAGAACCAAACCTAGTGGTACCCCACTAGTTATGGCTTGCCAAACAGAAAAAGCCCATTTATCCTGAGTCTCTGAATAGGAAGAGATTAGGGGGATATGGGCCAACTGCTGACAAATGGGACTAGATTAATTTTGGATATCTGGTCAGCATGGAAGAGTTGGACCCAAGGTCTGTTTCCCTGCCACACAACCCTATATCTCTATAACGCTGCTTTTTATTGGTTGCCCTGTCCTCTATCCAAGTTAATAAATGATCCCAAGCCCAATGTGATATTACCTTACATGTTAACTTTTTCTGTGGCACCTTATCACATGCTTTCTTGAAGTCCAGCTATATTACATCTGTAGAATCCCTATGTCCACATTGCTTATAACAAGGTGATATCAACAATAGTGCTTTCAGCAGCACTCGCTCAGCAGTAACAGACTCACACTATACTAGCCCCACTCAGCTCCTGACTGCATTATTGTAGTCTTAATCCAAACATAGATAAAAGAACTAAATCCCAGAGAATGGCAGGTAGGTGACTGCCATTGACATTAAGGCTACATCTCATCGTGTGTGACATCAAGGAATCCTGGCAAAACTGGAGTCAACGGGAATCAGGGGAAAACTTTCTGCTTGGTTGGAATCTCACCTGACATGCGGGAAGATGGTGTGGTTGTTGGAGACCAGTCATCTCATTGGGACAAATTTCTTTGGACAGAGACCTAGGCCCACAGTTTGTCAGCTGCTTCATCAACGACCTTCCCTCCATCATAAGGTCGGAAACGTTCACTGATGATTACACAATGTTCAGCCACATTTACAACTCCTCAGATACTGAAGCAATTTATGTCCAAATGCAGCAAGATGTGGACCATATCCAGGCTTAGGCTGAAAAGTGGCAAATAACATCCCCACAACTGCCAATGACCATCTCCAATAGGAAATCTAATTCCCTCGCATGTGTCAATGCCATTGTAATTTCCCCTGATTCATTTAACCATAATCTGAGATGCCAGGGTCTCAAATTTAAAGCGAATGTAACTTTGGCTTCTGTAACATCCCACTGATGATAATACTGATTGATTTTCTGGGTTCAAAACCAAAGTTACAAAATATAGGCAATTAGCAGTTTGTGAGGACTTTCAGACAGTTTATTCAGAAGCAGCAGGTTTGATGCGATGCATTATTATTCAATGAGACAAAGAAAGGAAATACCACCCATGACAGATGAGAACATTTTAATGATCCCAGAAGTGTTCCTGAAAACCATGGACTCCTCAAATTTGCACTGATGGTGTGTTCATCTTCACAGTCCTTGAAAATCTGAAGCAATGTTCTTCCTTTGAACTCCTAATCTTCTCCCAAGAAGGTGCTGGCATGTTCCACTGTGCTCTCCATCTAACTCCCTCCTCACTGACCCGCGTTAATATTCGCCATTGTGGAGCCAGCAATAAATACCATGCCGATCATTTGTCTAGACCCTTTTGGCCAATCGTCACAGCACAGCTACAAATGACGTCACAATTATCCCTTGCTCACCATCCTCTGAAAGTCACTTTAATTCCTCCTAAGAGCAAAATAACTTCCTATTTTCCAGAACAGTGCATTGATAGCAAATATGTTTTCCATTAATTGAAGGGTCAATAACAAAGGGGCTTAATTTTAACGTGAAAGGCAAGCGGTTCAGAGGGGATTTGAAGGTAAGTTTTTCACCCAGACGGTCTGGAATGGACCACCTGAGAGTAGCTGAGGCAGGAAATGACACAACTTTTCAAATACTCATGCAAGTATTTTTTATGTCTGAGTATTTGAAATGTCATAAAATTCAAGGCCATAGACCTTGTGCAGAGAAGTCAGACTAGTGTAGTTAGTAAAATATTTTTGGCAGCCGATGAGCCAAAGAGGCTCTTCTGTACTGCACATTTTCATTGTACCAGGTAAAACGCAGCTACCAGTTCAACAGAGCATCATGGCCTCGATGATCCCGGTGATTCTTAGGGACCTGTTTTTTTTTGTACTTTTCTCTTTCTTTATTAGAAACGTGGAAAGCTAGTCATGGCCGCAACAGCAGTGAAACAAGACCCCATGCTGCACAGTGAATATTAGGAAGCTTCAGTTGTAAAGGGAAGCCAATTTCCAACAGTGTGGGTCACCACGTGGTAAAGCAGCAGGAATCCCTTGGCTCTGTGTGCTTGGTGTTGAGTCACTGTGAGATAACTTGCTGCAGGAAAACTTGCAGATGAAAGAACAAGTTGTTGTCAGGTCATTTTCAATTCTGCTTTGATGTGCGACTGGTGCAACAGGACTGAACAGGTTGAAATGTTCTATTACAGTGTGGAGCTGGAGGAATGTCAACTTTCCTGCCCCTCTGATGCTGCCTGGCCTGCTGTGTTCCTCCAGCTCCACACTGTGTTGTCTTTGATGCCAGCATCTGCAGTTCTTGCTATCTCTTCAAATGTCACATTGTTGTTCAAAAATGGAGGCAGGAAACAAATAAATATTGAGGATCCAAGACAACAAAGTGTGGAGCTGGCTGAACATAGCAGGCCAAGCAGCGTCTCAGGAGCACATCGATAGCTCTCCTATTTTAATGTTTCTAAAAGAGCTCCACTACAAACTTAAATCAACAGGTCACTATTCCCCTTCTTTAGCAGTAATGAGGCTGCAGTACTGACAGTCTCCCAGCGCTGTGTCTGACTGGCTCAATGGCTTGCACTGCTGCCTCACAGCGCCAAGGACCTGCGTTTGATTCCAGCTTCGGTGGACTGTCTGCATGGAGTTTGCACATTCTCCCCATATCTGTGTGGATGTCCTCTGGGCACTCTGGTTTCCTCCCACAATCCAAATATGTGCAGGGTGTTTGGGTTGGCCATGCTAAAATACGCATGGCGCTAAGAGATGTGAGGGCTATGTGTGTTAGACATGGGAAATCCAGGGTTAGGAAATGGGTCTGGGTGGGATGCTGTTTGGAGGGGCAGTGTGGACTTGTTGGGCTGATTGGCCTGTTTCCACACCGTAGGGATTCTATGAAGCTTCAGAAGATTCTAATCAACAGCTACTCAATTTTCACTCTTCCCTGAGCAACTGAGTGGGTCCCCTGCCCACACTGGCTGACTCCGACACTTCCAGCACCAGCAGCTTTTATATCCCTCACCTTTATCGATATTCATCTCATCTGGAATCACGGTCACCTGCTCACTTGTCATAGTTTATGGGAGTCACCACAGTAAAGGAAGGAGATAAGCAGACCATCTATGGTCTCTATAATAAGGAATGGACTGATGGTGATTGAGAGAAGTATGTGCCAGGCCCTTCTAGCAGTGAGACGGCATAAGGCAGCCTGTTCACATGAGCTACAGAGACTTGGGGCAGAACCTTGTGCTGTTCTCAGCAGTGAGAAGAAAGGAAGACAGGGAGTTTCATTAAATGGTGTTACATTGGGAGTTTCACTGGGAGAGAATTTCACTGGGAGGAGTTCCGGTGGCAGTGAGTTTCACTGGGAGGAAATTTTTAAGGCAGTAGTAGATAGAGTCTTGATAGACTGGGAGGAGGAAGTGAAAGTTTATCAGGGGTAGGCAGGAATGTGGAATAATCAGATCAACTATGATCTTGTTGAGTGACACAGCAGGCTTAAAGGGTTGAGTGGCCTACTTCTGCTTCTACTTTGGATGTTTATATATTAGAATGATCTCATGAGGGAGGCTTTTGGAAAGTCAGGTATATGGTATCAAGAGCATGTGGGATCAGGGTCAGGAGGGACATAGTGATGTCAGTGGGCATGGACTGAGAGTTGAGAGCAGGCATGTCAACATCCACTCCCACATGGGCCTGTCCCAATCACAGGATAAAGTCCCACTCCATCATTCTCATTTACTTTATTATCGAGATATCGCTGTAAAGGATTGCCTTCATAAATTGACAACTGGCCTTCATTCTGTCACAACGTCACCAATTGAAAAAATTCCATATATTTTGATTCCTGCTTTTTGGCCTCGACCAGATGTAGATAACTGGGCTGGATTTTGGTTTTGGGCCAAGACTGAAGGCCTTTTAATGTGGCAGAGGGACCCAGGCCTGGAATCAAGTCCACATTTTCAACAGAACCCTTCGTGCCGTCAGGGGGAAAATCCCAAATTCAGCAGGATTTATTGCATCTTTGAACATTAGTTACTTCAACAAAATAACTCTGGGTCCAGAAGTGTCAACGTTAAACAGGTAAATCCTGTAATAGGGTTCAGGATAATGGGGGAGGTCATACATTTACAAGGGAGAGAGGAATGTGGAAGTTGGGAGGGTGAAAAAGGTGGGGGTACTTGCTGGTGTTAGGTGCAGCTCTGTGGACGCTAAGTACCAGTGTAGCTGGGTACTGATCAGAACATTAAAATTAATAAGGAGGAGGTATTAGATGTTTTAGCAAGTGTAAAGGTGCATAAATCCCCAGGACCTGATAAGTTGTATCCCATGTTACCATGGGAGGCAAGGGAAGAAATTACTGGGGCCCTGGCGGAGATATTGATACTCTGCTGGTCACAGGATGACTGGAGGATAACTAATGTGGTTCCTTTGTTCAAAAAAGGGCAGCAGGAGCAGGTCAGGTAATTGTGGACCGTTACTCTGACGTCAGTGATAGGGAAATTATTAGAAAAAAAATCAGAGATAGCATTAATCAACAGTTGAAAAGCCAGAGCTTATCAAAGATAGTCAGCACAGATTTGTTGCAGGGAGATTCCATCTGACTAACTGAATTGAGTCGGTGACTAAATATATTGATCAGGGTAGAGCAATTGGACTTCAGTAAGGCCTTTGACAAGGTCCCATGTGGAAGGCTGGTTGAAGATACTGCGTCCAGTTCTGGTCGCCATATTATAGGAAAGATGTGGATGCTTTGGAGAGGGTTCAGAGGAGGTTTACCAGGATGCTGCCTGGACTGGAGGGCTTATCTTATGAAGAGAGGTTGACTGAGCTAGGTCTCTTTTCATTGGAGAAAAGGAGGAGGAGAGGGGACCTGATTGAGGTAAACAAGATAATGAGAGGCATAGATGGAGTTGATAGCCAGAGACTATTTCCCAGGGCAGAAATGGCTAGCACGAGGGGTCATAGTTTTAAGCTGGTTGGTGGAAAGTATAGAGGGGATGTCAGAGGCAGGTTCTTTACGCAGAGAGTTGTGAGAGCATGGAATGCGTTGCCAGCAGCAGTCGTGGAAGCAAGGTCATTGGGGTCATTTAAGAGACTGCTGGACATGCATATGGTCACAGAAATTTGAGGGTGCATACATGAGGATCAATGGTCGGCACAACATCGTGGGCTGAAGGGCCTGTTCTGTGCTGTACTGTTCTATGTTCTATGTTCTATGTTGTAAGATGCAAGAGCCCAGTGTGATCCAAGGTGCACTGGTAAACTGAATCCAAAATTGGCTTGCAAATAGGAGGTGCAGGATGGTAGTGGATGGTTGTTTTTGTGATTGGAAGCCATTGACCAGTGGTGCATCACAGGGATCGATGCTGGAATCCTTGCTGTTTGTTAGATACATTAATAACTCAGATGTGAAGGTAGAAGTTAGAATCAGTAAACTTTTTAAGTGACACAAGAACTTGGGGAAAATAAAAACACAATGAACTGCGAATGCTGGAAATCAGAAATCTCAGCAGGTCTGGCAGCATCTGCGGAGAAAAGGCAAAAGGAACATGTTGGGTCCAGTGCCTGATCTTTAGAACTGATTGTAGCTAGCAAAAGGTTGGTGTATATGCTAGAGAAGGGGTGCGGGAAGGGGGACCAGAGTAAACTAAAGGTGAAGATGGAGCCCGGATAGAGAGAAACACAATCGGGCAGACAAAGCACAAGGTAAAGGTCAGCCTGGGAGAAGGAATAGCTGCTAGTGCAGGCCATTAGTAGCTGACAATGAGTTGTTAGTTGTAGCAGTCCATGTGATGACTGGTGTATTGGGATGAGGGTGAGGAGATGGGAGAAGGTGGTCAGGCCCCAAAATCATGAGCTTGAGTCCAGAAGGCTGCAGAGTTCCCAAGTGGAAAATGAGGTGCTTTTCTTCCAAAGCTCAGCTTTGCTGGAGCAAGCCTGAGACAGAGATGCTGGCCAGGGTAAAAGGCAGGGTACTGAAATGGCAGCCAACCAGAAGCTCAGAGTCATTTTGCAGACAGATCATAGGGTTTCTGCAAAGTGGTCACCAAGCCTGGGTTCATCTCCCCAGTGTGTGTGGCATGGTGGTTCAGTGGTTAGCACTCCTGCCTCACAAGCCAGGGATCCGGATTGAGCGCCACGCACAGGCCACTGTGTGGAGTTTGCATATTCTCCCCGTGTCTGCGTGGGTTTCGTCCCACAGTCCAAAGATGTACAGATTATGGGTTGGCCGTGCTAAACTGCTCAGTGTTCAGAGATGTATAGGCTCTGAGGATTAGCCACAGGATACGAAGGGTTACAGGGAAAGGGTAGAGGTTGGATGTAGGGGGAATGTTTTCTGGAGAGTCGGTGTGGACTCGATGGGCTAAATTGCCTGTTTCCACATTGTAGGGATTGTATGTAGATGAGACCACATTGTGAGCAGCAAATACAGTTCACTAGATTGAGTGGAGTGAGGTAAATTGCTGCTTCACCTGGAAGGTGTGTCTGTGGTCTTGGATAGCGAGGAGGGAGGAAGTAAATGGGCAGGTATTACACCTTCTGTGTTTTCATGGGAAGTGGAGGAGTGGATACCAAGATTCCTGGAGGGAACAGTCCCTGTGGAAGGCTGACAAGGGATGGGATGGGACTATGTGTATGGTGGTGGCAGAAATGGCAGCTAATGATCCTTTGGATGTGGATGCTGGTAGGATGGTAGGTGAGGCAAGGGGGGATCCTGTCATTATTGGGGGAGGGCCAAAGCATGGGAGATGGGTCAGGCACAGATAAGGGCCCTGTCAACCACAGTGGTGGAGAATCCTTGGTTGAGGAAGAAGGTGGACATTCTGGAGGCCCCTTTGTCAAAGCTGGCGTCATCAGAGAAGATGCAAGAGATGGAGGAAATGGGAGAATGGAATAGAGTCTTTACAGGAAGCAGGGTGTGAGGATGTACAGTAAAGGTAACTGTGGGAGTCGGTGGGTTTGTAGTGAATATTGGTGTCTGGTCTGTCCCCAGAAATAGAAACACAGATGTCAAGGAAGGGAAGAGAGGAGGAACAAAGAACCTCGGCGTACAAGTCAATAGATACCAGCACAGGTAGACAGGGTGGGGAAGAAGGCATATGGATGCTTGTCTTCATTAGCTGTGGGTTAGAATTTAGGAGCAAGGAAGGCTTGTTACAACTTTAGAAAGCCCTGGTTAGGCCACACATGGAACGCTGTGTGCAGTTCTGGTCACCACTCTGTCTAAGGACATTATAGCACTAGAGAAGGTGCGAGTGGAGGTTCACCAGGATATTGCCTTGGATGGAAAATCACAGTCATGAAGAGAGACTGGATAGGCTGGGTTTGTTTTCCCTGGTGCAGAGGAGGCCGATCAGATTGAGGTATATAAAATTATGAGGAGCTTGGGGACAGTAGATCATGAGAATTATTTCTCCACAGCAGATGTGCCTAAGACTGAAGGGCATAAGTTTTAAGATGAGGAGTGAGTGATTTACAGGAAGTGCGGGTTGCAATCTGAGGAAAATATTTTTTACTCAGAAGTAATTCACCTGCTGAGTTTCTCTACATTTTCTGATTGGGTGACACAGTGATTAGCACCGCTGCCTCACAATGCCAGGGATCCGGGTTCGACCCCAGCCTCAGGCAACTGTCAGTGTCTGCGTGGCTTTCCTCTGGGCACTCCAGTTTCCTCCCCCACAGTCCAAAGATGTGCAGGTTAAGTGGATTGGCCGTGCTAACTTACCCATATAGTGTTCAGCGACATGTAGATTAGGCGGGTTAGCCGTGTGAAACGCAGGGTTAGGGGGATGGGTCAGGGTGGGATGTTCTGCAGAGGGCTGGTGTGGACTTGAGCTGAATGACCTGTTTCCACGCTGTGAGGATTTTAAGTATCTCCAACATCCACAGTAATTTGCTTTTGCTACCGATATAAATGTTGGCAAATTTACAAATATTAGTCTGACAGTTGACAGAACAGAATTCAGTCTTCGGCAGGGGTAAACCATTATAACATTCAGTACCTGAGTCATGCCCTCTGTCTCGAATAAGAGATCTCCATTTTGGTCTCCACACTTCCTTTGAGAACTTGTTTCCTGATAATATGTCCAAGCAAAGCTTTTGGATTCCCTTTTTGTTTGTCACCAATTTATTCACATTTCTTCCCTGTAATGTTGTCTTTCTCCATTCTCCTTAATCATCCAGGAGTTTGGGCTTTCATCATGCCCCTTTTCCCTACCTGAGGGATTCTGCCTGGACTGGGTCTGACCGCTGTCCTCTAATGGTGGCTTGTTTAGCAAGGGTTCACTTGTGACCAGCCCTCCATGTAATGGCCCTCCATGCACACTCCTGCAATAATCCAGAAAACCTCCTCTCAACACACACACACACCAACACACACAGAATCACTCCCCTCCCTCACTCTTGCTGGAGCATGTTTCATTTGTTCGGTCATTAAGATTAATGTGGACACACGCAGAGGGTGTGGTTTGGGAAGAGTGTGTCAGTACCCAGAATGACACTAACACCACAGCATAAACCTCACTTCTTATGATCACATCTTCGCTGCATTTGTCGGTAATATTGGTTTAGTCAGAGTGAAAACGTGTAATGTTGTAATCACAGTCTAACACCACAAGAATTGAAGCACTGGCCACTTCTGAAAGTGAAGTGTTCCAGGAGCGACATCTATATTTGGCGATGTGTGGAGTTTGCCCAGTGACTGCCTGGATGAGACTGAGAGGGTATGGGCTGTCACCAGAATGTGGTCAGTGTGAAAAACCTCTACCCTTCACTGAACCACTCACTGACCTGGAGCGGGGAAATTCAGTGGGACACAAGAGGCTTAGAGGGCAAAAGGAATGAAAAGACAGGAGTCTTCGAAGTAGCAGTGGCAAGAACATAGAACTTAAAGCAACATGGATGTTAAATGTGAAAGTTTTTAGGCTTAAACTGCAGTGGCAACTGCACGAAGATGCATTTTAAACCTTCCTTGTTAGAATGCCTTTAAGTGACATTGATGGTGACTCACTGGGGGATCAGAGTAACAATTCATGATATTCAAGCCTGAAAAGCTCCAAATGGTGTCACGGCTTCTGCAAGTTTTGAGCCACGTGGATAAGCTCTGAGAAAGTTGCAGGCTCCTATCTAAGCATTTATTGTTCCTGGTGCCTTTCATTTCTAAGGCAGAGGATGGAGTGCAATTAAGTTAGTGTAGAGGCCTCGCAGATCAGAGGGCTGGGGTAGGTTAAAGGGATCAGGATGGGTGAGACTGTGGAGGGATTTGAACACAAGAATGAGAATGTTTAGCACAGGAGTGATGGTGAACAGAATTTGATGAGATCGAGGCTCAGGTTTACTGAGAGTGGATTACAGGATGTTGGTCGTGGATTATGGGATGTTGGTCAGGGAGGTGTCGAGCCAGTGCTGGGGTGCCCAGATGTTAGAATTACACCTAGGCCCCTCAGGGATAAGGGCAGGAATCACTCCTTCACACATACACAAGGGGTTTTGGAAATCTGAAACACTCTCCCCAGAAAGTCTGCTGAGGTTATGGTAAAGTAAGGAATTCAAAACTAAAATTTAGAGGCAAGAGTATTAAGTTATGTGAAAACAGGTCAGAGTTAACAGCAGATACAATCTGACTAAATGGTGTGAACATGCTGAAGGAACTGAGTGGCTTACTCCTCTTGCCATGGAAGATTCTGGTCAAATTCCAATGATGTTCCCAAATAATGCTGAACTGGGGCTGAAACAGGCTATGATTACCCACACATCATGCACTAGCCAGATTCTGCAGAGACCAGAAGATGTTTTGTGTTCACCCAAATATAGTGCTGTTACTCCCAGCTGAACGTGCAGGCCTGGGTGAAATGGTTAAGACTATTTAATGAGCTAGTGGCTTTTGAACAATGTGTCTGAACTCCCGCAAACACAAAAGTCCATAAGATCTTGTCAGCCACTGATTGTTTAATGAGCCCTTTCCACACTGATGTACTTAAGTAATGATACCACACTTATGAAGTAGAAACATAGCCAACATGGCCTGATTATGTCGCAGTGACAGTGGAGAATTCTATTCTCTCCTGTTGTGTCCTGTGCTTCCATACAGTACTCTGGCAAAATCAGAAATCTCATACATTCTCAAACATATTATCTCACACCTCTCGGCAACAGTTACAGATTTCCAAAAACACAACAAGTAAACTAGACGGTAACTCAGCTGTGGCGGTGGAGCGTTACTCCCTAGCCTCAGCTTATCCGTTGATAAAGTGCTCAGCAGCAGCTAGATGGAGGATCCACCAGAGCTTCAGGTAAGAGGGTCTCTTTGGGTTCTGTCTGTGCCGAGTGGCCTTTCACCAAGTTCAGTGCTGCTCCCTCCAGCTCACTGTGATCCATCAGGCAAGCTTCAGCCATCTCACTCACTGTCATTGCCACAAAGCCTGGGTCACTGGCCAGTTCCTGTAGCCCACGGATTGTCAGCACCTTTAATGGGAGAGGCAGAGAGGGTGAGAAATTCCACAGGGACAAGCTGGCTGACTGGGGAAGCGGGTGAAGAGGCTGATTTTTCTGAGCTTTGAACTCAGGGCACAGGTATTCTTTAAGGTCAGGAGAAATAAATTGGGATGAAATCAGGTCTATTTGGATAGCGTGTTGAGGACAGGTAGCACAGAGTGGGTTTGTACTTTCTTGTGTATAGGAAATTAGAGGATGATTTAATTGAGATGTTTAAGATGAGGGAAAGGTTTAAAAGGATTAACAGGGTAACTTATTTATAGAAGGTGCTGGGAAGGGGTGGCCTCTAGAACTAAGAGCAAGACCTTAAAAACAACGAGGCTGTTCAGTGGTGGATACACTGGGCAGAGCAGCTGCTACTCACCCTCTGTTCACAAAACAAACAGGCTCAGGTTTACAATCGTGAGGTGGGATGGGGTTTCCGAATTCTTTGATCAACCCAATCACCCCATCCCACCTAAAGCGCTTTGGTATGACCCAGGTTCACCCGTGACACAGCACTGCCCCAATAACATGTCACTGGCATGTCTGGTATAGCCTCCTGTCTGAATTTCAGGGCTGGGAGATCACTCACTGGGGTACGTAGAGAAGGATTTTATTCAGCAGTTATCAGAGGTTGAGGCATGCATTACTGTGGTTACTGAAGGGGCTGATAAGCCTTACAAAGAGAGAGTGCTACTTATTCAGGGAGTGCCAGTTTTTAATGTGGATTCTTTAGGAGGTTTGGATGTGGATTTTGTAAATGTACGCCTGGAGCACAAAATCAAGGAGGTTCGACTAAGCTTCTGATAATGCACTGGTTCACCATCAACACGTGGTATTGTTTTCAATTGTGCGCACTGCCACAGTGAGAGGTGGGAACGTTTTGGAGAAGGTGCAGAAGAACTTCATAAGGGTGGTTTGTAGAGTTGAGGACACTGGTTACAAGAGTGGATTGGACAGCCTGTGGCTGCTCTCCTACGAGGAGTTTTGAAGAGATCTTAAAAATCCCATGGGATCTGAATGCAGTCATCAGGGAATCTTTTCCCATTGGTAAAACAGTTGAGAACCGGAGGCTATAGATTCAAAGGCAGCAAAGGTAACATGAGGGAAAGAAACCTCTTTTACAGGGCGAATGGTTAGTGTTTGGAACACAGTGCCTGAGACTGTGACAGAGGCAGATTCAATCTTGACTTTCAAAAGGAATTAGAAAAGACAAGGCACAGAGGGAAAGGCAGAAATATTCTCACAGAGACCAGGCCAGTTACACACAAAGCCTACTTTATGCATGATTACAATTCTATGATTCTGGCTTCACTCATCCCAACCAGCGTGATCTGTGACTGCTCTGGGATACCCTCAATATTCGCACTGAACAGACAACACACCAAGTGGCCTGACGGGGAGGCTGAGGGTGTGCAGTTTTGGTTCTCTTCTTTAAGGAAATATATTATTTCATTGGAAGCAGTTTACAGAAGCTTCATAAGGATGATCTTTGGTATGGAGGGATTGTTTTATGAGCAAAAGTTTAACAGGTTGGGACTCTTCACTGCAGTTTAGAAGAATGAGAAATAATCTCATTGAAACATACAGGATTTTTAAGAGGCTGGACAGGGTAAATGCTGAGAGAATATTTACCCTCAAGGGTAGTCCAGGGCCAGAAGACATAGTCTCAGAACAGAAGGCCACCAATTTAAGACTGAGATGAGGAGGAATTTCTTCTCTAAGATGGTTGAGTTTCTTTGGAATTCCTTGCCCCCGGAGACCTCTTGGGGCAGAGTCTTTCTGTACATTTTGAGATTGAGAGATTCTTGATCAGTAGAGGAATTAAGAGTTATGGGAAAAGGGCAGGAAAATGGATGTGAAGAATGTTGGATCAGACATGATCTTAAAGGATATACAGCTGATCTGCTTGTATTTCCTGTGGCCTGATGGTCTTATGGGCTGTGGAGGATAACAGCTTGTGACATGGGGATTAGTGAGCTGTGAGGCGATTGTAGTGATGAAGCTAACAGTGTGGAACATGATGGTCTACCTGTTTTACGAGGTTGTTGACCGTCCAATAACTTTCCAAGTTCTTGGGTTTGTGACGGTGTTCACAGATTTGGTTCATGTCCACACTCTGGGTAAAAACAAAATGATTTATCTGAAGAGTGTTTGATGGGTATTTAAAGGCCATTACTGCAACACAACACACACACAGTGTGGATGATATGTGGACACCAAGCTCCATGTTCAGACGATATACAGACACAGGGCCCAGTGTGCGGATGATATGGGGACATCGGGCCCTGTGTGCGGGCGATATGCGGACACCAAGCCCAGCGGGCAGGCGATACAAGGACACCGGCCCCAGCGGGCGGGTGATATACGGACACCGGGCCCAGCGGGCGGGCGATATACAGACACCGGGCCCTGCGGGCCGGCGATATACAGATACTGGGCCCTGCGGGCGGGCGATATATGGACACCGGGCCCAACGGGCGGGCGATAGATGGACACCGGGCCCTGTGGGCGGGTGATATATGGACAGCAGGCCCAGAGGGCGGGCGATATACAGACATCAGGCCCTGCGGGCGGGCGATATACAGACACCGGGCCTAGTGGGCGGACGATATACGGACACCGGGACAGTGTGTGGGCGATATACGGACACCGGGCCCAGCGGGCGGGCGATATACGGACACCGGGCCCAGCGGGCGGGCGATATACAGACACCGGGCCCTGCAGGCGGGCGATATACGGACAGCAGGCCCAGCGGGCGGGCGATATACAGACACCGGGCCTTGCAGGCGGGCGATATACGGACACCGGGCCCAGCGGGCGGGCGATATACAGACACCGGGCCCGGCAGGCGGGCGATATACGGACAGCAGGCCCAGCGGGCGGGCGATATACAGACACCGGGCCTAGTGGGCGGACGATATACGGACACCGGGACAGTGTGCGGGCGATATACGGACACCGGGCCCAGCGGGCGGGCGATATACAGACACCGGGCCCTGCAGGCGGGCGATATACGGACAGCAGGCCCTGCGGGCGTGCGATATACGGACACCGGGCCTAGTGGGCGGATGATATACGGACACCGGGACAGTGTGCGGGCGATATACGGACACCGGGCCCAGCGGGCGGGCGATATACGGACAGCAGGCCCAGCGGGCGGGCGATATACAGACACCGGGCCCTGCAGGCGGGCGATATACGGACAGCAGGCCCAGCGGGCGGGCGATATACAGACACCGGGCCCTGCAGGCGGGCGATATACGGACAGCAGGCCCAGCGGGCGGGCGATATACAGACACCGGGCCCAGCGGGCAGGCGATATACAGACACCGGGCCCAGCGGGCAGGCGATATGTGGACACCGGGCCCAGCCGGCGGGCGATATGCAGACACCGGGCCCTGCAGGCAGGCGATATGTGGACACCGGGCCCAGCCGGCGGGCGATATACGGACACCAGGCCCAGTGTATATCTCCCGTCCGCTGGGCCCGGTGTCACTGTATCGCCTGCCCGCTGGGCACAGGGTTCGTATATCGCCTGCACACTGGGCCCGATGTCTGCATGTCGCCCGCCTGCTGGGGCGGGTGTCCGTATATCGCCCACCCGCTGGGCCCGGTGTCCGTATATCGCCCGCCAGCTGGGCCTAGTGTCCGTGTATTGCCCGCCCGCTGGGCCTGGTGTCTGTACGGACACCGAGCCCAGCAGGCGGGCGATATACAGACACCGGACCCAGCGGGCGGGCGATATACGGACACCGGGCCCAGCGGGCGGGCAATACACGGACACTGGGCCCAGCTGGCGGGTGATATACGGACACCGGGCCCAGTGTGGTTGAGAAACAGATACTATACCTGGGATGTGGTACGTGTCGATACTGTATCCAAAATGTGTTCCACACAAACATTATCCTCAATGACTGTGATATACAGACACTGTACCTTGTGGTTCAGATATTCGCAGTGTTGAAATATACAGACACCTGTGCAGTTTGGGAGATATACAGAGCATGTATATAATCTCCAAACACTGTACCCAGCATTTATGAAATGGAGGCACTGTATCTCGTGTGTGTGATATGCAGACTGTACCTACAGCATGACGCACGTGTACGAGTTAAACACTGTGCCCCGTTTGTGATTATACAGCTTGTACCCATGTTTGAGATATACATAAAATGTACAAGCTGCCTGTGTGTGGTATGCAGACATTATACACAAGGTGGGAAGTGGTCAAAGTGTCATCTATTGCTCAATTATGAAATGTACTAAAGCTTAAAATAATAAAATGTTAAATAGTCACAACTGAGCCAGACGGCAGCAATATGGAAACTGGAAGGGGAGAGTTCAACTGGTGATGTTCACGGGGTAAGAGATGTTGCAGGCATCCTATAGTGGACGACATGCTGTGAATCAGCAAGCTTGTCGTGTTGCTGGGACTGAGGATTGATTTTTTTTGTCTCCCCACTAGTCCTGAGTGCTTTAAGCCACATGCCTGTTCCCAAAATCACCATGACTGCCTTGGCTCTTCACATCAACAGGCAACTACCAATACCTCCCCTGCTGGACCATTACCTGGCCGTTGTGTTGTTGCCATGTTGGTGCGATGGTGTCTCCCTCTGCTTTCTTGGCACCTGTTGTTTCTGACAAGGTTGTCTTTACTCGATGGTTGGGGTGCAGTCCTGGAGGTGTCAGAACAGTTCATTGATAAGTGATTAATACACGAAACTGGTGCACCTTTAAACAATGTAAAAAGCAATGAAAAACACGCGTATCCTAGCATTGAACATGAAGCCCCAAAGCAATTTCATGTCAACTACATCATTCCCAAGTGTAATCAGTGTTGTCATGCAGGAAACCCAGCGGACAAATTACAACCAGTAAGATCCCACTAACGTTATAATCTTGTCACCTTATTAGTTGAGGGATAAATATTAGCCAGAACCGCCCTGCTGTTCTTCCAATGTCATTAATGTGTTATTTTCTTTTCACTTAAGAGGGGAGCAGAGGTCTGGATTCTGTGTTCACATCTCTGGTGCGGGACTTGAGCCCAGAACCTTACCGTTCAGGGGTGAGAGTGCCCCCAGACAGCCAGGCTGACACTGGTCTTTCGCACAGGGGTTTCTGTGCAGTTTATCAGCATAAGGACAACGATTCAGTCTCACTATACTATTATCTGGGGGTTCTGGAAATCCCCAGCCACATCCATACAATGTGTCACATGAGATAAAAACACCATTCAGCCCACCTGATACATGTCAGTTGTAATAATCCATCTGCTTTGGGAAAAGCCTGAAAAACTGTCGATCCTGTGAATCAGAAACAAAAGAAAAAAGCAGAAATTGCTGGGAAAGCCCAGCAAGTCTGTCAATATCTGTGGAGAGAAATCAGAGTTAATGTTTCCGATTGAGTGATCCTTCCTCTGAACTTTTTGAAATGTTAACTCTGACTTTTCTCCACAGATGTTGCCAGGCCTCCTGAGCTTCTCCAGCAATTTCTGTACTTGTTTTGGGAAAAGCCTGTATTTCAGCGGAGGGTGCGTGGAGAGAACGTGAGCCAGGAAGGAACTGAAATATTCGAGCATTGGCTAAACCCGAAACACGACACGCGCAGTGTCTCCCACCCATCCTCCTCCTCTAACCAAAAAAAAGACTCTATGGAGGGTCGGTAAGGTAAGGCTTATTCTTCTGGAAATCTGGAGTAGAGGAAATGGAAGCTAGAGCATTTGCATGGTCCTCTTCCAGGATGTGGAAGGTAAGGGTCACTGCTGGTGTCCCCTCTGACTTCACCAGCGAGAACCACACCCAACCCCAGCTCCTCAAAAACCGCATTAGGGAACTGAAACTGGAGCTGGATGAACTCTGGATCATTCGCGAAGCTGAAGGGGTGATAGGGAGGTGGTCACACCTAAGGTTCAGGAAAAAAGTAGCTGGGTGACTGTCAGGAAGGGGGTAGGCAGAAATGCAGGGATCCCCTGTGGCCATTCCCCTTAATAATAAGTATACTGTTTTGGATACTTTTGGGGATGATGACCTCCGAGGGGAAGACCATAGCAGGCAGTTCTCTGGCAGTGAGCCTGGCCCTGTGGCACAGAAGGGAAGTTGGGAGAATAGGAGAGCAATTGTAGTGGGGGATTTGATTGTAAGAGGCTCAGACAGGTGGTTCCGTGGACGTAAATGAGATGAATGGATGGTACGCTGCCTCCTGGGTGCCAGGGTCTGTGATGTCTCAGATCATGTCTTCAGGATCCTTCAGGGGGAGGGTGAGCAACCAGCAGTCATGGAACACATCGGTACCAGTGACATAGGTAGAAAAAGGACTGAGATTATGAAAAATGAGTACAGGGAGTTAGGTTGGAAGCTGAAGTCCAGGACAAACAGGGTAGTTATCTCTGGATTACGACCAGTGCCATGTGATAACGAGGTAAGAAATAGGGAGAGCGCGCAGCTAAACATGTGGCTACAGGGCTGGCATAGGAGGGAGGGCTTCCATTATGTGGATGAAGGACTGGAAGGGTGGATTAGTAAATTTGCAGACGATGCGAAGGTGGGGCGAGTTGTGGATAGTGTGGAGGGCTGTTCTAGGTTACAAAGGGACATTGATAGGATGTAGATAATAAAATGTGAGGCTGGATGAACACAGCAGGCCCAGCAGCATCTCAGGAGCACAAAAGCTGACGTTTCGGGCCTAGACCCTTCATCAGAGAGGGGGATGGGGTGAGGGTTCTGGAATAAATAGGGAGAGAGGGGGAGGCATACCAAAGATGGAGAGAAAAGAAGATAGGTGGAGAGGAGAGCATAGGTGGGGAGGTAGGGAGGGGATAGGTCAGTCCAGGGAAGACGGACAGGTCAAGGAGGTGGGATGAGGTTAGTAGGTAGGAGATGGAGGTGCGGCTTGGGGTGGGAGGAAGGGATGGGTGAGAGGAAGAACAGGTTAGGGAGGCAGAGACAGGTTGGACTGGTTTTGGGATGCAGTGGGTGGAGGGCAAGAGCTGGGCTGGTTGTGTGGTGCAGTGGGGGGAGGGGACAAACTGGGCTGGTTTAGGGATGCAGTGGGGGAAGGGGAGATTTTGAAGCTGGTGAAGTCCACATTGATACCATTAGGCTGCAGGGTTCCCAAGCGGAATATGAGTTGCTGTTCCTGCAACCTTCGGGTGGCATCATTGTGGCACTGCAGGAGGCCCATGATGGACATGTCATCTAAAGAATGGGAGGGGGAGTGGAAATGGTTTGCGACTGGGAGGTGCAGTTGTTGATTGCGAACTGAGCGGAGGTGTTCTGCAAAGCGGTCCCCAAGCCTCCGCTTGGTTTCCCCAATGTAGAGGATGCCACACCGGGTACAGTGGATGCAGTATACCACATTGGCAGATGTGCAGGTGAACCTCGAACAGTTCAGCCACTTCACCAACACCTTTCACCCCAACCTTCAGTTCACCTGGGCCATCTCCAGCACATCCCTCACCTTCCTGGACCTCTCAGTCTCCATCTCAGGCAACCAGCTTGTAACTGATGTCCATTTCAAGGCCACCGACTCCCACAGCTACCTAGAATACACCTCCTCCCACCCACCCTCCTGCAAAAATTCCATCCCCTATTCCCAATTCCTCCGCCTCCGCCACATCTGCTCCCATGATGAGGCATTCCACTCCCGCACATCCCAGATGTCCAAGTTCTTCAAGGACTGAAACTTTCCCCCCACAGTGGTCGAGAGCGCCCTTGACCGTGTCTCCCGCATTTCCTGCAACACATCCCTCACACCCCGCCCCCGCCACAACCGCCCAAAGAGGATCCCCCTCATTCTCACACACCACCCCGCCAACCTCCAGATACAACACATCATCCTCCGACACTTCCGCCATCTACAATCCGACCCCACCACCCAAGACATTTTTCCATCCCCTCCCCTGTTTGCTTTCCAGAGAGACCACTCTCTCCGTGACTCCCTTGTTCGCTCCACACTGCCCTCCAACCCCACCACACCCGGCACCTTCCCCTGCAACTGCAGGAAATGCTACACTTGCCCCCACGCCTCCTCCCTCACCCCTATCCCAGGCCCCAAGATGACTTTCCACATTAAGCAGAGGTTCACCTGCACATCTGCCAATGTGGTATACTGCATCCACTGTACCCGGTGTGGCTTCCTCTACATTGGGGAAACCAAGCGGAGGCTTGGGGACCGCTTTGCAGAACACCTCCTCTCGGTTCGCAATAAACAACTGCACCTCCCAGTCGCAAACCATTGCCAGTACCCCTCCCATTCTTTAGATGACATGTCCATCATGGGCCTCCTGCAGTGCCACAATGATGCCACCCGAAGGTTGCAGGAACAGCAACTCATATTCTGCCTGGGAACCCTGCAGCCTAATGGTATCAATGTGGACTTCACCAGCTTCAAAATCTCCCCCTCCCCCACCGCATCCCAAAATCAGCCCAGTTTGTCCCCTCCCCCCACTGCACCACACAACCAGCCCAGCTCTTCCCCTCCACCCACTGCATCCCAAAACCAGTCCAACCTGTCTCTGCCTCCCTAACCGGTTCTTCCTCTCACCCATCCCTTCCTCCCACCCCAAGCCGCACCTCCATCTCCTACCTACTAACCTCATCCCACCTCCTTGACCTGGTCCGTCTTCCCTGGACTGACCTATCCCCTCCCTACCTCCCCACCTATAGTCTCCACTCCACCTGTCTTCTTTTCTCTCCATCTTCGGTCCGCCTCCCCCTCTCTCCCTATTTATTCCAGAACCCTCACCCCATCCCCCTCTCTGATGAAGGTTCTAGGCCCGAAACGTCAGCTTTTGTGCTCCTGAGATGCTGCTTGGCCTGCTGTGTTCATCCAGCCTCACATTTTATTATCTTGGATTCTCCAGCATCTGCAGTTCCCATTATCATTGATAGGATGTAGAGCTAGGCTGAGAAGTGGCAGATGGAGTTTAACCCTGAAAAGTGTGAGCGGATTCATTTTGGAAGGATAAATTTGAAAGCAGAATACAGGGTTAACGGAAAGATTCTTGGCAGTGTGGAGGAGCAGAGGGATCTGGAGGTTCATGTCCACAGTTCCCTGAAAGCTGCCACCCAGGTGGATAGAGTTGTTTAGAAGTCGTATGGTGTGTTAGCTTTCACTGATAGACGGATTGAGTTCAAGAGCCGTGAAGTTATGCTCCAGCTATACAAAAGCCTGGTTCGGCCACATCTGGAGTATTGTGTCTCGTTCTGGTCGCTTCATTACAGGAATGATGTGGAGGCGTTGGAAAAGGAGCAGAGGAGATTTACCAGGATGATACCTGGAATGGAGGGAAGGTCTTATGAGGAAAGGTTGAGAGTGCTCAGGCTTTTCTCTTTAGAACGACAAAAGATGAGAGGTGACTTGATAGAGGTGTACAAAATGATCAGAGGTATAGATAGAGTAGACAGCCAGAGACTTTTTCCTCGAGTGGAGGTAGCTACTATGATGGGGCATAGTTTTAAAGTGAGTGGAGGTAGATATAGGGGAGACGTCAGAGGTAGGTTCTTTACTCAGAGAGTGGTAGGGGCTTGGAATGCATTGCCGGAGAGGGTAGTGGAGTCGGCCTCATTAGGGGCATTTAAGTGGCTATTAGTTAGGCATATGGATGATAGAATAAGGGAGGGGTGGAGGTTAGATAGACCTTAGGTTTAGGGTATGGTTTGGCACAACATCATGGGCCGAAGGGCCTGAACTGTGTTGTACTGTTCTATGTTCTATGTTCGAGCTGCATCCCCTGTTTAAGGCCAAAGTTGGCAGAGGAATATTGTGAAAGAGGGCTAACTTGTTTTTTAGATAATAAAGTGTGAAGCTGGATGAACACAGCAGGCCAAGCAGCATCTCAGGAGCACAAAAGCTGACGTTTCGGGCCTAGACCCTTCATCAGAGAGGATTCTCCAGCATCTGCAGTTCCCATTATCACTAACTTGTTTCTTGATTGTCCTGTCATTAGGTTCCAAGAGTTGCCTTTATGACCTGAGGTTACCATGCTGGCTCGCAACTGAGAAGTTAAGGTTTTATGGAAAGTGAATTGCAGTGGAGTTAAGTTTTTGCCTGTGTTTTCTGTTTGGCAACTCAGAAGGCACTAAGAATCCATGTGAGAGGAAACAAGTGAGTTTCCTAACAGATCCTTGTGGTGAAGCAGATCTCTGCGAATAGGACAGTGACTGTGCTTTCTGTCAGCGTTATACATTTAGAGAGGGCAGAGAGTTGAAGGCAGAGAAGCTCAAGAGGTTGAACAAAATCGTTTGCTAATATCTGAGCATTGCCAGAGCCATTCAGACTGATGAAGTGGCTTTGAAAAGTGAGTCTCTAGGAATGCTGTCCCCTCAGGACCATCGTGACTGAGAGAATGAGCAGGATTTGCAGGCCTTTGGCTTGTTTGTGATACCTGTGTCTCGGGGCGTTGGGTGGAATGTGCCTGTTGGTCAGTGCTACCCAGGGGCAGAAACAATAGGATAGGATGTAAGAAATATTAGAGAATGGGCGCTGCTTTGGGAAGGCCATTAGATTGTACATGGTCCCACATTGGTACGGGAGTAAAATGAGTGCCTTGAATTACGCAAAACCTATCTTTCTTCCACTGATTATTTAAGATGAAATTTATCTCTTTGTTACTATGTCCTATACCTGTTAATTATGTTGATTTTCAATGATTTTGTTGCAGTTAATGTTTTAAAAACTGAACTCTTGCCCGGATTTTCTTTCTATTAGCATTGTGGGTAATCTTTTCTTTCCAACTCGGTCTCCACATTGTAACATAGCGTTTATGTTTTACACAGGCCTTTTTCCATCTGCACTGCATCCCGCACTGGCAACATATCCTCCTGGAGTTGAGCTTCCCTCTGCTGATGCTAGGCCAGCTCCAGGCTGAGCTGGAACCCTGGGCAGCTTCAGACAAGAACACAGGCAGTCCATTCGGACCATCAAGCTTATGTTGATGCATTTAATTAAAGTTCCAACTATCCACCCAGACCAGGCCCTAGCCCACCCCTGATTTCCCGTAACCTCACAATCTGGGTCCTTCATATATTTACCTAATTTTCTTTTGAAAGTTACAGACAAATCTATTTGCATCGTCCTTTTCAGCAGCACAAAGGTTCTTGTTAATTGGCGGGGATAGAGGTTATTGGGAAGAGGCAGAAATGTGGATTTAAGGTTAAAATTCAGATCTTCATCATTTGATTAAATGGCAGCGTGGGCTTCAGGGGCTGAATCCTGCTCCTATTTCCTATGATTGTATTTTCACATTCCTCAACAGCTTGCTGTCTGAAGCATTAGTCTCTCCGAACCCCCAGTTCTTTCGTTAATTGAATCTTGCTGGCGGAAACAGTTGGGTCCTATTTTCCTGCACATTGTGATGGATGGGCGACTACAATTAACACTCCTTCCCTTCCTTCTCCACTCTCCCATCACCTTCCACCCACCCCACAGCCACCTCATCTCCAAGGAGATGCCAAAATTAAGGAAAATATATTCTGTAAAATTGCTCTCCATCCCCATTTGACAAGCAAAACCAGAGATCTCATATCATGGGCCAGGCATTATATTTAATAAGTTACTTCCCATCTCTTTGATTCAATCTCCACCTTAGTCAGGAACCCATCCAGCTCCATCTTGAAGTCAGCACTGACCACACCAACCGACAACATACTCCAGAGACCCACTGATATAACACGGTGTAGAGCTGGATGAACACAGCAGGCCAAGCAGCATCAGAGGAGCAGGAAAGCTGACGTTTCGGGTCGGGATCCTTTTTCAGAATCTGAAGAAGGGTCCAGGCCCGAAACGTCAACCTTCCTGCTCCTCTGATGCTGCTTGGCCTGCTGTGTTCATCCAGCTCTACACCTTGTTATCTCAGATTCTCCAGCATCTGCAGTTCCTACTATCCCAGAGAACCACTGGTCTCTGGGAAAGGGTGGTTCTCTGGGAAAGGAACTGCCCAACATCCAATGCATTCCCGATTTTACTTAGTTTAATCTTGAGTCTGTTGGTCCTCCCCAATCTGTTAAATTAGAACAATCTATCAATACAGACGACTGCTAGCCCCAGCCGACACCTGCTGCACAGCTCATGTTAATGCCTTCCTAATTTTTCACATAATTCAGTAGGCAGTGATGAATCAGCAAGATAGAAACTGTTAAAAAGAGCGATAACCAGACACTTAGGAGATAACGGTATTTTTGTGCAGAGTTAACATGGTTTTATGAAAGAGAAATCCTGTTGGACAGATGTGTTGGAGTTTTTGAGGATGTTAATTCTATCATAGATCTAGGAGAAGTGGTGGATGTAGGGTATTTTAATTTTCAGAAGGCTTTCAATAAGGTTGTGTACCAGAGGTTAGTAAGTAAAATTAGAATGCATGGGATTAGGGGCAATGACCCAGCATGGTCTGAGAATTGGTTAACGGACAGTCAGAATAAATGGATTTTTCCCATGATGACGGGCTGTTACTAATGGGGTGCGAAAAGTATAATTTGGTGGGACCACAGCTATTATTGGCTCATGAAATCCAAAGTAATACTTCCAAATTTGCCGATGACACAAAGCTAGAAGAGAATGATGGCTGTGAGGAGGTTGCAAAGAGACTTCAAGGGTACTTAAGTGGGCAAACTGAATAGGCAAGAACACGGCAGGGAGAAGATAAGTGAATAAGCAAGAGGTTATTTGCTTTGGTAGAAAAAAAAATAAACTGTTAGGAAGTACAAGCATCCAAGGGACCTTGGCATCCTTGTTCACGAGTTGCTAAAACCTAGCAAGAAGATACAGCAAGCGATTAGGAAGACAAATGGTATGTTGGCGTTCAGCACAAGGAGATGGGAGCAAAGGTGTCTTACTGTAATGGGGCAGAGTACAGTGAGACTGCACACAGAGAATGCTGTCATGTTTTGGTCTCCTTATTGAAGGAAGGTACATATTGAAGGAATGCATCTATAGACGTTAGACAGATGAATCCCTGGGATAGTGGGATTGTTTTTATGAGAAGAGTTGAATAAACTGGGTCTAAGAATAAGGAACTATTACAGGTGGTCTTGTTGACATTTGCAAAATTCTGACAAGGCACTGAAGGCGGGGGGGTGTAGATAGCATGTTGCCCCATGCTAGGACTCTGGAACCAGGGGAAGTAATCTCTGGCAAAAGGGCAGATCATTTAAAACTGAGAAGAGGAGGAATTTCTTTTCTCAGGCAGCCGTAAATCTTTAGGCAGAGTTAGGGAATTCCAATCATTGAGCATGTTCAAGTCAGAAATTGGTAAGTTTCTAAACACTAGTGATATGAAGGTATACAGAAGTAGCGAGAGAAAGTGGCATTGAGGTGCTGGCCATGAGATAATTAAACAGCAGAGCTGACCGGTCAGCAGGAATGACCTATTCCTCTGGCCCTATTCTGTTAAATAAACCATTATTTGGGAAGGGATGGGCGAAGAGTTTTCTCTGATACATACTATTTCAGTGTTATAGATGTGGGGGTGGTCATACTCACCTGGCATTTGAGGTGGGGCTTGTCTGAGCCAGCCCACTTGAGCTTCGTGTTCACCTGTGCATTTACATGTTGTAATTTTCTTTTTGAATTCATCTTCATAGGCAACCCTGCAATGGAGTTGACAGAGTCAGAGTGTCGGCCCGTCTCCTGGAGAGTCAATACACTTTAAACACATCTCCACCTTCAGAAGCCTGTCTCAGGAGATAACAGAGGCCTCCACTACTGGTTCTCACCACAGCCAGACATTCAGTCAACAACGTGTTAGTTAATACCCATTCCCAATTTGACATATAGGAATGAAGTCAAGGATGAAATTCACAAGAAATGGGACTATTCTCAATATGCCGATCTCTTATGCACTCTCTGTAAACAAAATGACAGCCACATTATTGAGCCCAACACACAAACTACAAGCCAGCTGCTGTCAGTCTCTCCACTAATGACAACAGTCGGGCAGAAAATCACAAATTCCCAACAGGCTGAGACAATTCTGTGACCTTCTCACCAAATAAAAACCAGCCAATGTTCAGGGCCCAGTTCTGTCTGTACACAATGTCCACAGCCAGGCTCCATGTCCAGGCCCAGGCTCCCTGTACGCAGCACCCTGTCCAGGCCCAGGTTCCCTATTACCCAGCGCACTATCCAGGCCCAGGCTCCCTGTACACAGCACCCTGTCCATGCCCAGGCTCCCTGTACCTAGCACAATATCCAGGCCCAGGCTCTCTGTACCCAGCACAGTATCCAGGCCCAGGGTCCCTGTTACCTAGCACACTGTCCAGGCCCAGGCTCCCTGTACCGAGCACAGTGTCCAGGCCCAGGCTCCCTGTACCGAGCACAGTGTCCAGGCCCAGGTTCCCTGCACCTAGCACAGTGTCCAGGCCCAGGCCACCTGTACCTAGCACAGTGTCCAGGCCCGGGCTCCTTCTACCGAGCACAGTGTCCAGGCCCAGGCTCTCTCTACCCAGCACAGTGTCCAGGCCCAGGCTCCCTACACCCAGCACACTGTCAGGGCCCAGGCTCCCTGTACCCAGCACAGTGTCCAGGCCCAGGCTCCCGCTACCCAGCACAGTGTCCAGGCCCAGGCACCCTCTACCCAGCACAGTGTCCAGGCCCAGGTTCCCTGAACCCAGCACAGTGTCCAGGCCCAGGCGCCCTGTACTCAGCACAGTGTCCAGGCCCAGGCTCCCTCTACCCAGCACACTGTCCAGGCCCATGTTCTGTCTACCCAGCACATTGTCCAGGGTCAGGCTCCCTGTACCAGCGCAGTGTCCAGGCCCAGGTTCTCTCTACCCAGCACAATATCCGGGGTCAGGCTCCCTGTACCAGCACACTGTCCAGGGCCAGGGTCCCTGTTACCCAACACACGGCTATAGCTACACTCCCTGTACACTGCACACTATCCAGTGCAAAATAATTGAGAGAGTGTGGTTCTCCTGTGTGAGGATGAGGAGTTTGATGGGGTACAGTGCACATGCGATGTGGGGAGTTTTATGGGTGTCAGTTGTAAAGAGGTACAGCATGTGTGTGAGGGTGGGGAGTTGTGTTGGGTACGGTTTGTGTGAGGGTGGGGTGTTGGATGGGGTACAGTGTGTGTGAGAGGGTGGGGTGTTGGATGGGGTAAAGTGTGTGTGAGGGTGGGGTGTTGGATGGGGTAAAGTGTGTGTGAGGGTGGGGAGTTGGATGGGGTACAGTGTGTGTGAGGGTGGGGAGTTGGATGGGGTGCAGTATGAGGGTGGGGTGTTGGATGGGGTACAGTGTGTGAGAGGGTGGGGTGTTGGATGGGGTAAAGTGTGTGTGAGGGTGGGGTGTTGGATGGGGTAAAGTGTGTGTGAGGGTGGGGTGTTGGATGGGGTAAAGCGTGTGTGAGGGTGGGGTGTTGGATGGGGTAAAGTGTGTGTGAGGGTGGGGAGTTGGATGGGGTACAGTGTGTGTGAGGGTGGGGAGTTGGATGGGGTGCAGTATGAGGGTGGGGTGTTGGATGGGGTAAAGTGTGTATGAGAGGGTGGGGGTTGATTGGGGTACAGCATGTGTGAGAAGATGTGGAGTTGGATGGGGTACAATGTGTGTGGAGCTAGGTGTGGCACTGTGTGTGTGTGTGTGTGTGTGTGTGTGTGTGTATGGGGGGGGGAGTTGGATGGTGTACAGTGTGTGTGAGGGAGTGGGGTGTGGGATATTGTACAGTGTGTGTGAGGGTGGGGTGTTAGATATTGTACAGTGTGTGAGAGGGAGTGGGTTGTTAGATGTTGTACAGTCTGTCGGGGGGGGCGCAGTTGGATATGTTCGCGTTTGCAATTTTAACGATCTTGTGGTGTTACAAAATTGCACAGAGTAATTGCGAATTAGAAGGCAGGAAGCTAGAACGTGTGTGTAAAAGAATGATAAGGGAGTGTGTGGCTCCTTGAAGAGATGACGTGCCTTTCTCAGCTTGCATGTTTGTAAGCAGAACGGGTACAGCCAGTTCCGAAATTGGCAGTGTGATTGGAAACCTCAGGAGTATTTTGATGTTTCGCCAACAAGCTGGAGTCAGCCAATTAATTTAAACCAAGCACTTAGTGATTGAAAGCCGATTGCATTTAAATCGGATGGTTCCGACAACCTCAGACCAATGCTCTTGTAAGAAAATTTGTATGTGATCCAAGGTATATAAGGAGAGGGTTTTTGAAAAATCAGTGTGACAGCAAACAACCATCTAAGAAATAAGCATCAGCTCTCATAAGAAATTGTTAAGCTCCCTAAGAAAGCACCATCTTAACCATAAAAGCTACTAAGGCACTTCTAGCTAAGAGTCCTCACAGAAGAATTCACAGAATAAACCTGTGACAGCTAGATCAGTGGAAGAAAAGCGTTAATGACTTGAGAACAGCAGAAGAAAGGTATGTATGATGAAATTTCAGAGACTAAGTTTTAATTTATTTTCTTATTACTTGGGTTTATATAAATACGATGTGTGTTTTTTGAACAACATACCAGTAGAATTTAGTTCAGCTACGGAGGAGTTAGTAGTTAAGGGGGAATTGTTTGGTCTGTTAGTAGTTCTGTTATTTTGTTCACTGTCAGTGTTGTATAAATAAATTGTTACTTGTTACTTATAAAGCGAATATCAGGGATTTTCTTACATTTAACCTCCCCTTCTCTATAACAGTTTAACAGATTAGGCGAGGTGAGGCGGGCTCTCTGGGTGTTTCGGGTTTAATTATTAGAAGGGGGTTCTCTATTCCTGCCATAACAGACTAGGGGCTTGTGTTTCAACTTGAATTATCAGAGGTGTTTGACATCCCCTTCCTAACAAGTGACCATACAGCAGAGAAACAGGCCCTTTGGCCCACCATGTCTATGCTGACCAACAAACACCAAACTACCCCAATCCCATTTCTCTGCACTAGGTCCATAGCTTACTGTGTCCTGGCATTTTAAGTGCTTGTCCAGATGCCCCTTAAATGTTTGCAGAAGTACATGCCTCCACCACACGCTCAGGCAGGCGATGGCATTCTTATTGGGCTTGTAATTCCAAAGCCCAGGTTAAAGCTTTGATGACATGAGTTCAAATCCCACCAGCACACACAACAAAATTTGCCTTCAACAACGGGAAGGAGAAAGCTCGTCTAATGGGGCTCATATGTTCATTGTCAGGAAAACCCATCGAGTTCACTCATGTCCTGAACGAAGGAAAGCGTGTGTAACAGAGGAGCTGGATGGGTTACAGGTTGTATAAAAAGTTCGGGGTATGGTGTGTGATTGAGGGAGGGGATACAGTGTGTTAGAGAGGGTGGGCACTTGATGGAGTGCAGTGTGTGAGAGAGAGTGGGTGGGGCTACGGTGAGAAATAGAGAGACAATACCTCAGTTACCTGCTTAGGGCTGTATTGTTGGCGTTATTTGTGTTTGCATTGTCAGTTGCTGGGAAGAAACTGGTTGTGTTAAATGGCGAATCAGTCGGCCTGCTGTGTGGCGGCTCAGGCTCCTCTCCTCCACCCTCAGATTTGCTGAATTGTAACGGTCGCTGGCTCGTCATGTGTGGCTGCAAGGAGCCACTTCTGTCCATTGGGTACGAATCAGGCTGTTCTCCAAACAGACCACCCGTTCTCTGGAATGACAGAATTCAAACGGGATTGCGCCAACAGGGAGACAACTGAAATTAATCAAATCTCAACTGTTACCACACAAGAAAGAAAATTCAAATGTTTCTGTTTTTGTCCTTGATTCAAAATTGGAACAAACAGACATGGCAATGACTGTTAAGGTCACACACTCTCCTGATTAATGTGTTTATTGAGGTGCTCACTATAAATATCTTGGTTTTGTGACTGCTGACATTGCTTGGGAGCTATAATTATTTAATATGAGTACTTGGGAGTTATTATTACTTGATACGAGAGTTCAGGAGTTGCAATTACTCACTACTACTGTTTAGGACTTATAGAATCATACAGTCAGACAGCACAGAACGGACCCTTTGGTCCGACCAGTGCATGCCTTATTACTACACTTTATGACTGTCTGGGAATTATTACTCACAACAAGTATATAGACGTTATCCTTTTTCAGTGTGAGTGTTGAGGAGTTGTTTTACTCACTGGGTGTGTGGTCTCTGTTATTACTCACTGTGAGTGCTCAGGACTTATTACTGCTCACTGAATTTTTGGGAATTGCCATTATTGAGAGTCATTATTGCTCCCAGTGAGTGTTCCAGAATTATCATTGCTTCTTATGAGTTGTTAATGCTCAGTATAAGTGTTTGGGAATTATCATTATCCACTACAAGTTACTGTTAATCGCTGTGAGGTATTATTACTGACTATGTGTTGGCAACGATTATTACTTACTGAGAGGTATTATTGCTCACCGTGAGTGCTTGGGAGATACTAATGTTCACTATGAATCATCACTATCGACAGTCTCTGCTGTTACTATGGGAGCTATGCTCACTATTGCAGTCAATCATGACTCTGCTTCAATGAGATGGGGGAGTTCTGACTTGATCTGGTGGAATGTACAAACTCTTAATGCTGAATGAATTTCTACAGACCATTTCTTCTCATCAATGAAAGACATATGTGGATCATCACCACTGAAACCGTCACCACGGAACAAGTGCCGTGAAGTGACTCACCCTATAAATTGTTTCGTCCAAGCCCCCTTCCTCCATAGTTTGGTCTCCTTCCTCTTCAACTGGCAGCTCTCCGGATACAGTTCGATGGAGATTATCACCAACCTCCTCCTCAATACTGCGCAATCCAGCCTAACGTGGAAGTAGGATGAAAGGTCAAGCACTGTACAACACCTCTCAGATGCTCATCCCTTAGCAGCCCTACTTATCCCCTACATCTTCATCTCCTACTGAGGGAGGCAGTAGCCTAACAGTGTTAGCGGTAGACTACTAATCCAGCTGGGGATCTGGGTTCAAATCCCAGCATGACGGATGGTGCAATTTACGTTTAGTTAAAATCTGGATTGAAGAGTCTAATGATGACTATGAAACCTTGGTTACTTGTCAGAAAAACCTACCTGGTTGTCTAATGTCCTTTAGCCATTCTTACCTGGTCTGGCCTACGTGTGACTCCAGACCCACAGTAATGCAGTTGACTCTTAACTGTCCTCTGGGCAATTAGGGATGGGCAACATATGTTGTCCTCGCCAGTGACACCTACATCTCATGACTGAATAATAAAAAAACTCCACACCCGTCCTACGACTTATCTCTATTTATTACACTACATGTGTTGCCAATTCTTTCCTGTTGCCTGTTGACTCGGGTTGAATGTGCTCTGGATGACGTCTGACAAACCTGGCTGTGATACCTCAGCTCCCTTTCAGGATCCAACATGCAGTTCACCTCAAATACATTTTGGTATAATTTTAGTCAAAACCAGTGACTTTGCTTTAAAGAAGAAACTCCAGTTAGTTACTAATGAAAAAGAAACCACAAGATTCCATGGTTTAAGACAAAATAATTTTTACTGTGCAAGATTCAAACAAACCAAATACTGAATATTTTCACTGGGTTACTAACTATACTCAAACACCTGAACCAACATGAGTTAAATGTGAATTAACAGGCTAATTGCACTTGATTATAAACTATATTATAAACTATTAACACATTAAATATAAACAAGTCTTATGAAATAATTCTGCAGTGTACTCAGCCTTTCGGTCATCAATGTCAGTCACAAAGTCCTTCAAATCTTCATCTTTCTCACCAAAAATTTAAACTCCCCTTCTTCTGGGATTTGGCCTGATCCCCAGCTGACATTGGTGCATTATTCTTCCAAGATCCACGTGCAGGCCTTTATGAAAAATGGCCCATGCCTGCAGAAGACCCCAATTCTGCTTCTGACAATAAGGTGTGGAGCTGGATGAACGCAGCAGGCCAAGCAGCAGCAGAGGAACAGGAAGGCTGATGTTTCGAGCCTAGGCCCTTCTTCAGAAAAATTTTTTCTGAAGAAGGGTTTAGGCCTGAAACGTCAGCCTTCCTGCTCCTCTGATGCTGCTTGGCCTGCTGCATTCATCCAGCTCCACACTTTGTTATCTCAGATTCTCCAGCATCTGCAGTTCCTGCTACCTCTGCTGCAGACAACCTGGCTAGCGTGAATCGCTAACAGAAGCAGACACAGAAATTGGATAATTTGCCTATTCTCATTGATCGAACTTCTGTCTACTTCAGTCTGTTTGTGCTGCGCAGGTGACATCATGAACTGGCCTGGGATGGCTCTGTGTCTTTCAGTCTATTTAAAGTAGTTTCAATCTTCAGGAATTTTGGCTTACAATCTCAATTTTAGATTTAGTTTCCATAGAAACTTAGAGGTTCAGCTTCGCTCTTCAATTTGGGTTTGTCTCAAAAAGTACAAGCTTTCAAATCACATACTCTGCCACATATATTATGCAACCTGATAGACAAACCTCAGTGCGATGTTACATGGAGAAAGACACCTATATAGTTCTCCTCACTTATATCATGGATTATAGTGTCTTTGAGGCATACAGCATGGAAACAGGCCCTTCAACCCATCGTTCATGCGACCAGGTTTCCTAAACCGAACTAGTCCCATCATTTGGCCCATGTCCGAATGGCCCTTTCCAACCCAAGTACCTGTCCAAATGTCTTTTAAATGTTGTAACTGTACTCATCTCTACCACTTCCGCCAACAACTCGTTCCATACACACATCACCCTCTGTGTGAAAGGTCCCTTTTAAATCTTACCCCTCTCACCTTAAGCCTATGCCCTCTTGTTTTGGGCTCCCCGACCCCGGGAAAAGAGCTTGGCTATTCACTTTATCTATGCCCCTCGTGATTTTATTAAACGTCTATAAGGTCAACTCTGAGCTTCCTACACTCCAGGGAAAATAGTCTCAGCCTATGCAGCCTCCCACTAACTTAAACCTTCTGGTCTCAGTAACATCCTTCTAAATCCTTTTGGCACCCTTTCTAGTTTAATAATATCATTTCTATAGCAAGGCGACTAGAACTGTACACAGTACTCCAAATGTGGTCTTACTAAAGCCTTCTGCAGCTACAACAATACATTCCAACTCCAGTACTCAATGCCCTGATCAAAGGCAAACGTGCCAAATGCTTCCTTCACCACCCTGCCTATACCTGTGACACCACTTCCGAGAAATTATGCTTCTGCATCCCTTGGTTCAACATCACTCCCAATGGTCCCACCATTAACTGTGCTAGTCCTGCCCTAGTCTGTCTCACCAAATGCAACTCCTTGTACTTATCTGCATTAAACTCCCATCTGCCGTTCCTCGGACCACTAACTCAGTTGATCGAAATCCATTGTACTCTTGGTTGATCTGTCCAACTTATCACCAATTTTGGTGTCATCTGCAAACTTACTAACCATGTCTCCTATATGCTCATTCAAATTGTTTCTATAAATGACAGACAACACTGTCACTGTTTGGTTTTCGCTGCCTCTGACAGACAAGATCTGAACTTATGTCTCATCAATGTTAATCTACAATTGACTGAAGGGGCTGCACAAACAAACTGCTCCTAACAAGTCCTTCTCTCTGCTCAGCATATTCTCCTACAGCTCTGGTTAATCACAGAATGGCTGCAGAACAGAAGGGAGCTATTTGGCCCATTGGGACTGTATCAGATCTTTGAAGAATCAAATCAACAAGACCCACTTGGACCCCTTTTCCCCACGACCGTAACTACTTTTCCTTTTCAGATTACAACCCGATTCCCTCCTGAAAGCCTCACTATTCACTGCAGGAAAGCATTTCTCCCCATGCAGCTACTGCTTCTTTTGCCAATCCCTTAAATCTAATTCCGATACTTCCACTACTGAGTTCAACACGAACCTCCTTGTAGTTAACAACACTTCCAGGCAAAGTGTGGGGATTGAATCCTTAATATGTATTCGGGAGAGTATTTTAAGACGGCACGTAGAATTGGTGGAAGAATGGGCCAATTTTAATAAGATGAATCTGGCCAAAGGAGACTGGGAACATCTACTTCTAGGAAAATCTACATCAGAGCAGTGGAAGTCTTTCACAAGACAACAACAAGAGTGCAGGGCCAACATATTCCTGTAAAAGTAAAGGATGTGGTCAACTAGTCCAGGAAATCATTCTATGATGGTTCTATGAACTGTGTGCATCAACAGATGTACAGGATTGGATAAAAAAAAAGGAAATTTATGGGAGAAACCAAAGGCTCAAACACCCAACAGAGTATAAAAATGCAGGGGTTTGCTTAATAAAAGAAATTAATAGAGCAGAGAAGCAACAAGAAAAAACATTGACAGGCAACACTGAGGAAAATCCAAAAGCACGTTATAAATATATTAGAGGGAAGAGAACAACCAGGGAAAGTGAAGGGCACATTAAAGATCAAAGTGGTGATCTCTGTGTGTGGAGCTGGAAGACACAGCCAATGTATTCTATAAATACTTTGCATCTGAGCCTACAATTGAGAAGAGTAAAGTATGTATTGAAATCAGGGAACAGAACTGTGTTCCTTCACAGAGAGAGGGAGGGGGGGTGGGGGGGGGGAGATATTAGCAGTTTTATCAGGCTTGAAAATCGATAAATCCCTTGGCCTAGATGAGATGCATCCCAGGTTGGTGTGGAGGGCTGAGAAAGAGGTTGGAGGGGCTCTGACATTAAGTTTCAGGTTCTCTCTGGCTACAAAAGGAGGACTGGAGGACATCTAATATGATAGTATTATTCAAGAAAAATGACATCTGTGATCAGGAAGCTACTGGAAGAAGTACTGAGGACCAGAATCAATCTGCACAGGAAGAGTCTGATGAAGGGTCTAGGCCCGAAACGTCAGCTTTTGTGCTCCTGAGATGCTGCTCGGCCTGCTGTGTTCATCCAGCCTCACATTTTATTATCTTGGATTCTCCAGCATCTGCAGTTCCCATTATCTCTGCACAGGAAGAGATAAGGATTAATTAAGGACAGTCGGCATGGCTTTCTAAGGGGAGATCATGTCTAACAAATCTCAGTGAGGTTTGAAGAGACGACAATGTGTGTAGATGAGGGCAGTGCAGTTAATGTAGTCTGCACTGATTTTAGCAAGGTTTTTGACAAGATCTTGCACGGCTGGCTGCTTAGGAAGGTCAGAGTCCATGGAAGCCAGGGCAATTTGGCAAATAGTAGCAGTAGGCAGAGGATAATGGTCAGAGGGTGTTTCGTCCCTGGAAGGCTGAGTACAGTGGGGTACCACATGCTTCGGTGCAGTTTGTTGTGGACATTAATGATTTAGATGTGAAGATAGGAAGTATGATCAGTGAGTTTCATAGATGGCAGGAAAATTGATGGTGTGGTAAATAGCAAGGAAGAAAGCCTTAAACTACAGAACGTTATAGAAGGCTTTGTCAGATGGGTTGGACAAGGTCAAAACTCACAGGACACCAGGGTATAGTCCAATAGGTTTATTTGAAAACACAAGCTTTTGGAGTGTTGCTTCTTCGAGTGAGAGAAGTAGCATCAGACAGAGAATTTATAAGTAAAAGATTTTAACCGTTTCCTCAGTACAAAACCTTTAGTTATCTCAGGGCAGTGACTGGAAAGAAATTCATAAATTTGCATATTAATCCTTTCGAGCTGATTAAAGATTTAACAACCATCTTAGGTTTGTTCAACACTGCATCACTTCTGTGACCCTTTGATCTTTTGCTTATAAATTCTGTTATAATGTTATATAAATTCATAAGTGCAGAAGTGGGGACATTTGCTGATGGTACAAAGTTCAGAACCAGCTCCCCTTCCTCAGTTACTGACTGCATGGTCAAATGCAGCAAGACCTGGACAATATTGAAGTTGGGCTGAGAAACAGCAAGTAACTCTTGTACCACACAAATGCCAGGCATTGGCCAACTCCAACAGGACAGAATCAAACCTTCACTTCAAGCTTTGACATTCAATGGCATTACCATCACTGAATCCTGTGTTATGTTGAGATCACCATTGCTTTTATTTCTCCTGTTGTTAGTTTGGAATTGAGTTGCAGTTGAGAGTTGAACTTTGAAGCAGCTTGTTTTTTTAAAGAAAAGGAACCAAAGACTGACGTTTGCTGTTAGGAAACGACCTGGAAAGATAATCTAGGCTAATTACTGCTTTAAGAACACCGGAGGCAAACAGCATTGAGATGTCGTTATGCTCAGAGACTGGCAGGATGTGGAATCGGTCAATCAAGAGAAGTCCAATGCTGGCCAACCAACCACAGAGAATGTCGCAAAATACAGAATGAGAAAACAAAGTATGAAGTGAAAACCGAAAGGACTGTGAATGCTGCAAATCAGGAACAAAAACAAAGTTGCTGCAAAAGCTCAGCAGGTCTGGCAGCATCTGTAAAGAAAAAAAATCAGAGTTCATGTTTCTACGTTCTGAGGAAGAGTCACCAGACCCGAAACGTTAACTCGGATTTCTCTTCACAGATGCTGCAGGACCTGCTGAGCTTTTCCAGCAAAGGATGAAGTGGTTTTGACTGAGTCTTGGGTAGGATGCAGTGTTGATTTGGAGGCTGCTGGATTTAATTTGTTAGTTTTGCTGTCTAGTTATTGTCCAGTTATTGAAAGTCCTGAGGGGAAAGAAAAGTCTACAGGAAATCAGGAAAGTCTCCAGAGGTCTGTGGAAGCTGATTGCAATAATCAATGACTACGTCATTGTAACGGTTATCAAACTGGTAATGCAGGATTCCTATTTTTAAAATATGTAACCCCAATGCAATGATCAGAGATGATAGGGCCTAGATTGTACATATTAATTAGATTGCCTTTTAGTTCATCTGTACTCCACCGAAGTTACAGAATTAATCACAACTTGTTCATTCTGGTTTAATTATAAACGTAGTGTCCAGTTACTTATAAAGAACAAGTGAGCAATTTAGGGAGGTCATCATATGTTTTAATGTCACTGTGCTGTGAATCCAGAGTTAGCAAGTCTGATTTAGTTTGGCTTCCTATCCCTATGTCATAGCAATGATCAACATCCTGGGAGTTACCATTGACTAGAAATTTAAATGCTGAAATCTGGACTCTATCAGAGCATCTTCCCATGTTTCTCCCTTTTCAATACTTACAGCATGACCCATTGTGAGACGAACCAATGTCAGTCACAAAGGCAGTTTCAATACAAACAGAAACAAACCAGCACAAATCACAGAGAAATAACAAAATGCAGTGCAGATACTGGAAGCCAGAAATAAAAACTGAAAATTATGGGAAAACAAACTAAGAAGGCCTTGCAGTATTTGTAGAAACAGAAATAACAGTCACAGAGATATGGCAAATTGTTAAAATCACGCCATTTCCCCAGCAACATAGCACAAACTAGAATCACTACAGCAGCCACCACTTCCTGACGAAGAAATTTGGAAATCTGCATATTAATCCTTTCTGACTGATTAAAGATCACAAGGCACTCAAAACCCCAGAAATTATCATTCTTACCTGGAGCACAATCTCATTTTGATTCTGGTTCTTCTTCGATGGGAGAATTCCATAATATTCTTCTTGACGTTTCTTGAACTTGCGGAAGTGTTCTTGGATGAGAAATGTGGCATAGAACTTGCCGACTGTCACCTCATCATCTGAACAGAAAATATTAGTGCTTCATTATTGCCATAGAAACAACTAGATCATATTAAAACATAAACATTTCACCAGCAACAAACCCGGGAGTCCTGGTCATTCCTGGGTTTGCTTATTCATTCGTGGAACATGGGTGTTATTGGCTGGGCCAGCATTTTTTGCCGTCCCTGGTTGCTCCTTGAGAAGGTGGCAGTAAGCTGCACTCCAAGTGCTGTAGATAGACCTACAAAGCTGACAGGGAGAAAATTCCAGGATTGTGACCCAGTGAAACCGAAGGAAAGAAGCCAAAGGAATGGTGACATATTTCAAGATGGTGGGTGGATTGAAGAGGAACATTGCTGGTGGCGGTGTTCTCATGCATCTGCTGCCCTTGTTGGTGGGCGTGGTTATGGGTTTGGAAGGTGCTGTCTAAGGACCTTTGGTGAATTTCTGCAGTACATCTTGGAGACAGTATACACTGTTACTGCTGAGCATTAGTGATGGAGGGAGTGGATACTTGAGGATGTAGGCAATCAAGCGTGCTGTTTTATCTTGGATCATGTGTTGTTCGAGCTGCTCTCAACTAGGCAAGTGGCGAGTTTTCCTTTACACTCCAGACTTTATTGTTTCAGAGCTGCTGAAGAGGGTCTTTGTCCAAGATTGTAATGAAGATATACCTGGAACAGAATGGGAGTAAGTAGTATGCCTTTGTGATTTCAATCCCAAAACCAGCAAACTGTCAAAGGATGTCTCATGTATGTATCTGTGCTGAGATTGCTTATGCAGTCACCATTAGTCTGCTGGACAGACGCTACATGTGGGTTTTCTTACTAGCTCTATTGGATCCCACACTGATGGCCATTAGAACAGAGGGATGAGTGTTAGTTATTCCTGTTTGGACCAAACCATTGTAAATTACAAGATCTGAAGCGTTTGTGATTTTTCTTCTTTTCTTTCAATTGTTTGTGGTTCATTGGTCAATAATTTTTATAAAATGGCAGTCCAGTGAACAACTGCCCTCATTCCTGAATTTGAATGTTTGACTTTCTCAATTATATGTCCTTGTGCTGTATCACATGACAATTTATGCATGAATTATGAGTGAATTATGAATTATTAGCCTTTGTGTAAAAAATCATGTTGACTACACCACTATGCAGTGAAGGTTAAATATTAAAACACTTGTTCTCTTCAGTTGGTTTAAGTTGATATAAACATTATTTGAATTGACTTTGTTATTCAAACAAACAAAAGATTTGGTCTATTTTATGATCGCACCACCTTTGTTAGGACTGTGAACCATTTCTGCTCCCCAATCCTGATGGTTAGTGACATTACACACAACATTAACCTGTGACATTAACCTGGGACAATTTGAAGTTTGAGAATTTTTCAGGTTCTGCAACTTTTGACACAAGGCAGTCTAGGGTTTTAATTTTCCACAGTGCAGGTGAACTTTCTTCCAACTCTCTTGTTCTAATCTACTGTCCTAATTTAATAAAGAGTACAGAAATATTTGTATCATCTGAAACCACAGGCAAGATCCTAGACAACTGGAGGGTGTCTAATGGTTTAAGATGAAACGGAGAGCTGTGAGACTGACTTCGGTGGTGCGTAAATTGTTGGAGCTGATTCTGAAAGATAGGGTTTATAAGAACTTGGAGAGGCAAGGAATGATTAGGGATAGACAGCATGGTTTTGTGTGAGAGATGGGTTTGTGTCTCACAAACCTGATTGAGTTTTTTGAGGAAGTTACCAAAAAAGATTGAGGACAGAGCAAGTAGACATTGTTTACTCGGACTTTAGTAAAGCCTTTGACAAGGTTCCACTAATTAGTAAAGTTAGGTCACGTGGGATTCAGGGAGGGCTTGCCAATGGATTCTAGATTGGCTTAACAGCAGGAGACACAGGGTGGTGGTGGAGGGTAGTTTTTCAGACAGGAGGCCTGTGACCAGCAGTGTTCTAAAGGGATCAGTACTAGGTCCACTCTTATTTGTCATTTATCATAAATGATTTGGAATGAGACTACAGGAGGCGTGGTTAGCAAGTTTGCAGATGACACCAAAGTTGGTGGTATAGTGGCCAGTGAAGAAAGTTGTCCAAGATTACAAAGAGATCTTGATCAATTGGGTCAATGGCCTGAGGAGTGGCAGATGGAGTTTAGTTTGGACAATTGCGAGATACTGCATTTTGGTGAAAAAAAAACAAGAGTAGGGCTTATACAATTAATGGTGGAGCCCTGGAAGTCTTGTAGAACAGAGAGAACTAAGGGCTCAGGTACATAATTCATTGAACTTTGCGTCACAGGTAGACAGGGTGGTTAAGAAGGCAATTAGCACACTCGACTTCATTGCTCAGCCCTCTGAGTATTGGAGTTGGGACGTCACGTTGAGAATGTACAGGATGTTGAGGGGGCCTCTTCTGGAGTACTGTGTGCAGTTCTGGTCACCCTCTGACAGGAAGGATTAAACTGGATAGGATTCAGAAAAGATTTACCAGGATGTTGCCAGGAATAGAGCAGCACAGTGGCTCAGTGGTTAGTACGTGGCCTGACAGCCCCAGGGACCCTGGTTTAATTCCACCCTCGGGCACCTTATCTGTGTGGAGTTTGCATATTCTCTCCGCATCTGCGTGATTTTCCTGTAGGTGCTCCAGTTTCCTCCCACAGTCCAAAGATCAGCAGGTTAGGTGTATTAACGATGCTAAATCGCCCATAAGTTTTCAATGATGTGCAGACTAGGTAGATTAGCCATGGGAAGTGCATGGAAAATCAAGGATAGGGTAGGGGAATGGATCGAGGTGGGATGCTGTTCAGAGAGTCAGTGTGGACTTGATGGGTCAAATGGCCTGCTTCCACACTGTAGGGATTGAGTTATAAAATAGGCTGGATAGGCTAAAATTTGTTTCACTGGAGTGTAGGATGTTGAAGGGTGGCCGCATAAAGGTTTATAAAATCATAAGGGGCAGATAGATAATGTGAATAGCAAAGGTCTTTTCCCTAAGGTGAGGGAGTTCAAAGCTGGTGGCACATTTTTAAGATGACAGGAGAAAGATTTACAAAGGGCTTGAGGGGCAACCTTTTTCGACACAGGGAGTGATTCATGTGTGGAATGATCTGCCAGAGGAAGTCTTGAATTCCCCTACAGTTACAACATTTAAAAGACATCTGGATAAGTACATGAATGGGAAAGGTTTGGGCCGATATGGGCCATTACAGACAGGTGGGACTAGTTTAGTTCGGGAACATGGTCAGCATGGACAAATTGGACCAAAGGGTCTATTTCCATGCTGTATGACTCTATGACTTGTGCCTTATAGATAGTGGACAGGCTTTGGGTAGTCAGGAGGTGAGTTACATGCTACAAAGTTCCTAATCTCTGATGCATTCTTGTCACCACAATATTTATATGGTTCGTCCAGTTCAGTCTGTGGTCAATGGTAAATCCCAGGATGATGGTGGTTTACAACAGAATGTGACACAGTGAAATTGACTCTGTGAACCAACATGTTTAACAGTCACTCGCCTCCAATTGGGGGGATCACTTGGTCCAATAATTTCATACTAGTTCGTTTCCAGATTTTTTTGATGATGGTTCTCAGTTCTTCATTCGACTGTTCAAAATTTCCTGTTGACAGAAAGAATAAACCAGATAATTACACATTCATGCTATCACATCAACCAATCATCTAACTGTCAGTTCTGGCATATAAAACTCAGTCTCTGTAAAACTCTCATAAACGCCCTCCACTGTATGTGGGGATCCCAAGTGCTTATCTGTGTATGATACCCTGCAATGCGTGTCCAAAAGTGACAGTGTACATGTCTGTATCTCTGCTTCCACTGTGTGTGTGTGTGTGTGTGTGTGTGTGTGTGTGTGTGTGTGTGTGTGAGTGAGACAGTAACAGCAGTTGAGTGTATTAGGAGCGAGCATGTGTGTGTCCATGGGTTGCATGTGTGTGAGAGAGGAAGTGTTAAAGAGAGTGCATGTGTGAATCTAAGTGTCACCCCTACTCCCATGGGTCAATACTTTCCAGCATTGTGCACGTTTGTTTGATGGTGGGAAAGCCATAGTCTCTGGCCTGCCTCAGCAGCACCTATCAGAGCTGCCCAAAATTCTGATTGGGCCAGGAGCACCAGGAGGAACAGGAGCACACTCACTGGCCTTAGCTCAGAGGTCACAATAAGCAACTCTAGGTCACTTACTCCGTCAAATTCACTGAGCCTCCCTTCTAATCCTAACAATACTGGGGAAATCCGCACCATGTATAACTAGCACCTCCTCCGAGGTTCTGCGTTGATTTTCTTCTTTCCTGTGATGTGGCTAAGCCTTTATTACCCATTCTCATTTGTCCTGAAGAGGGTGGTGTGACCCACCTCCTAGGACCTGCTTGCAGTCCTGGGGTGTGGAGACATTACAGGTCTACATTAACAGTGCTATTAGAAAGGGAGATCCAGGACATTCCAGCGACATTAGAGGAACAGCGATACATTTCAAAGTCAGAGTGGTGAATGGCTTGGAGGGGAACCTGCAGACGATGGCATTCTCATGGAGCTGCTGCCCTGAGCTCCTCAGTGGTCATGGACTCAGATATAGAAAGTACTGCCGATGAAGCTGTAATGCATTTCTTCAGTGCATCCTGTAGATAGTTCCCCTCTCACAAATGAGCATCAATGGTGAAGGAAATGAATGTGTAAGTTGTGGGTGTGGTACCATCACGGGGACTGCTTTGCACTGGATTATGTTGAGTTTCTTATGTACTGAACTCATCCAGGCAAGTGGCAAGTATTCCATCACATTCCCTTACTGTCCATCCCTATTTGCCCAGTGGGCAGTTAAGAGTCAACCACATTGCTGGGGTCTGGAGTCACATGTAGACCAGAGTGGGTAAGGATCTGGATGTGAGTTTGCTCGCTGGGCTGGAAGGTTAGTTTTCAGACGTTTCGTCACCATTCTAGGTAACATCATCAGTGAGCCTCTGGTGAAGCGCTGGTGTTATGTCCCACTTTCTATTTATCTGTTTAGGTTTCCTTGGGTAAGGATTGCAGTTTCCTTCCTTAAAGGGCATTAGTGAACCAGATGGGGTTTTCTGATAATCAAAATGGTCAACATTCAACATTTAAATTCCAGATTTGCACGGAATTCAAATTCACCATCTGCTAGTGTGGGATTTCTACCTGGATCCCCTGAACATTGCCTGGGTCTCTGGGTTAGTAGTCTAGTGATAATGCCATTAGGCCATGCCTCCTCCTCAAGTGGCAAATCTCATGTCCTGTCATTTATATTGATGATCTGGCCTGCACCATTGTTGAAGATGGGGACCTTCATCAAGCTTCCTTCGCTGCCTAGTGATTTAATGATTCCATTCACAACTGGAAATGGCAGGACTGCAGAACTTTGGTGGTCTGGCCCATTAATTGCTTTAATCTCCCCGGTTTGACAGTAATGGTAGAGTGGAGGAAATGCTAGGCCATGAGGTTACAGTGTGAGCCAACTCCTAGGACCTGCTTGCAGTCCTGGGGTGTAGAGACATTACAGGTCTATATTAACTGTGCTATTAGAAAGGGAGATCCAGGACATTCCAGCGACATTGAAGGAACAGCAATACATTTCAAAGTCAGAGTGGTGAATGGGGTCTGGAGTCACATGTAGACCAGAGTGGGTAAGGATCTGGATGTGAGTTTGCTTGCTGAGCTGGAAGGTTAGTTTTCAGACGTTAAATTCAATTCTGATGACCCACAGTCTCTCAGTCTTGAATTGCTAGATCTGTTCTTTAGCACAGTGGGCAAGTGAGCGTATTCTCAATGTGAAGACAGGACATAATTTCAATAAAGGACTGTGTGGAGATCATTTCTATGAAAACTATTGTAACAGCTCTATGACAATAAGGGTCAAATTGATTCTTCCTTTATTTTAGCTCCCTCACCAACTGCTGTAGGACCAGTCCAGCAGCTATGTCCTTTAGGATTTGACCAACTCAATCAACAGTGGTACTGCCAAGCAATGCCTGGGGGTGATGGACATTGAAGTCCTACACCCAGAGTACAGTCTGCACCCTTGCCACCCTCAATGCTTCCTCCAAGCCATGTTCAACATGGAGTATTCATTAACCAAGGGAGGGTAGTACATGATAATCTGTAGGAGGCTTCTTTATCTTTGCTTGAGCTGATGTCATGAGACTTCAAAGGATTTGGAGACAATGTTGTGGCCTCCCAGGGCAATTCTCTCCCCATTGTATACCACTGAGCCACCAGCTCTGCTGGATCTGTCCAGTTGGTGGAACAGGACATGTCCAGGGATGGTGATGTGATATTGAGGACTTTGTCTGTAAAGTAGGATTCCATGAGTACGGCTATGTTAGGCTGTTGCCTGGTTGGTCTATGAGAGAGCTCTCCCAGTTCTGGCACAAATCTCCTGATCTTAGTGAGGAGGACTTTACAGGGTCGATGAGACTGCGTCTGTCATTTCCAGTATTGAGCTCAGTGCAAGATGGTCCATCTGGTATGATTTCAGTCAAGAGTTCCACAGTAGATTTGATACAACAGAGTGTCTTGTTCAGCCGTTGCACAGGATCGTTAAGGTCATCACATTACCGTGGTGTGGAGGTGCCGGTGTTGGACTGGGGTGGGACGTGGTCCAAAGTCACACAAATGGTGTGAGTAAAGTGTTGACAGGCCAAATAACAGATCTCTGCAGGTGATCATGATGTCTGATGGTCTGAGTAAGTTGTGGTTCAGCTATCATGAGGTGGCCAGGCCAGCTTATTTCCTTCCCTAAAGGACAGGAGAGAACCACATGGGTTTTTAACCACAATCATTTCATAGTCACCATCGTAGAGACTAGACTAACTTGTTTTATTCCAGATGAATGTAAACTCCCTTAGACATTCTGGTGAGATTTCAACCCATATTTCTGGATCATGAGCCCAAGTGTTTATTAAGAGTACCGCTTTGTCTGTGTGTTCTTGATGTAAGCTTTGCTGTTTCGAGTCCTGATATAGTGGAGTCACAGCCCTTATCGCCAGCCCACACTCTGCAGGGCGAAGCAATCTCCTAAACAGCCTTGTTTCACCTTTAACCGCCTTCGCCTGTTGTCAGCAAAGGGACATTCACTGTCAGCACTCGCTCTCCTACCTTCGGTTTTAATTTTGAGGGCTGTTCGTACCAGCGCGAAGAGTGTGGCATTGAAGGTGACTGTGCCATCACTGTTCATGGGCATGTTCATAGACACCAGCCGCTGGCAAAGATACAGAGAATGGAGAGATCAGCATCAGTGGGGTCAGTAAAGTACAACTCAGAAAAACACATTCACAAACTGGGCCAGGAGCTCAGAAAAAGTGCATCAGCTGTTAAAGACTTGTTATTAGGCTTCTGAACGGATCTCTCTAATTTTAAATTTAATATTGATGTCATTTTTGTGCACCTTCTCTGCAGCTGTAACACTGTGTTCCTCGTTCTGTTCTATTACCCTAATGCACTTTGTATGGTATGATCTGCCCCTACTGCATACAAAACTAAACTTTTCACTGTACCTAGGTACAAGTGACGACAAGAAATCAAATTTAAAAAGCGACTCAGGTGGGTGTGAAAACTCCCACAGCAGCATGAGAAGGGGAGGGAAGGGAAGGCATGCATGCTTAGTGGGCGCTAAGGGAGCAAGCAAACGGTTTTGAGATACAGCCTGGACCAATCCATGAGCTGGGGCCCTGCACCTCAGCAAAATGTGTCCTTGCTGCAGTTTTTCAATGCTTTCTGCTGGTGTGCCTTGCAATGCAAGCCTGGGCTTCCAGAGGGCACTGCCAGTGCACTGGGGAGGTGCCAGGATAGTGAGAAGGTATAGCTCTATGCAACATGCCAGTGTCCAGGGAGGAAGGGTGGTTAGTGCCAATGGATCATATGTATTTGAGTTCAAAGGGTATATGGTCCCAGAGGTGTCCTGTCTTACATCCCTTGTATATAGTCAATAAAGGTTGTTGGTCTTTACTGACACAGGTGAGAACTACTTTATATCAACAACCCAAATCTAACCCTACAACAGGCTACAGAGCAGGAGGACAACTGGATGAATTTTGGACCTGAAACTGAAAACAATTCTAATCTATCCATCTACTACCCCAGTCTCCTGTTCAGGGGTATGTTGAAAGGTAGCAAGTCTCAGGAACCCTGGATGTCAAGGACCATCAAGGTTTTGATAAAGAAAAAGAAAGAAGCATATGTCAGGTACTGTACATCTATAAAACGGAAGTGCTTCAGAAGTATAGAGTGTGTCGGGGCTTGCTTATAAAGGAAAGTAGGAGGCAACGAGGGTAACTTTGGCAGGCAGGATCAAGGAAAATCCCTAAGCTTTTTACAAGTATATTAACAGTCAGAGGATTATCAGGGAAAGAGTGGGACCTATTAGAGAGCAAAGGGGCAACCTGTGCATGGAGCCAATGGATGTGGGTGAAGCCTTAAATGAATACTTCTCATCTGTATTCACAAAGACATTGCAGCCAGAGATTTAGTTGGGATGGTGAGGTTGTAGAACATGTTAAGATTTAATGAAGAGGATGTATTAGATGTTTTGGAGGGCATAAAGGTGCATAAATCCCCAGGGCCTGATGAGATGTATCCCAGGCTGCTGTGAGAGGCAAGTGAGGAGATTGCTGGGGCCCTGGGGTCATTTAATACTTACAAGTATTTAATACTTCACTGTGGCCTCACTGGCCACTGGTCAAGTGCCAGGTGACAGGAGGATAGCTAAAATGGCTTGTTCAATAAGGGCAGCAGGGAAAGGGCAGGTAATTCCAGACTAGTTAGCCTGACATCAGTGGTAGGAAGATAATTGGGAAAAAGTTCTGAAGGGCAGGGTTAATCAGTACTTGGAAAGGCAGGACTTGATCAGGAATAGTCAGCATGACTGACAAATTGAGTTTCTGAAAAGGTGACAAAATATGTTGATGAGGTTAATGCAATTGGTGTGCTTTACGTGGACTTCAGTAAGGCTCGTGCCAAGGTTCTACATGGAAGGCTGTTCCAAAAGGTAAGAGCCCATAGAATCCACGCCAAGTTGGCAAACTGGATCCAACGTTGGCTTGGAAATAGGAGGCTCAGGGTGATGGTGGAGGGTTGTTTTTGTGACTGGAAGCCTGTGACCAGTGGAGCCTTTGCAGTTTGTCATGTACATAACAACTTGGATGTGAAAATAGAAGGTTTAATTAGTAAGTTTGTAGGTGACAAGAAAACTGGAGATGTTCTTGATACCGAGCAGGGTGGTCTCATGCTACAGACTGACATTGATCAGCTCGTAAATTGGGCACAGCAATGGCAGATGGAATTTGATAAATGTGAGGTGGTGCATTTTGGGATCTAATAAGGGAGGAATGTTTATAATGAATGGTAGGTCCCTAGGGAGTACTGAGGAATGAACGGACCTCGGTGTACAAGTCCATAGATCTCTAAAGGTGTCAGCACAGGCAGAGAGCGTGGTGAAGGTGGCGTAAAGGATGCTGTTCATAGAATATAGGAGCAAGAAAGTCTTGTTTCAACTTTATAAAATGGTGGTTAGGCCACAGATGGATTACTGTGTGCAGTTCTGGTCACCATAATCAGAAGGATATGCCATGATTGCAGTGGAGAGAGTGCAGAGGAGATTCATCAGGACCTTGCCTGGGAAGGCAAGTCTCAGCTATGAGACTGACTGGATTTGCTTTCCTTGGGGCAGAGGAGGCTGAGGGTGGAATCTGAATGAGGTATAGAAAATTATGAGAAGCATAGACAACGGAGATCTTGAGAACCTCTCCCCCATGGCAGATGTGTATAACACCAGGGGGCGTAAGTTTAAGGTGAGGAGTGGTTTAGGAGGAGATCTGAGAAATAAAGTTTTCACCCAGAGGGTGGTAGAAACATGGAACGTGCTGCCTGAAGCAGTAGTGGAGGGACACAGCGTTTGAGAAGCATTTGGGTGGGTACCTAAAATGGCAGGGCATAGTAGTCCACGGACCAAATGTGGGTAAACAGGCTTGGTGGAGTTTGGTGTGTGTTGGTCAACATTGATGTGGTGGGCAAAAGGGTCTGCTTCAATGCTGTATGGCTCTATGAGAAAACTCATTGAGTTTCTCCCCAGCTTTAGTGCTCAATTGCTTTCCCCAGTCCATATGTAGATTGAAGTCACCAAATGATAACTGTGTTGTCCATGCTATGTATTTCTCTTCTCATGTCACACTACCACTAATACCTGGTGGCCCATAAATAATTCCAACCATTATCTGCTGGCCCTTGTTGTTTCTTAGCTCCACCCAGATTGCATCCACTGTTCTTCTGATCTGAGATTCTTCCTTATTAATGTACTGATACCATCTCTTGTTATCAGTGCAGGTCCACTTGCATTTCCTTCTTGTCTGTCCTTCGTAAATGTTCAATTTTCTCAGATAGCCCTGGTCACCTTGCAACCATGTTTCTGCAATGGTACTTATTTTTTTAAAATTTCTCAATCGAACGATTTCAAGAGGGTATGAGGCTGCAGAATGGGGTCCAGGTAGGGAGGGAGAATACTGAAGGTAATTAAAAAGGTCCATTAGCAAGGGAAGGCTGTTGATCGAGGAGGTGAGCACAGAGATAAAGGAGCAAAGGAGCTCAGCATTGTGCTGAAGCTGACATTCGCAGAAGTGTGAGTGTAGGGAGATGAAGGGGGGAAATTAGAAAAAAGGATGGCATCAGAGGGGAGGACAGGTAGGTTCCAGAGGGGGCACAAGTTACTTATGATACCCATGTGTTGGTGAATCTTGAGATACTTCAAATGTGAAAGAAGATAAAAAGATTTTGTTTAAGCATCGAATAAGGTGAAGGATAGTGAACTTGTGGGAGGAGAGCTGTGAGAGAGGGTGATTTGGTGCTACTTAAGGAAGTGATTAATAATGATCATGTGGCGGCACATTGACGGTTCATCTGAGGAAACAGCGAGGACAGTAATTCAAGAATATTGAATGTCCTGGATATATCTATAATCGTGGGTGAATCTGAAATACAATAGATGAAATTTCAGTTGGAATCTGTATGGAATAGGATGGAGCTAGAGAGTGTTGTTCAGGAAGGAGCTATGGCTGTGGACATGGGCTTTTGTTGGTACCAGATCACACACGAGAAGAAAATGACAAAGCAATGAAGACATACAAACTAGAAGGACAAATGGGCATGCCATAGGAGTGAACTGCACAACCTCTTCAAGGTGGGAACTCCTGAAGAAGTGGTAGTGAATTAAATATTACCGTAAAAGTTGGAAATCTGAAATCAAAGCAGTAAATGTTGAAAATACTCAGTGGATCACGTGGCAACTGTGATGAGAAGAAAACAGTGTCTCCACAATACCCTGATTTGAACATTCAACATTAATCCACAAAATTACTGGGTTTTCAGACATTCATGTGAATGCTTCCAAACTTAGAAGGAGCTGCTAAATGAACTACACACTTCTGCAGTCTCTGGGCAATGACTTACCAGCCAGCAAATCAATCACGTGCTGGCTGAACAAAAGGAACTCAGTCCGGTTGATCTTACCTTACAGGCCACACGGTGGGGGCAGAATTTGCCAAAGCCCAGAGGAGGCTGGATGCGACGGAGCAATGTTACCACATCCAGGTGTTTGATGCGTCCCCTGTGGAGAATAATCAAGAAAACCACCAAATAAGCATGTGCCTGACTAGGTGTGTCTGTGTCAGTAAGAAAGCACGTATCTGTGAGTGTGGGCCTGCTGTGTTCATCCAGCCTCACATTTTATTATCTTGGAATCTCCAGCATCTGCAGTTCCCATTATATCTGTGAGTGTGGTGTGTGTTTGCATGTGTGTGTGGCTGCACGGTGTATGTTTAAGAGCCTTCTGTGTTTCTGTGAATGGTTCATGTTTGAGTGTGGTGTGTGTGAGTCAGTGAGTGTGCATATGTATGTCTGCGTGCATCTGACAGTAATGGTGTATGCCTAAGAGTGTGGGTGTATGAGAATGTGGTGTGCACATGACTGTTTGTACATGTGTCTTTGAGCATGTGTCTGTGATGGTGACAAGGATTTGTTTCTGAGAAGATACGCACGTGGTGTTTGTCAGCACATTTACAAAGTGATTCTGCCTGTGAGTGTGCCCGAACATGTTTACACCAAACTTACTTGGCCTCAGGATCATACTCGGCCCAGATCCTCTTAAATTCATCCAGGTGATGAGGGCCCAGAATGGACCAATCACGTGTCAGGTAATCAAAGTTGTCCATAATTACAGCCACAAACAGGTTAATAATCTGTAAAAGGATAACAGTACTTAATGTAATGTGCAGTGTCTGACATATAGTGCAGTGTATAGCGTACGGCGCAATGTGTAATGTGCACATTGTTGAATGGATAATGCAGGCACAGGCAGCTCCTGTATGGGACTGAGTCCTCTCTGATTGAGTAAATACACTACACCATGAATCCTACACAGGAAACCTTACACCAGGGACCCTACACAGGGCATGTTACAGTGGGAACCCACCAGCAGGCATCTTACGCCAGCAATCTACATTGGAATCTACTCTGTACACATCCAGATTCCAGTTCTATATGACCTGGTGTCATCAGGACATAGCACATGCTCAATAGCTACTGCTAGCGGTTATCCCTTTAGTCCACAAACTGTGGTGGTTGGAGAAAGTAGCTCACTTCCAACCTTCTCAGAACAGTCTGGGATGGACAATGAATGTAGTCAACATGAGAACAAATTTTTAAGATAGCTATTCACCTAACCAAGGTAGGGTCACACTTAACATCCAGAGCTAATAATCATGAGCCCATCTGTTTCCATCTTCCTACAGACGTTTTCTGTCATTTACTGGACAGCGTGCCTCACAGTTCTCTGAGTGAAGATATATCTCCTACTCTGGTATAGTTTGTTTCTTTCCTTTGACCTTATGTCTAACCCCCAGATTAGACTTCCACCCTGACCCTGTGCACGTTGGTGAGGGAGCTCCTGGTCAATGTTTCACTTACCAGGAAAGCACACAGCATGTAAAAACTGATGAAGTAGAAGACAGCAAAGTTGGTTCCACAGGTGTACTCTTCGCCAGGTTCATAGTCAGATTCAGGGTCACAGAGTTTACCCGGTCGGCAGGCCAGCATAATCTCCTGCCAGGCTTCACCTGTAGCACATCTAGAGACAGCGACGGTACAGTCAGCTACTGCAGGGGGCACCACGAGGGGTACTGAGGCTCAGGTTGGCAGTGAGAGGTCAAGTGGGAGGAGGCAGGCAGCCAGGAGACTGGATTAGTCACAGGACTAGTCACAGGGCAAGTGGGCACTCGGGGACAAGGGAGGAGTCTATCAGGGGGCAGCAGGCCGGCCAGTCAGTCGTCGGGGGTGGGGGGGGCGGGCGAGGGGTCAGTAAGTCATGGGTGAAGGGGGAGCAGTTGGTCGGGGGTGAGGGATCAGTAAGTCGGGGGTGAAGGGGGTCAGTCGGTCAGGGGGTGAGGGATCAGTAAGTTGGGGGGTGAAGGGGGGCAGTCGGTCAGGGGATGAGGGATCAGTAAGTCGGGGGGGTAAAGTGGGGCAGTGGGTCGGGGTGAAGGGGGGCAGTGGGTCAGGGGGTGAGGGATCAGTAAGTTGGGGGTGAAGGGGGGCAGTCGATCGGGGTGAGGGATCAGTAAGACGGGTGTGAAGGGGGGCAGTCGGTCAGGGGGTGAGGGGTCAGTAAGTCGCGGGTGAAGGGGGGCAGTCGGTCAGGGTGTGAGGGGGCAGTAAGCCGGGGGTGAAGGGGGGCAGTCGGTCAGGGGGTGAGGGATCAGTAAGTCGGGGGGGATGAAAGGGGGTAGTGGGTCGGGGGTGAAGGGGGGCAGTGGGTCAGGGGGTGAGGGATCAGTAAGTTGGGGGTGAAGGGGGCAGTCGGTCGGGGTGAGGGGTCAGTAAGTTGGGGTGTGAAGGGGGGCAGTCGGTCGGGGGTGAGGGGTCAGTAAGTTGGGGGTGAAGGGGGGCAGTCGGTCAGGGTGAGGGGTCAGTAAGTCGGGGTGTGAAGGGGGGCAGTCGGTCGGGGGTGAGGGGTCAGTAAGTCGGGGGGTGAAGGGGGGCAGTGGGTCAGCGGGCGAGGGGGCAAGGCGTCTCTCACCTGAATAGCAGGAGCACAGCTTGTGGGAACGTCTGGAAGTTATTATTGCGATTGATTTGTGATCCATCCACATTGGCAATCTTACCAAAGACCTGGTCAACAAGAGGAGATGGCAGCGGGTGAGACAGATGTCTGTACAGAATCTCCGAGAAAGGGTTTGCTTTCGAGATTACAGTGCATTGAGGTTTATGGACATCTTTGTACAGCTCTCATTGACTCGTGGAAATCACACACGTTAGAGGGTTAATGAGCACCTCACTCAGCTGGATGTGGAGTTAATGGAGCCTGGCCTTACCTGCATCCCAATGACAGCGTAGATAAAGAACAGCATCACAATGAGCAGAGCCACATAGGGCAGCGCCTGTCAGTAAAACAAAATAAAAAAACAGACTCAATACTCCTTTCTAGAATTTGAGTATTGCTGTTAAGGCCCCTCATCAAAGTTTATTGTAAGAGATTTTTGACACAAATATTTGACAAAATGTGTCCTTTTTCAGCAGAAGTCAGATCATGAAGCCGCGTGGCCTGAAGCGAGTATCTACTAGATGGTGAGACGGCCGACGCTGACGCAGCTCCCAACTAGAACAGATCCTATTCCCACATCAGGGTCTCCACCCTTTTAGGTCACACCCAGCCTCGCCAATAAACTTGTCACTGTTCTGATCAGGAAGAGGTGTGGCTAAACAAAGAGGAGTAGATCTTTCAGCCCCTTTAGCGTATTCTGCCCTTCAGTGAACTGCGGTTGATCTGAGCCACGGCTGACACACACTGGACTCAAAATTTTAACTGCTGTGTTCTCTACAGATGCTGCCAGACCTGCCGAGTTTCTGTTTCAGATCTCCAGCATCTGTAGTTTTTGTTTTATTTCTCTACTTTTCTATTCAATCCTCCTTGTGTTAAATGATATCATTGTTTAATCTTTCCAATTTTTGTTAAGTGCAGGCTAACCATTTGTAATTCATGCACTAGGACACCAAGACCCCACTGTATATCAGAGCTCAGCAATCTCTCAGCATTTGGACAAGTTGCCTTCAGATCTCACAGAGCTGCTGAATATTACATGCCTTTAACCGTTTCCTTTCCATCCTGCTCCAGCTTGTCGCTGGCTCTCTAGTGAATTGTTTGGCCGTTTGCAGTCCAGTCTGTGATTAGCTAACATGGCTGCGCTCTTATACCTGGAAGGACTTGATGAACGTCCACAGCAATGTTCGAACTCCCTCTCCTCTGCTCAGCAACTTGACCAGGCGCATCACACGAAACAGACGAAAGAAAGAGATGGAGATGCGGGAGCTATCCTCTGACTCCTGAGAAATCACCAAGAGAACACAGGTTACAAAAACGGAAAGAGCACACTGTGTACAAACTGCAAAGGGAGAGTTAAAGGGCAAACAGGAGACTAGGGCTGGGAGCTTGGAGGCATTGAAAGGGACAGTGAGATGAGTTGCAAAAAACCAGGGATATAGGCAGTTCAGGACAGGGTGAGAATGAGGATGGGATGTGGAGATTGGGAAGGTTTGGGGAGCCAGTGAGGCTAAGGGAAATGGAAGACTGAGGGAGGGAGATTGGAGAAACCTGACATAACCACATGAAATCTCCAAGTGCTTTCCCACAACAATAACTTGCATAAAATGAAGTCAATGTGTATCTCAAGGTACTTCACAGGAACATTATCAGACAAAATTTCACATGTGGCCACATTAAATACGAGGGAAAGGCACGAGGGTTAGGAAAAAATGATGAATGCTCAGGAGAGTCTGTGTGTTTTAGGGAACTGGGTGAAGGCTTGAGGGAAAGCAGCGAGGGTTTTAGGTCTTAGGAGAGGCTGCAAGGAGTCAAGAAGGAGGTGAAGTCTTCTGTCACGGGCAGACAGGAAGCCCTGGGGAATGGGCAGTGAGCAATCTCACCACTCTGCTATATACTAATATTGGCATTGGCTTAAGGGCACTCACCAACAATGCCACAACTGGGAGAAAACCCAGCATGCTTCAGCATGAGCAAAAGAGACAGGAACAACTGTTCCTGGTGTGTGCCTGAATGCCAGGAATTAACATAATACTTAATCAACGAGAGAGGGAACCCAAGAGATTCTAGACCAGTTAGCTCAGCACTTACTAACATTAAAGGAGTCTTTTGCTGGGGAAAGGCCAGTAAATGAAGTGACTATAGTCCCTTAGGACCATAAGGCTGCTCTCTCTTGAGAGAGAGATGACTGGTGCTGAGTTTAACCTGAAGGTCACCATGTCTCAGTTGAGGGAGAGAAGGCAGGACCTTCATGATGACCTTAGATGGGATGTGAATCAAACCCACAGTTCGCATCACTCTACAAACCAGCCATCCAGCCAACTGAGTTAACCAGCATATGTTAGTCACTGATATCCATGACAAATCCACTGACTCACACAGTTACTTTGACTGTGCATCCTAACACCCCGCTTCCTGCAAGGACTCCATTCCATCTTCCCAACCTTTGTCGCATGTGTCCTGCGGATCCACCTTCCACCAGACTGCCTCTGACACGCTCCTTTTTCCTCAGCTGAGGGCTCCCTCAGTGTGGCTGACAAGGTTCCCCAAGCATGTCCAGCCCATCTCCTCCATTTCTGCCCACACCCTGTCCCCTCCCTTTCAGAACAACAATTGTGTTCACCTTGTGCTCACTTTGCATTCCACCGGTCTCTGCATTCGAAGGATTGTCCTCCACTATTCCTGCCCCCAGCAGGATACATCAACAAACACCTCCTTCCTTTCCGAGTCATCATTCCCTTCTGTCTGGGGCACTTTGGTCCACTCCACAATCACCCCTAAAACTGTATGACCCTCCAACAGCACCTCTGTATCCGCTCACAGGGTCTCCTCACCTTCCAAGGCCCAGGTGGAGCACTGTTTCACTTGTACAATTTTTTCAATCTGGTTGACTGCATTCACTGCTCAAAGTGTGGTCTTCTTCACATTTGCAAGAGCAAACGGAGCCTGAGTGACTCCACCCTATCAATGGGAATGACTCTGACTTCCCAGTTGCTTGCCATTTCAATAAACCATCGCACTCCCAGGCTAATATTTCCAACCTGAGCCTGCTATAACATTCCAACAAAGTTCTATGCAAGCTGGAGGAACAACACCTCGTTTTCTATTTTGGCAGTTTATAGTCTCTACGTCTAAACAGCGAACTCCATAACTTCACAGCATGACCTCTGTCCTCCATTATGGTGACAAAATAACTCCATAGAGGCCGGTATTCTGTCACCAACTCATCCTTTACTTACACATGTCCAGTCCTTGACGCTGGTCTAGCTCCCTCAGATCCATCTTTCAGAGTGAGCAGAAATTCCAACACTCCTGTTTACATCTGTCAGCCAGAACTCCCTGATTGGTCCAGATTAACAGCCCCAATCAGGGAACTCATATTCTGTGAAGTCCAGCTGGCTCACCTCATCACAATGGCAGGTGACACCGCCTCTGTCCCTCACATATCAGTCTTTTTATATTTGCTTTCAGCGGAGCTGAAACATCTACCATTAACACCGACTCTAACAATAACTCTGGAGCTCTCTACGACCATTACCACTCCCATTGCCGTTTGCTCTCTGACCAGTAAGCTTAGATCAAAAGTCTTGGAACAGTAAGCTTCAACTAGTCAAGAAGGAGAGATCACATCCGGATTGAGACACAGCCTGAGTGAGTTTTGGGGAATTTGGTGCAGAGTGGAAGAGGTGGTTTTTGTTTCATTGTCTTTAGCTCATAGTTTTAAAGTTTTTTTTAAACAGTTTAGCACAAAACAAAGTGACATCGCAGGAAAACCGTTGGTCCATTGATCAGTAATAGCTACTAATTTGACTATCTATTATAAATTACATTTGGATTCAAGGTAAACAGGAGAAATATTTACAGATTACAAACTAATCCGGCTTCTTCCCACAGTCCAAAGATGCCCAGGTGAGTTGGAATCGCCATGTAAATTGCCCCATAGAGTCCAGGGATGTACAGTATAAGTTAAATTAACCATGGGAAATACAGGATACAGTAGGGGTCTGGGTCTGGATAGGGTGCTCTTTGGAGGGCTGGTGAGGGCCTGAGGGGCCAAATGGCCTCTTTCCATACAGTAGAGACTGTACGATTCTTCATCAGGGAGGGTTGGGGGAAGTTACTGAGATGCTGTATTTCATGAGGCAGTCACTCACAGGAGGTTGGGTCAAAATCATGGAATTCCCTCCCTAATGGCATTGTGGGTCAACCCACAGCAGGTGGACTGCAGCTCACCACCACCTTCTCAAGGTCAACAAGGGACAGGCAATAAATGCTGGCCCAGCCAGCGACGTCCACATCCCACAAAATCACCTTTAAAAACACCCCTTATATTAAGTACAGTAAACTTTGTTTTATCAGGCATCTAATGACTCAGCACTCATGATAACCAGCAAAAATTATATACCACAAATTCCAAAAGTTTACTGTAGAATCGCAATCTCTACAACGTCCGAGTAGTTAGTTCAGGGTGTCAGTGAGAAAGCTCTCTGCTGGTAAGTTTCAACTTAGGCAAAAGTGAATATTCCTCACCATCTAACATTCCCCTTACTGTCCCCTCTCTTTCACTGACTCCACACCACCTTTCTCTACAATATAAAAAACTATCACTTTTCTACTTCTCTCGTCAGTTCTGAAGGACTCAAAAAAAACTTTATTTCTCTCTTCAGAGATGTCACCAGATCTGCTGTTTCTCCAACACTTCCTGTTTTTATTTCAGGTTTCCACCATCTGCTTGATTTTTACTCTATTTGTGATTCAATGTTTACTTTCATCATTATGCTTCCATTAACAGTATTTGAAAGTGTTTGTCATTGAGGGGAGAAGTGGTTCCCACTTCAGTAACAGTGATGCAATCGTAAAGTTGGGGAACCAAAACTCATGCAGCTGGTAACCTGGGGGCAGGGGGTTAGGTGCCCAAGGGGAGAGGACCAAATGGAAGGGGAGGGACATGATGGGATGGAGCAAGGAGAGTTAGTGCATGAGATACGAGAGAGACCACAGGAAAGGCCCAGTTAGTGGGCTCACAGACCATGTTAATGAGTGACTGAAGAAGCGAGTTCCTCAGCCGTTATTCCTACACCAAACAGAGCTGGGAGTTTAACGTCAGTAAATGTTTAATTGACTGTCATCACACCTATTTCCATCCACACTGAGTCAGTTAGGGCTGCACTGCTCAAAGAAGCAAAGTGGGGAAGTCAGGTGCAACTTGGGCATGTCGAAAGTTCAGGATCGGATATTCTGGTTCCCAATGCCTTTTCCAGACTATCACAGTGCAATGGAGAGGTAGGAATTGGGGCAAGATTTAATGGCGGAGTAGGTTTGTGCCGGGTCTGAACACAAACCCACCCAGCTGTATATTCGTATTCACAACGCAGCGATCTCATCCTGACTGCTTGGCCCCTCAACCAGGACAAGTGCTCACAAGGAATGGGGTCATCATGATGTTCTACCTCTCTGCGTGAACTACTAATGAAGAAATATTACTGTGAATACATCTAATTCCCAGATGATGCTCACATTTTTAAGTACATCTTTGCCAATTTGTATTTAATGCCAGGCTTTTTATTCGGAGGCCAAGTCAGAGAGCTGATAAATGCAGGACTCAAGCTCTGTTACAGCTTTCTATCAATCATTAACACCATTAAGAGGCTTTGAACATTAGAAAGAAAAACAATGGGCTGAATCTTACATTTCACTCACTAAGTCCAAGTTATGTTGACATTTTGGAGGGATTTCTCGTTGTATCTTACCAAATGTGCCATATTAACTAACTAGCACACCCTAGAGTATCCCTCACATCCAATTCTAGCCTCATGTTACCACACACCATTCCTTGGTCAACTCACCACTCAGCATGTATCTCAGGATCACCAGGACCTCTTGTGCTTGGGCCATCTTTAGAATGTGGATCCAAGACAGTTCCTGTCAGTCTGCTACTGCCCAGCCTGTGCCTGCAGACATTTGCCCCAGACAGGGTAGATAGGGGGAAATGTGGAGCACCTGCTGTATGAGGCAGTGAATTGGCGGGTGCTGTTCTTCTTCCAGGACCAGCAGTGAGGCCACCAGACCCTACCAGCCTGGTCCATGGTTACCACCCAGTTAAAGCACTCTCAACCATCTGGAGGAATGTAGGATCTAGGAAGAAAGTCAATGACCTTCTTCACTTCACCATTTCTCCGCTCTGCCAACACCTCGTACTCATTCCATCTCTGCTACTGCACCCACTGCCCACTAAGGCTCATGTTTTACCACTTCCACTGTTAAATGCAATATCTTCCGTCACTCACTGTCACTCACCCTAACCCCTGACACCACTAGCCCTGCATGCTCTCTGCGCTACCTTTTTGGGACACCCCCCACCCGCACCAACAGTAATACTGTGCCTCCCAATTTCATTTCCCATAATATCTACCTCTCTCTCTCTCTCTCTCTCTCTCTCATCCCGTGGGAGAACACCCCACACAGGGGCAGAAAGACTCAAGTCGATGGTGGGCTGCCTGACATTCGACTCCTTTCAAGGAGCATTTTCCCATTCTGACCACTGAGAGCTGACTAACTGTGTCCAAGCCCCTCGACTGGAGTTGGAGGTTACGCTGCACTTTCTGTGTCAGAATCCCTGCAGGAAGGCGATCCTGCTTGACCTGGCCGAGGCTAATGGCAAGCTTCCTGGCTTTGTGTTTGCATGGAACAGCACGACAAGATAACAGTCAGATGATCTCTGGCTGAGGGGTGCAAAATGGCAATGTAAGGCATAGCTGCCAACAGCATCCAGGTAGGCTCAGGGTGAGTGAATGCTATCAGTGAGCAAAGAGACAGAGATCCAGCCTGGCGCAGTCCACGAGCTGGCAGTGTCTCTCTGTAGGCCCAGCGTTACACTGAGAGTTACTGAGACAGCCCACGGCACGGTGGCTCAGTGGTCAGCACTGCAGCCTCGCAGCACCAGGGACGCAGGTTCAATACCTGCCTCAGGTGACTGTCTGTGTGGAGTTTGCACATCCTCCCCATGTCTGTGTGAGTTTCCTCCCACAGTCCAAAGATGTGCAGGTTCAGATGGATTGGCCATGGGAAATTGCCCATAGTGTTCAGGGGTGTGTGGGTTCTAGGGGGACGGGTCTGGGTGGGATGCTCCAAGGGTCAGTGTGGATGCTCCAAGGGTCAGTGTGGACTTGTTGGGCTGAAGGGCCTATTTCCACACTGTAGGGATTCTATGATTCTAAGGGCCAGCACTGAAGGACTGTAGGGTTCTGTGAGACGTTTGGAGATCTGCCATGAGGGGTCTTAGAGGCTGGCACAAGCCAGATGCCAATGTCTATGGGCATAGGGAGGGTGTGGCTGGTGGCCTGGAACATGCCCCAAGATAGAGGCACCTGGTCTCCAATACGGAGGTTCTTCAGCGCAAGTGTTGGGCTGAATCGGTGGGGTACCCACTTTGGTGTCCATGTCGAGATTTCTCGACATCTAGCTTGTTCGGCAAGTTTGATAAGATAGTGTGCTGAATATTAATGAGGTGGGTGGTGCCATCAACAAGGCATTTAAACAAGCTATAATCCCCCCAATTATCAACTCACCCCTGCCCACTGAGGAACTTGCAACAACCTTTGTGAAAAGTATAAAAGATGGTGTGAGGGATCTTGTAGAGCAGTCAGGAGGACCAGGTTCACGTCCTACCTGCTCTTAGATGTGGTTAGTAACACCATCTGAACAGGCTGATGCAAAAATATCTGAAAGATGGAGTAACGTGCTCCCAATGTCAGGAGTGATCTTAATGAGCTTGTCGCCCAGTTCTGCCTCATATCTCACCATAGCCCGGTTCTGAAGGAGGGTCACTTGACTCGAGACATGAATGCTGTTTCACTTCACAGAAGCTGCCAGACCTAGTGATTTTCTCCAGGAACTTCTGTTTGCGTTTGTTTCAGCGCAGCCAACATCGCTCAGAGAACTCTGCAGCATTCTGCTCAAAGTGTCTGGGTCCAGCCCCCCACAGGCTGTAAACTCAATGTGCTTGCTTCTTTGAGTGTCAAATGGGCTAGTTGATTATACCACACTACAGGATGAGAGTTTGATGACAAAGTGGACACTCCGAGGCACATGCTCTGCACACAGCCAACCCCACATGCAGCCAGATATTTACACTGGAGTCGCATCGAGCGCTCAGGCAGTAGAGACCCCCACTGGAAGCCAGAGCTGTCTGTCAAAGGAATGCAGAGATGAGCAGAGAGCATGAGAGAAAGAGAGAGACAGACAGACAGGGGTGAGTGAGAGGTAGAGACACAGGGAAGAGAAGGGGGAAGACAGAGAGAGATGGGGTAGAGAAAAAGAGTGTTGACGCGAGGAAGAGAAAGAGACGGGGCAAGAGTTGGTGAGACAAGGGACAGAAAGAGTGAGACAGGGGACAGAGGGAGTGAGACAGAGGGAGAGGGAGTGAGACAGACAATGGGGAGAGGCAGTGGAGACAGAGGTCCAGAGTGAGAGAAGGAATGGACAAGGGTGGGCAAAGAAAGAATGTGAAAGAGAAAAACGTAAAGGAAAGGCTAAAGAGAGAGAAAGGGAGATGCACAGAGAGGGGAAAACAAAAATAGAGAGATGACCATAGAAGAGAGAGAACGTTTGCACAGCGCAAGCTCTTACACACACAAACACTGAGACCCACAAACACTGCACCAGGGGTGATGTGTCAGGGCTCAGCCTGGGCACACCAGTGACTAACTAGGCTCCTATGCTGAAACCACACTGTTTACTGCTCAGCTGGCCATACTGAACTTCTACTGAGCAGTATGATCCAACACTGTCCTTGTGGCTAGTGAGGATTGCCCCAAACAAATTCACTACCTCCTGTTCCCTGCCACTCAGTGAGCTGCTCACATCGACACCCACGAGCTCACACTAGCTCAGAACAACACACACCAGCTCACATCAACACCCACAAGCTCACACCGGCTCAGAACAACACACACCAGCTCACATCAACACCCACAAGCTCACACCAGCTCAGAACAACACATACCGGCACTGGCACACAGCTCACAACAACACCCACGAGCTCACACCAACCCACTCGAGTCCACCCCAGCATACACTGGCATGGACAGAACGGGCAAGCATACCATGTGCTATCAATAAAAGAGCGTGCACACACACACACACACAACCATCATGTCCCCTAGTCCTTCATGTGTGCTTGAATCTGCAAGCACAGTCTGTTTTGGGAAACCAGAAACATCTCACCAGAGTCTGCTCATTGAAAACTCTCAGAGCTTGCCCTGTGGACGTGAGTGGGAGCAGGCGATGTGAGCTGGGCAGAGCTGACATCAAGCTGCAAGGGACACGTGCTTCAGATGTGTTCATATTTATCCAAAAGTCTTTTGTTCATCCAACCCTGCATATCTAATGTCAACAAAGTAACTCGAATCCCGACACACACAAACCAAGCACCCACTGTAAAACACAGCCATGAGAATGAAGCAGAGCTGAGGCCAAATTCTTCACATTCCCATCTCATTGCTACAGCATTTTCATCATCAGACCATCGTTACTTACATTGACCTCACTGAGGATCACATCGATAATACTGCCAATGACAATCAGGAAATCAAATACATTCCAGGGATCTCCAAAATAACCCTAAAAACAAACAGAGAGACAGAGTGTCAGAGGAGGAGTAGTGGAATGGAGGGAGAGAGGAAGCGGTGGGAGAAGAGAGGGAGGGCAGGAAAGGTGAGAGAGGGAATGGTAAGGAGAAGGGACCAGGGAAGTGCAGTTCTGAGGAAGGGTCACTGGACCCGAAAAGTCAACTGGGATTCCTCTCCACGGATGCTGCCAGGCCTGCTGGGCTTTTCTAGTGATTTCTGGTTTTTTTTTGTGTAGGAGAGGAGAGAGGTATGGTGAGAACAGAGCGCAGAGGGGAACAGTGAATCAGAGAGGAGCAGCAGGTGAAGGTGAGGAGAGATACGGAGCGATCCGGCCCAGGTATATTTAAAGAGAATAAACTTTCCAGAGGGTCCATGCCTGGCTCGGAGATGGATAGGGAAGCGCGATTGGCTGCACAGAGCATAATACTGATCCAATCAAATCTCCCAATGATCCCCCACTTCCAACATGGCTACACCAACTGGTCAGGCCTTGCAGTGCAGGAGCATAGGACACCTCTGGGATCTACAAAACCTCTGCTGGGACTTACTGATTACTCTGTTGAAGATCGAGAGCCACAGAGTACTACTGAGGAATCCAGTAACCTCATCTTAATTGTGATCCACTAGGTTACTCTGTCACTTATTGATCCCGCACAGGGATGCTTTGAACCGCTACACCACAATGGCTCTCCTCTGAGATCCAATTTCCTCTCTCTGGAATACACTGGATCTCTGAGCTTCAACTGGCAATCATTGAACTGAGATTCACGTTCCAATGCAGGATCACCGAACAGTTTCAGGATATACTGCCAGGTTCAATCCGACCCTTTGTGTCAGTAACTGATCCCAGGATGATTAAAAACCAACCCTAAATCACAGTGAAATATTGGGTTAGCATGAAGGGATAATCAGTGATCCACATCCAGTGGATGATCGAAGGAAACTGTTTGGGAAGAATAAATGAAAACCTTTGGAACCTGTTAGAGCAAACAATGCAAACAAGTGGACAGATTGCTAGTTCTTGCAGAAGAGGCAAGGGCTGGTTCAGTGGCCTCTGCGAACTGTAACTGTGAGAGTCAGTGAGAGAAAGAAAGAGAAAGGATGAACAGAATTTATCACTGAGAGAGCTGGAATAAGAGAGAGGGAGAGAAGCAAAGCAGTGATTGTTAAAAGAGGGAAGGGGGGTGCAAAAAAGGACTCACCACTATGTGCGTGAGAAAGATGATGAGACAGAGGAACAGGATTGATAACTGTGCGAGAGGGTGTAACAGGACTGATCACTGTGAGGGTGAGAGAATGCCATCAAGACTAATCACTGTTACAGTGAGAGTTAGACAGAGGGAGAGAGGTAAAGGACAGATAGAGAGACAGAGAGGGAGCGAGGGTGAGAGAGATCGAGAGAGGAACAGAATTGACCACTTACAGAATGTGTGTGAAAGAGAGTAACAGAATCATAGAATAGACAGGATTGATAACTGTGTGAGTGAGAAGGTAACAGGTCTGGCCATTGAAAAAGTGCGAGAGAATATCAGGACTGATCACAGAGAGTGAGAGAGTGTAACAGAACTGACCACTGTGCGAGTGAGAGGGTAACAGTGAGACACAGTCTATTACTCACCAATTACAGGTCCCTTCTAGAAGGCATGAAAGAAGAGAGAAGCCACAATGAACAGGAGTAATGTTGAAAGCAGGGCGCCCTGTCCCCTCATCAGATTGACACCCCATTACCATCCACACCTGTCAGTTTCACACTTTCGTCTGCTTCAGGCAAAACCCCAGCCTTGACTCTGGGAACACAGCCTACTCCCCTTCACATCTGCCACCCTGTCCCTGACTGGCTTAGTGACCAGGTAACTGAGCAGACAGACATGTAGAGGAGGCTTTTGTTGCAATAACATTCCAGTCGAAAGTTTGGTGTCTAAAACCAGAGGACATGGGATAGAGCTGGCAGGGGGAAGTATACTGAAATGGATTGAAAACTGAGTTAGGGGACAGGAAACAGTGAGGAAGAATGAATGGATCCCTTTCAAGTTGGCAGGTTGGCTTGGATTGCTGCAAGGATCAGGGGTTGTGGCTTCGCTATTTATAATCTCAACCAATGGTCTGGATGTGGGGATTAAATACAATATTTCTATATTTGCAAATGGAACAAAACCACTTGCGAATTTGGACAGGCTGAGTGACGTATTTGGCAGGTGGAGTGCAAAACAGAGACATATCGATGTTTTTATTGTTGTCGGCAAAACAGGAGTAGAGAGTGTTTCTTCAGTGGAGACAGGCTGGAAAGTGTCAAACTTCTAAAGGGACTTCGGTGTCCTTGTTCATGAGGCACTGAAAGTTAGGAACAGAATTTGAATACAGGACCAAAGATGTCTTACTGTATTTGTACGGTGCCTTGTACAGCCTTACTGAGAGCACACCTGGAGCATTGTCTGCCCAGGCAAAACGGGGGTGCACAGTACAATGCAAGGCATAAGCTACAGAAAGCTGAGATAAGAAGGAATTTTGTCATCTCAAAGATGGTGAATCTTTGGGATTCTCTACTCCAGAGGGTGTGGAGGCTCAATGATTGAGCAGTTTCAGGGCAGTGCTTAAATGCTGTCGGCAGTGCAAAAACATCGAGGGATGTAGGTTTAGTCCAGGAAAATAGAGTTGAAGTAGAAGATTATCATGATCTAGAACAGATTCGATGGGCTGAATGGTCTGCTCTAGTTCCTATTTCTTATGTTCTTTGCGCAGTTAAGACTACCCCATACCTCATCTCAAGATCACACACCCACTCAGGAACCAGCATTTCAATAGTAATCCCACAGGAATCAGCATTCCTGCAGTTCATTCTATGGTAAGGGGTATCCCCCCTGTAATCATATTGTAAGATAAATAAGACAACAGCCCATGCTGTTAGGGTGAAGGTACGGCATGGGTAGGGGAATGATGAATGGCAGAGGCATTAGGATAAAGGGGTCCTTTTCGGGATGGTAACTGGTGACGAGTAGAGTTCCGCAGGGGTCCGTGTCGAGACTACAGCTATTCACGTTATACATTAATGATTTGGACAAGGTTACTGATGACACTGTCACCAAATTTGCAGACGACGCAAAGGTGGGTGGAGACGCAAGTAGTGTTAAAGAAGTGGGGAGGCTGCAGAAGGACCTGGCAGGTTGGGGGAGTGGGCAAAGAAGTGACAGACGAATGCAAAGTGGGAAACTGTGAGCTTCTGCAATTTAGTAGGAAAAATAGAGGCATAGACTATTTTCTAATGAGGGAAAAGCTTCAAGACTCAGAAGCACAAAGGGACTTAAGAGTCCTAGTTCAGGAGTATCTTAGGGTTAACATGCAGGTTCAGTTGCTAATTAAGAATGCAAGTGCAACATTAGCATTCATTTCAAGAGGGCTAGGATTCAACAGCAGGGATGTACTCTTAAGGCTGTATAAGGCTCTGGTCAGACGACATATGACACATTATGAGCCACTTTGGACCCTGTTTCTAAGGAAGGATAGGCTAGCATTGGAGGGAGTGCAAAGGTGGTTTACAAGAATGATCCTGGGGATGAAGGACCTGTCATTGGAGGATTCTGAGGACTCTGGGTCTGTACTCTATAGAATTTAAAAGAAGGGGAGGGATCTCATTGAAACTTATAGAATACTGAGAGGTCTGGTTGAAGTGGATGTGGAGAAGATGTTTCCACTAGTAGGAAAGATTAGAAACTGAGGGCACAGGCTCAAAGTGAAGAAATGATCCTTTAGAACTGGGATGAGGAGGAATTTCTTCAGCCAGGAACTCACTGCTGCAGAAAGTTGTGAACGCCCAGTTATTCAGTGTATTTAAAATAGAGATAGATAGGTTGTTGATTAGTAAGGGGATCAAAGGGTATGGGGAGAAAGCAGGAGAATGAAGTTGAGAAACAGGTCAGCCATGATTAAATGGTGGAATAAATTTGATGGTCTAAATGGCTTAATTCTGCTCCTATATCTTATGGTAAGTATCATTCCCACAGTAACCTCAAGGGGGAACCAGCATTCACACAGTAATCCCACAGTAACCAGATTCCAATCAGCATTCCCACAATAATCAGCATTCCTACAATAACCTCATGGTAACCAGCATTCCCCACTATAATCCCATGTTAACCAGCATTCCCCACTATAATCCCATGTTAACCAACATTCCCATTATTACCCCATGGTAACTGACACTCCCACTGTAATCCCATGGTAACCAGCATTTCCACAGTGACCAATGTTCACACAGTAACCATCATTCCTGCAATAATTATTCCCACAGTAACCAGAATTCCCAGAGGGACCAAAGTGGAGTTGCAGGTAGGCAGGGTGATGAAAAAGGAGTTTGTCATGCTTGCTTTCCTTGGTCAGTTCACTGAGAATAGGAACAAAAGCAAAGTTGCTGGAAAAGCTCAGCAGGTCTGGCAGCATCTGTGGAGGGGAAAACAGAGTTAACGTTTCAGGTCCGGTTACCCTTCCGCAGAACATCACCGGACCCGAAACGTTAACTCTGTTTTCCCCTCCACAGATGCTGCCAGACTTGCTGAGCTTTTCCAGCAACTTTGCTTTTGTTCCTCTTTTACAGCATCCGCAGTTCTTTTGGTTTTTATTTCCTGAGAATAGGAATTGGGAGGTCATGATGCAGCTGTTACAGGACATCGGTTAGGCCACTTTTGGAGTACAGTATTCAGTTCTGGTCTCCCTGCCGTAGACAAAATGGTGTTAAACATGAACGGGTTCAGAAAAGATTGACAAGGGCCTTGTTGGGATTGGAGGGTCTGAGCTCTTGGGGAAGAGGATGAATAGGATGGGCTTTTTTCTCTGGACAGTCAGAGGCTGAGAAGTTTATAAAATAATGAGGGGCATAGATAGGGTGAATAGCAAGGTCTTTGTCCCAGGGTAGGGGAGCCCAAAACTAGAGGGAATAGGTTTAAGGTGAGAGGGGGAAGATTTAAAAGGGACCCAAGTGGCAAATCTTTCACACAGACGGTGCTGCATGTTTGGAATTAGCTGCCAGTGGAAGCTGGTACAATGATAAGACATTTAAAAGGCATCTGGATGAGTACATGAATAGAAAGGTGTAAAAGGGTATGGACCAAATGCTGGTAAACAGGACTGGATTAATTTAGGATATCTGGATGGCATGGGCAAGCTGGGCTGAAGGGTCTGTTTCCACGGTGTACATCTCTATGACTCTAATAATCCCACAGTAACCAACAGTAATCCCATAGTGACCAGCATTCCTGCAGTAATTACATGGTTTCTAGCATTCCCACGATAGCCAGAATTATAGTCTATGAGTCTGAAATTCTATTCTTTGTTTAACTCAGCCTCATACTTACTTTCGCTTTGAAAGCACAAAGTTTAAAAAACATTTCCAATGCGAATAGCCCAGTGAAGACTACATTCAGTATGTCCGACAACTGGTTCATCTCCTCTGATTGCTCATAGTGCTGTGGAAGGAGACAAAGAGGTCAGGATCTGAGCAGATATCACCAATTACAACACTGAGCATGCCCTTCCAATCCAACCTGAACCCGCAGCCCAACCTGCAACTCTGAATCAGTCCCAGTCTGTGACCTCTGAACCTCATCCCAACCCTGACTCTCACCCCACGGTGACCTCAAACACACTGACCAACCAAAACTTTCATCAAAATCCTGGCTCACTCACCTCAACCTAGACTTCCATGGAACTCTCACCCCGACCTGTAACCCTCACCACAACCTCAATCCAGTGGGCAGAATACACCCAGAAAGCAAGGCAAATCATTACTCAAATGGGGGGCAGATTCAAAGTGCATAAGTGCAGAGGGACCTGGGCACCTTTGTGAATGAATCGTAGAAAGTGGGTATGCAGGTGGAGCATACAGTAAGAAAAGCAAATGGAATCTTGGCATTCATTGCAAAAAGACTGGATTATAAAAGTAAAGATGTGTCATTTTAACTATATAAGGCATTGGTGAGACCACCGCTGGAGTATTGTGTCCAATTTTGATCTCCTCACTTGTGGAAGGATCTGGTGGCACTGGAGGCAGTTCAGAGGCAGTTCGCCAGATTGATTCCAGGGAGGAAAGGGCTGTTGTACTAACAGGAGTTGAATAACTTGGGCTTGAGCTCACTGGGGTTCAGAAGCATGAGAGGGGAATCTGACTGAGGTGTGTAAAATGTTGAAGGGGATTGACTGGATGGACATTGAACGGATGTCAACACCCTGTGTTCTGAGGAAGGGTCACCGGATCTGAAACGTTAACTCTGTTTTCTCCTCCACAGATGCTGCCAGACCTGCTGAGCTTTTCCAGCAACTTTGTTTTTGTTCCTGATTTACAGCATCCGCAGTTCGTTTGGTTTTTATTGAACAGATGTCCCTCCTTGTGGGACAGTCTCGAACAAGAGGGTGTAGATATAGAGTGAAAGGAGGGAAGTTCTAAGCTGAGATGAGGATAAACTACCTCTCTTAGAGAATCTGTCGAACTCACTGCCCCAGAGTGCAGTGGAGGCAGAATCAATCAACAGGTTCAAGAAAGAAATAGATATGTTTCGGATGAAAAGCAGGATAAAGGGCTGTGGGGAGCAGGCAGGAGAGTGGAGCTGAGACCAGGATAAGATCAGCCATGATCATGTTAAATAGCAAAGTGGGATTGAAGGGCTGATTGTCTACCTCCCCGCCTAATTCCTATGTTTCTGTATTTACCCAGGGAATACTAGACAGTTTAATATATGTATTAATCAGCTAATGTAATTGGGAAGAGCACAACCAGGCTCTGAAATAAATGCCTCCTACCCTCCCACCAAAACTACACAAAGATCTGAATACTTGCCCACTTCACTTATCTCACCCTGCACCCAGCCTCCTCCTCACCCCCTCACTCACTCAGCTTCTCATCCATTAACTCGCCCCCATCACCAATTCACTCAGGCTCTCACGCATTCACTCAGCCCCTCACACTTCCTCAGCCGGCCACGTCAGCAATTCACTCAGTCCATCACCAACTCCTCACCCCCTCACTCATTCCTTCACACCCTGTACTCATTCATTCAAAGTCGTGAGGTATTAGGAAACATATCTGAATATGACAGCCACTTTCATGGCCTCTCTGTCCCCAGCTTTCGAACAAAAATTAGATTTCCTCCTGAGAGACGTTACTGGTCCATTTTTGCTTCAGCTGAGATTATTGACACCACTGAGAATGGATACTGTAGTTGGATTGGGGAAAACTCCTCGGATATCGCCAGCGCGCTCAGCTGAGTGCAAGATCATCAGTGCCACACTGATAGAAACGGCCTCCACACAGTCACTCCCTCTGTTCCCAATATTTATTGCCCTGCAATCCTAAAAAGCATATCATATGTACATCAATGTGATTATACACTGCGGTGTGCTGCTCACTCACCTGCATCCCAAGACAGATGGTATTGAGCAGGATGAGGGCAAACATGAGGTATTCAAAGTACGAGGAGGTCACCACATACCACACCTTGTACTGATATTTGTTCTTGGGAATGTACCTCATGAGGGGTCGTGCCTTCAGGGCATACTGGACACACTGACGCTGCACAGGAGACAGAAATATAATTAGCAACATAGCGCAGGAAAGGACAAAGCCAGTGGGAATGGCAAACACAACCAACGGGAAATGGAACACATAACATCCACAGAAAGGATGTGGGTGGGGATTATTCCTTGGGTACAGGTTGTAGGTAGTATTACTACTGGGGTGCTTCAAGTACATGAGAATTGTTAAAGGAACAGGGATTATCACTTGAGTACAAGGTGTGATGGGGATTATTACTGGAACACAAGGTGTGTGTGGGAATTATCACTGGGGAAACGGGTTGTGGTTGAGGACTGTTATTGGAGAACAGAGTGTGGGTAGGATTGTTGCCTGGGTAAGCGGCATGGGTGAAGATTTTTTCTCAGGAATGAGATGTGGGCATGGTGTGTTACTCGGGTACAGAGTGTGAGTAAGGATTGTTACTCTGCCATGGCCATTGAGTCAGGATTATTATTTGGGTACAGGTGCAGTGAGGTTTGTCAGTCGAGTGTGAGCTGTACACAAGGAATGCTATTTGGGTATGGGCTGTGTTTGAAGATCGCTTACTCAGCTCACAGGTTGTAGGTATTGGGTTTTGATGGGGGCAGATACTCTGTACAAAGTGCAAATGAGGAAAATTACTCGTATAAAGTGTGGGCATGGATTATTACTCGGATACAGGTACGGGCAAAGACTGTCACTCAGGAATGAGAGGTGAGTGATGATTTTTACTCAGACATGAGCACTGGTGTGGATTGTTACTGAACTACACTCTGTGAGTGGGGATGATGACTGGGATACATGGTGTTGAATGGGGTTTATTACTGCAATATAAGGTGTGGATGTGGCTTGATTAATGCAAGGTGTACCTTTTATGTACAACTCAGTATCATTTTTAAAGTTTGGAATTCAAATTAGAGGTAGAGGGCTATTAGTTACTTCTATGAAAAGTTTTCTTTATAAAAAAATGGTCAGAGGGTCCTTTTGGAATAGTGAGTGAATCCAGCATTTTGTCAGAAAGCAGCTAACTGCTGACTCCTGAGAAAATGTTTATGCTGTTGAGTTTACAACAGTTTGGTAAACATTTAAAACCATTAGCTTTGTTCCCAGTTCCTTCTCTAAGAAGGATCCCAGATTGAGAGGAGTTATGTTCAGGGCTAATTTAGTTTGTCTCCTAGAAGGGCAGTTCAGGAAATCAGTTGCCTCAGCAGAAGGAATTAGATTGTAAAGCTTTCAAATCAGGCGAGTTTGACTGGAAATATGCACATAATTAAAACTGAGCATGTTTAGGCTCTCAAAATTGTGAAAAATTTGTGTTGAAGATTTGGAATGGATTCAGCGAATTGTCTCCGCAGTCTGCCGCAAAGAAATTGTCAGGATTCAGTTAGTTAGAAAGTTAGAGTAAAGATAGAGGCGTTATTTCTCTGGACTTGAGGTGTGTCATGTACAATGTTGGGCAACAAGTTGAATCTTCCTTTTGCTGTCTTTTGTGGTTTTTGTAACTCTTTCTGCATTTTGATCGCTTAGTTTACTGAATTTCTTCTTTTTGTATTGTTACTTTCTGCCCCGTGTTAACGCAAGTCTGCAGCCTTGAGTGAATATATCCCAGCAACTAACCACCAGATTAACAAATTAAGCAAAGACATATAGCTATCAAGCCAGGTTTTTTTCTGGGATCCGACATATCCAGTCATACCATCACCTTAAAATGTAACAAATGTTACTGGCATATCAAGTGTGGGGGAATATTATTATTCAGGTATGCAGTATGGGTGAGGATAGGATTGTTACTTGGGTATGGGCTATAGATGAGGATTATTATTTGGGCACGGGCTATGAATGAGCATTGTTACTCGGGCACAGGCTACGGATGAGGATTGTTACTCGGACATGGGCTACGGATGAGGATTGTTACTCAGGCACGGGCTACGGATGAGGATTGTTACTCAGGCACAGGCTACAGATGAGGATTGTTACTCAGGCATGGGCTACAGATGAGGATTGTTACTCAGGCACGGGTTATGAATGAGGATTATTACTCAGGCATGGGCTACGAATGAGGATTGTTACTCGGGCATGGGCTACAAATGAAGGTTCTTACCCTGGTATGGAGTAAGGGTGAAGGTATGGGCTATGGATGAGGACTGTTACTCAGGTACGGGGTGAGGGAGAGGATTGTTACCTGATTTTTGTCGAGCTCGCAGTTCTTGTATTCAGCCTCTCCCTGTTCCTGGAACGTTACAATGACAAACCCCACAAAGATATTCATCATGAAGAAAGCAATGAGAATGATGTAGATGATGAAGAATATTGAAATGCCGACTCGGTAGTTGTAGATGGGGCCCATGTCTTCAGTGTGAGAGTCAATGGCTTTGTACAATAACCTGAGTGGCAGAGATATCTGTTACCTCTGGTCTGGGCATTTAGTCAGCACCCTGTATAATCTTTAGCTCGCGCTCTCCGTTAAATCAGTCCCATAGCAAATCTGAATTGTAATATGGCAAAAGGGAAGTAAATGAGAGGAATGAGGGAAATCCTTCAGTTGAGTTACTCACCCTATCCCAAATAAGTGCTTGGGCCACCCAAGCCCCAGTACTAATGGGGCCATAGCTTTAAGTATACTCAGAGTCAGTACCCTGGGTACTCAATGAGACGAGCAGATTTGACAGAGATTCTGAATGGTCCTTGAAAATACCAACAATTATTACCCGGCCCTCGGTACTCACTCAGCCCCTCCCTCAGTACTAACTCAGCCCCTCCCTCGGTACTCACTCAGCCCCTCCCTCAGTACTCACTCAGCCCCTCCCCAGTACTCACTCAGCCCCTCCTTCAGTACTCACTCAGCCCCACCCTCAGTACTCACTCAGCCCCTCCTTCAGTACTCACTCAGCCCCTCCCTTGGTACTCACTCAGCCCCTCCTTCAGTACTCACTCAGCCCCTCCTTCAGTACTCACTCAGCCCTTCCCTCGGTACTCAGCCCCTCCTTCAGTACTCACTCAGCCCCTCCCTTGGTACTCACTCAGCCCCTCCCTCAGTAGATGGGGAGGTGGTAGCATAGTGTTAACATCACTGGGCGAGTAATCCAGACCCAACTTAATGATCTTGGGACATGGGTTCAAATCTGATTGTGGCAGATGGTGAAATTTGAACTTAAATCAAAAATGTCTGAAGTTAAACACTAGCCTAATGGCAACCATGTAAATATTACTGATTGTCCTAAATGTCCAGCAGGCACACACATGTGTTTTGGGGAAGAAGACTGGCATACTTACCTGGTCTGGCCTACATGATTCTAGACCCACAGCGATATAGTTGGCTCTTAACTGCTGTCCAGGTAATTAGGGTTAAGCATTAAATGCTGGCCTGTTCAGAAATGCTGACATCTCATGCATGAATTTAAAAAAGCATCAGTTGATCCCTCCTTCAGTACTACCAGCCCTATCCTCAGGACACACTCGGCCCCTCCCTCGGTTCTAACCCAAGCCCCAGCCTCGGTACTCACTGGGGCCACCCCTCGAAGGTGGAAACTGTAAAGAGAGCCATCATCGCCAACAACACATTGTCAAAATTGAAGTCGCTATTAACCCACATTCGCTCCTGGACTGAGAGCTGATCTGGTTCACCATAGGCAATAAACTGGCCTCTGAGTGAGAAGAGAAAGGAGGGAGCAGGAAAGAGATAGGGAAAGAAAGGGGTAGATAAAGGGATAAGAGGGTTGGGAGAATGGAATAAGACGATGTAAAATGAAGAGTGGAAGAGGGCGAAGGGGGGGACAGAGGGGCAGTGGAGATATTGAAGGGGGAGACACAATGGAGAGAATAGGGAAAAGGAAGAGAGAGAATTTGGGGAAGACAATGGAAGGGAGTTTAGGGGTAGGGGTGTAGAGTGGGGAGTGAGGGGGAATGAAATGAAGTGACAGGAGAGAAAAATACAAGATGGAGACAGAGAGGCAGAGGTATCAGGGTCAATGGACGAAGGGGGCAGAGAGAGTGGGCCAGGGATTGGAGGAGGGGAGGGAGGGAGAAAGAGAGAGAGCACAGGGGGGGTGGGAGATGGAGTGGGGAGGAAGGGTGAGAATTACAAAGACGGAGGAAGGGATGGGGGCGAAAGTGAGGATGAGAGGGAGGGAGGGGCAGAAAGAGAGAGAAATGAGTGCAGTTTTCAACAGACTTTCAAATATGGCAGAATGAGTTGAGAAGGATGTTGCATGATACTTGGAAAACTTGGTTTTTATAACTGAGACACTGTGTACAAAAACAAGGAAATTATGCTGAACCCTGGAGGAAGAAATGATCAATCCCAATAGTCGTATCATTTTCTATTCTGTGCATCACTTTAGGAAGGACATCAAGGCCAGAGGAAGAGTACAGAAGAGTTACTAGAATGATTGCAGAATGAGGGATCAACTGGTTGGAAGCAATGCTGAGGGACAGAATTAATTTGCATTTGGAAAGGCAGGGATTTAAGCAAGAACAGTCAGCATGAGGTTTTGTTAAGGGGAGGTCTGACCAATTTGATTGAATTCTCCGTAGAGGTGACCAGGTGTGTAGGTGAGGGCTATGCTGTTGATATGGTCCGCATGGACTTCAGCAAGACTCCTGATTAGGTTCAGCATGGGAGACTGATAGCAAAGTTAAGAGCCCAGGGGATCCAAGAAAATTTGTCAAATTGGATCCACAATTGGCTGAGGAGCAGGAAGCAGAGGGTGATGGTAGAGGGTGAAGGGTCTAGGTCCGAAACGTCAGCTTTTGTGCTCCTAAGATGCTGCTTGGCCTGTTGTGTTCATCCAGCTCCACACTTTGTTAAATCGGTGATGGTAGAGGGCTGTTTTTCAGATTGGAACTCTGTGTCCTGTGGGGTCCACTGGGGTCAGTGTTGCGCTTCTTGCAGTTTGTGGTTTATATAAAATAATTCAGACTTAAAAGTAGAGTGGTTGATCAGTAAGTTCACAGATGGTACAAAAATTGGTGGGGTGGTAAATAATGAGGAGGATAGCCTTAGATTACAAGAGGATATAAAGGGGCTGGTCAAATGGGCTGATCAATGGCAAACAGAATTCAATCCAATATCCAGGTAAGTGTGAGGTGATGCACTCTGTGGGACAAATAAGGCAAGGGGAATACATGATAAACAATAGGGCCTTGTAAAGCACTGTGCGAAGACATTCCTCTGAATCTGGTGCATGTACACCAGTCCCTGAAGGTATCAGGAAAAGTTGATCAAGTGGTTAAGAAGGCATAGGGGATAGATGTCTTTATTCATTGAGCTACAGAGTTTAAGAGCAGGGAAGTTATGCTGGAACTGTATAAAATGTTGGTGAGGACACAGCTAGAGTATGGGTTCAGTTCTGGAATCCAGAGGGTGAACAGGAGATTGACCAAGGTGTTGCTTGGGCTGGAGAATTTCAGTTATGAAGAGAGGTTGGACAGCCTGGGGTTATTTTGCTGAGAACAAAGGAAATTGAGGGGGTACATGATTGAGGCATTTAAAATTATGAGGGCGTAGATCAGGTAGGCAGGAAGAAAACTTCTTCCTTGACAGAGGAATTGATGACAAGGGACATAGATTTAAGGCTAATGGGCAGGGGATTTAGAGGAGATGTGAGGAAAGGTTGCTCGCCAGAGGGTGGTGGGGATCTGGAGCTCACTGCCCGTAAAAGTAAGAAGTCACACAACACCAGGTTATTGTCCAACAGGTTTATCTGAAATCACAAGCTTTGAGAGCCCAGCACTCCAGAAGCTTGTAATTTCAGCTAAACCTGTTGAACTATAAACTGGTGTTGTGTGACGTCCGACCTTGCCCACCCCCAGTCCAACACCAGTACCTCCACATCATACTTTTAAAAGATGGTCGAAGCAGCAACCCTTGTAACATTTAATGAGTATTTAGATGCACAACTGTGATGCTATATACAAGCTCAAGTGATGGGAAATGGAATTAGAATAATTCGATTGTTGTTTTTGACCAATGCAGATGCAATGGGCTGAAGGGCCTTTTTCTGTGCTGTAGATCTCTATGAGTCTAGATAAGGTGGAAGCATTTGAAATGTAAGGAATGGTAACAGACAACACAGGTTTGTAGAAAAAAAATCAGCAGAGGTGAATTGGGAAGGGTTTTCTTTTTTGATAATCACACTTTTCGATTCAGAGGAATGTCTTCACGCAGTGCATTTTTTGTTGTTCTCCCTGTGCCTGGTGACTGGCACATTATCGCTGCAGTTTCTGAGGCACTGGAGCAATACATGTGACCCCTGGCAGTATAGCCACGTGATAATCACTTCCAAGCTCTTTAAGGATTAATTAACAATGCAACATCCTTACCTTCTAAAAAAACAATCGCTAAATCAATATTATTCCAATTATTAACTTTCCATAATTATCAAAAGATTAATGATCACTTTTTGATTAAATTAAACATCTTCAGAGTCTTATAACTATTTTTTTCTTGACATATTATTCATGCTATTGCTGTGGTGGTAAGATGTGTCTCTATCATGTAGGCTTGGAATTCAATGCTCCCGCTATGGCCTGACATGCTGCCTGGGCAATGTTGCAGCTGGGTTTGTAGGAGCTGTGTTTGATGTTGCTAATGTGCCCCTTGTTTGTGATACTGTTGATGTTGTTCTGTAGGCTGCTGACCATGCTGGTGTTGATTATCTTTCATTTTCCAGCTCGGGTACTGATTGAATATGAACTCTTGTTCCTTCTCATTTGCTCACCAGTTGCAGTTTAATGCTGGAGTTTCTGATTCATCATCAACGTTTACTAGATTTTCACAGCTTGCCCTTTCAACAGCTCAGTAAGGCATTAAGATTCTTATTAAAACCTTGACCTCCTTTGACCTGTGCATTAATGAGTAGCAGAGTGACAGCTTTCTCTCTGCTGTCGAATGACAGATTTCTCTCCTTGCACGTGACTTCTCAGAGAATGTTCAAATTTTGTGGAGGTAACTCTAGCCCTGCTACTCACCATCTTTCTTCATTAGCTCTCATAGGCTTACTGTATTTCTTGATATGCAAAGCATGGAAGAACGCATGTCCGGGGTCACGCCAGGAAACTGCTCTCCACTTTCTTGCCTCTTGAACTTTCATTTCAGAGGTAACTGTAATTTTTTTCAGGACTCAGCTTGACTCCATTGGGCATATACAACATTCTGAAGAACAGGCCTTCTGCCACCTTCACAACGCATTTCTCTGCAATCAGATTGATTGCAGATTTCCTGGATTGCTAGACTGTGTGGATGATGCCACGGATATTTTTTCCCACTACTCTGTGGGTTTGGACATCATTAGTGATGCTGACCAACGTTTTACATCACCATTATGTGATGTCCACATTTTGATGGAACACATTCTCACTACTTCAAGGCAGGAATTTATACCAGCCACGTATGTGCTGAATGTTGTCAACAGTGAAAATTCCTCACCAGGCTTCATGTTCAGGAAGACTTTTCTGACATTGGCTTACATTACAGGTACACATCACGGTGTAATCTCTTCCAGGGGTTGGCATGAGGTCAAGATTCCTCACTATTGCTTCATTAAAATCTTTGGGATCCAGGCAAATTCTCAGCCATCCACTTGGGTTCTCACTCACCAAAACAGTACTAACCCAGCTGTACGTTCTGTGACTATAGCGATCACTCCATTTTTTTTTCCAACTTTGGGAGTTCTATTTCAAGACATCCTCTTTGTTCTATTGACATGGAGGTTAAACCACTGTCTGTGCTGTTGGGTCAGTAAGTAACATTCATGCTGTACAAATGCCAATCAACGACCATGTCCAGTGAGAGACGATCAGATCATTGCTCCTTGAGGATAGGAACACTGCGGGAAGTAAGTCATCTCCTGACTCCCGAAAGCCCGTCCACGATCCACAAGGCACAAGTCAGGATTGTGATGGAATACTCCCCACTTGCCTGGATGAGTGCAGCTCCAACAACATTCAAGAAAGTGGATACCATTCAGGACAAAAAAGCCTGCATTTTGATTGCTCACTTCCTTCACTGCAAAGGCACAGGGCTCACAATCTTGAATTCCCTTCCAAACAACACTGTCCCTACACACTACAAGGACTGCAGAGGTTCAATAAGGCAGCTCGCCAAAACTTTCTCAAGGGCAATTAGTGATGGTCAATTACTGCAGGCCCAACCAAAGATGTCCACATCCCCTGAATAAATAAAAGAAATAATGATGTGATGGTCCTAATCTTCAAAACATCCTAACAACTCATTAAAATACACTGGACACACTTGTATCAGATCCTTCTAGCTTCTGATGAAAGGGGATTTTCAATAGCTCTATTACCTTCAGCCCTCAGTGTTGACTCCTTCATCTGACAGTTTATTGAGACAAGTTACAATTCAACACAACCCCACGAAGGCAGAACCATTGTTTCTGCGATGTGGAATGTACAGATAACATCCTTTCATTTGCAGGTCCCTCAGGTTTGGGCTATTCCTTCCTGGCAAAGCACAGGCTCTCCATCAGCCATTAGCATGATGTCGCCCAGTTCAAAAGCATCTTTCCTTGGGCTACAATTGCCTTTTAAATGTCCTAGACACATCTTCTCATCACATCTGAGTTCAATGATGTTACTCTGTACTCTGGTATCAAGCTTCAGCTCCAGCTTTATGGTCCTGGGTTTATTTCCCAATCTCCTCCTGGATTGAATGGTCGTGTGAATTTCTTTCCTTTGGGAATTGTCACAGTCGGGTATTTTATGCAGTTTGACGGTCCCTATATTAATCGTGTTTGCAAATTCTTCATCATCCAGCTGCAGCAGCTTTCGTATGTTTTCCTTCTTATTTGCCCTGTTTTATTTAGATTAGATTCCCTACAGTGTGGAAACAGGCCCTTCAGCCCAACAAGTCCACACCGCCCCTTGAAGCATTCCACCCAGACCCATCCCCCTATGACCCACACACCCCTGAACACTATGGGCAATTTAGCATGGCTGATCCACCCCAGCCTGCACATCTTTGGACTGTGGGAGGAAACCGGAGCACCTGGAGGAAACCCACGCAGACACGGGGAGAATATGCGAACTCCACACAGACAGTTGCCGGAGGCTGGAATTGAACCCAGGTCCCTGGCGCTGTGAGGCTGCAGTGCTAACCACTAAGCCACTGTGCCGCTGTTTTGTCTCAGATAACTCCTCGACTATCTTCTTCCCTTGTTCAACACACTCTTCCTCGTGACTGCGTTTTCTTCAAACTCTGCAGTTAGATCCATATGAAAGAAATTTCCTTCTGTCCATCCACAACTCCTGCATGTCTTTCACTCTTTCATTTCCCTTTTGATGCATCAGCTTAACTGAACTGAAGGCTAACTCTTTGGGTAGTCAGCATCTTCATCTATCTACCTGTGCCCTGGCAGTGTATACCTGTCCTCTGGCAGTGTATACCTGTGCCCTGGCAGTGTATACCTGTCCTCTGGCAGTGTCTACCTGTCCTCTGGCAGTGTCTAGCTGTGCCCTGGCAGTGTATACCTGTGCCCTGGCAGTGTCTAGCTGTGCCCTGGCAGTGTCTAGCTGTGCCCTGGCAGTGTCTAGCTGTCCTCTGGCAGTGTATACCTGTGCCCTGGCAGTGTATACCTGTCCTCTGGCAGTGTATACCTGTCCTCTGGCCGTGTCGTCCTGTGTCCTGGCAGTGTATACCTGTCCTCTGGCAGTGTATACCTGTCCTCTGGCAGTATCTACCTGTGCCCTGGCAGTGTATACCTGTCCTCTGGCAGTGTATACCTGTGCCCTGGCAGTGTCTACCTGTCCTCTGGCAGTGTCTACCTGTCCTCTGGCAGTGTTGTCCTGTGTCCTGGCAGTGTATACCTGTCCTCTGGCAGTGTATACCTGTGTCCTGGCAGTGTATACCTGTGCCCTGGCAGTGTCTAGCTGTCCTCTGGCAGTGTATACCTGTGCCCTGGCAGTGTATACCTGTGCCCTGGCAGTGTCTAGCTGTCCTCTGGCAGTGTATACCTGTGCCCTGGCAGTGTCTACCTGTCCTCTGGCAGTGTATACCTGTGCCCTGGCAGTAGTCTACAGCCTTGTGAACTAGTCCCTTCCAATCAAATTGTTTTGTACTGCAGGGATTGCCGGGTTGTAAAGAAGCTCACCTCTCAGTCTTTCATCTGTATCATGGACTTTGCTCTTTGCAGTTGTGTTTTTCAATTTTGTTTGGAAACTGTCAAGAATTTACGTAAATTTCTTCCTCGGGCTTTGAAATTCATACCTGTTGGATCAGATGCTTTGACGTTGGCTGGAGATGTGTGCTGAACTTTCGTCTGGCTTTCTACTCCCATCCTCACTCTCATCTTCCATCTTTAAACAGACTCAAACCCTTCTCTCCTGCCCATGGAAGAATGTACCTGACACTTGCCTCTTCACTGGGGCATGACAGGAAACTTCTGAATGTCAGTCTACACTTTTCATTGAACTTTCCAAATGTCTCAATCTCATCATCAGCTCCACAGTCCATTCAGGGCTAATGCTGCGTGCTCGTGGCTGAAGGGGTTTCTCACATTGAGCCACCCGTTTCAGTGAAACATATTTAATCCAGTTCAACATTAAATCTATTTTAATGGGTTGCTTTGCTCACTGACACCTACTAAAGCCACTTCTTGTTTAATTCCCATACGTTGAAAATAATACCTTCCGTAACGAGCGTATTTCTTGCTGTTCACCTGTGGACTTAGTGTTTTTGTTACAATGACTCAGCACCTGAGAGCAGTGCAGCAGTAAAACTTAAACTCTGAATGAACAACTACGAAAGAATTAGTTCCTCGCTCTTTACAAATAAAAAATTACCTAAATCAAAAGGGAATTGAATTTATACTTGGAAAACGAAACACAATTTTCAAAGGAACGAGGAAAGGATAGGTGGAATTGTAGCAGCTTTACCAGTACAGACATAATGTGCTGATACAGTGCAGAAAGAGGTCAATCATTTGTGCTAATTGATCCCCCAAAATATTCAGCCCAACATCTGTTAAAATTCAGCCCTGGTTTTCAGGCCACAGAGAACCATGAGCATCCAGCCATGACATTCACTGAAACACAGGGGTCAACTCATCCCCTACTCACACTCACTTGCAGTCTTCTTCTGTCATTTTGGAGGGATCAGTGCAGCTGTAAAACTTTCCCTAAATTAAAGAAAACGATAAGTTAGCTACAAGCAGTGATTTTACATTGTCAGTTATCAACAGGAGGGAATTAATCCAGCACCAACTACACAGCTCTACTGTAAACTGAGAACCACCAGCGAGTTCTGCTCCAAGCCACACGCACCATCATGACTTCGAACCATATCACTGTCCCTTCGCTGTAACGATACTGAATAAACCTGGATCTCCAACTTAACAGCACTGTAGGTGGACTAACACCTATGGACTGCAACAGTTCAAGAATTCAAAGAATTTTAATAAGTACACTATATTAGCAACACTCCAGTTATCCATCTGTAAGCTATGGGGAGGTAATGGTGTACAGATATTGTCACTGGACTAGAAATACAGGTAATACTCTGAGGAAAGTGATGGTTTATTGATGATTGTGAAACAGTTGTAGGTTCACTAACCTTCCTTTAGGAAGGGTTAATTCGCGTTCCTTACCTGGTGTGTCCAACATGTGATCCCAGACTTACAGCAATGTGGTTGACTCTTAGCTGCTCTGTCTAATGGCCCTAATAAGCTACTCAGTTGTATTAATCTGCTAAAAAAAAAGTCTCAAAGTAAGGAATCTTGGCATCAAAGTAGGCATTGGAAATGAAAACAGCAAACTCAGCCCTGTTGACCTTGCAAGGTACCACTCATCAACTTAGAGTCATAGAGTCTGACAGCACAGAAACAGGCCCTTTGGCCTAAACGGTCCACGCCAAACAAAATGTCCATCCACACAAACCCCATTTCCCTGCACTTGGTCCATATCCTTCTAAAAGCTTCTGAGAGTCGGGCCAAATTGGGAGATCTGTCTCACAGGCTGTTCAAGCAACAGAAGACATTCTCACAGAATCACACAATGTGCCAGGCACCATCATCACCCTTCATGGACATGTGCTGTCCCAAAGGCAGGACAGGCTCGGCACATTCAATCAGGAGAGAGTTGCCCTGGGATTCTCAACATTGACTCCAGAATTCCTTATGTATCGTGGCATCAAGTTAGATTTGGGGAAGGAAACCCCTGCTGACTACCACAAACAACTGAAGGAGGCACTGAGGTTGGCAAGGGCACAAAACGTACTCTAAGTGGGGGGCTTCACCACTTGGCAGCATCACTACTGATTGAGCTGACCAAGTCCTAAAGGACTTTGCTGCTGGACTGGGTCTATGGCAGTTGGTGAGGGAGCCAACAAGAGGGAAAGACATATTTGACGTTATCCTCACCAATCCGCCTGCTGCGGATGTATTTGTCCACGGCAGCATTGAGTGGCCACTGGGCATTCCTTCTGCTAACAAAGTACCACCTTCACATAGAGAATACCATCCAGTAACGTGCGCGATACTCTAATCATGTTGAGCGGGCAAGATTTCAAACAGACCTAGCAACTCAAGGCCATCAGCAGCACCAGCAGCAGAATCTGTACCATCGTAATCCAGCAGATCCTCCACCGTCAAGCCAGGGGATCTACCCCGGTTCAATGGAGACTGGAGGAAGACATGCCGGGAGCAGCACCAGGCCTACCTAAAAAGGACGTGCCAACCTGGTGAAGCGGCCAAACAAGATGACTTAAATGCCAAACAGCATAAACAGCAAATGACAGACAGAGCTAAAGCCACAGCCAACAGATCACATCAAGCCTCTGCTGTCCGGCCCCATTCAGTTGTGAATGGTGGTGGATGATTATACAAATCAGTGGAGGAGGCGGCTCCACAATGAGGTAATGCAAACCATGGCAGGTCTTATACAGTTAATAGCAGGGCTGAACAAAGAGACCGAGGGGTGCAGGTGCACTGTTCCTTGAAAGTGGAGTCGCAGCTGGAGAGCTGGTGAAGGAGGCATTTGGTAAGCTTGCTTTAATTGGTTAGTGCCTTGAGCGTAGGAGTGAGGATTAATATTGCAGCTGTACAGAACACTGGCGAGGCCATTTTTTAAATACTGTGTTGGACTCTGGTTTCCCTGCTCTAGAAAAGTTGTTGCGAAACTTGAAAGGGTTCAAAAACGATTTACAAGAATGTTGCCAAGATTGGAGGGTCTGAGCTAAAAGGAGAGACTGAATAGGGTGGGTTGTTCTTTTTTTTCCTGGAGAATTAGAGGCTGAGAGGTGACCTTAAAGAGATTTACAAAATATCGAGGGGCATGGATAGAGTGAATAGCCGCAGTCTTTTTCCCAGGGTAGGGGAGTCCAAAATTAGACGGCATAAGTTTAAGGTGAGAGGGAAAGATTTAAAAGGGACCTAAAGGGCAATTTTGCATGCAAAGGATGGTGCATAAATGGAGCCAGCTGTCAGAGGTGGTGGTGACAGGTAAAAATACAAAATTTAAAAGGCATCTTGATGGGTACATGAAGTGGAAGGGTTTAGAGAGATATGGGCCAAATGGGACTAGATCAGTTTAGGATATCTGGCAAGTCCAGATGAATTGAGCAGAAGAGTCTCTTTCCGTGCTGTACTACTCTAAGGACTCAAAATTTACGCATCCTCAATGATGGAGGAGCACAGCACATCAGCACAAAATAAACGGCTGAAGCATTTGCAGCAATCTTTAGCCAGAAGTGCCAAGTTAATGATCCATCTCAGTCTCCTCCACTCCCCAGCATTACTGACGTCAGTCTTCTGTCAATTTGAATCATTTCACAGGCTATCAAGAAATCATTGAATAGAACCCCTACAGTATGGACGCAGGCCATTCAGCCTATGAAGTCCACACCAACCCTCTGAAGAGCATCACGCCCAGGCCCACCCAATCCATGTAACTCCATATTTTCCTTGGCTAATCCACCTAACCGGCACATAATGGGCACACATAACCACACTATGGGCAATTTGGCACGGTCAATCCACCTAGCCTGTACATTTTTGGACTGTTGAAGGAAACTGGAGTGGCCAGAGGAAACCCACGCAGACACAGGGAGAAGGTGCAAACTCCACACAAACAGCTGCCTGAGGATGGGATTGAACCTGGGTCCCTGGTGCTGTGAGGCTGCAGTGCTAACCACTGAGCCACCGTACCGCCCCAAATGGTTGGAGGCACTGGATACTGTCAAAGTTATGGGCCTTGACAATATTTTTGCAATAGTCCTGAGGAGACATGAGAAGTTGTTGGCGGATAGGATCAGGGTAAACCCTAAGGCTTTCTATAGGTATTGAAGGAATAAAAGAATGACAAAAGTAAGATTAGGCCCAATCTAGGATAGTAGTGGTAAGTTGTGAGTGGAGTCAGATGAGATAGGGGAAGCGCTAAATGAATATTTTTCAACAGTATTCACTCTAGAAAATGACAACGTTGTCGAGCAGATTACTGAGATACAGGCTACTAGATTAGGTGGGATTGAGGTTCACAAGGAAGAGGTATTAGAAATCCTACAGAGTGTGAAGATCGATAAGTCCCCTGGGCTGGATGGGATTTATCCTCGGATCCTCTGGGAAGCCAGGAAGGAGATTGCCGAGCCTTTGGCATTGATCTTTAACTCGTCATTGTCTACAGGAATAGTGCCAGATGACTGGAGGACAGCAAATGTAGTTCCCCTGTTCAAGAAAGGGAGTAGAGACAACCCTGGTAATTATAGACCAGTGAGCCTTACCTCAGTTGTTGGTAAAGCGTTGGAAAAGGTTATCAGGGATAGGATTTATAATCATCTAGAAAAGAATAAATTGATTAGGGATAGTCAGCACGGTTTTGTGAAGGGAAGGTCATGCCTCACAAACCTTATTGAGTTCTTTGAGAAGGTGACCAAACAGGTAGATGAGAATAAACCTGTTGATGTGGTGTATATGGATTTCAGCAAGGCGTTCGATAAGTTCCCCACAGTAGGCTATTGTACGAAATGCGGAGGAATGGAATTGTGGGAGATATAGCAGTTTGGATCGGAAATTGGCTTGCTGAAAGAAGACAGAGGATGGTAGTTGATGGGAAATGTTCATCCTGGAGACCAGTTACTAGTGGTGTACCGCAAGGGTCGGTGCTGGGTCCACTGCTGTTTGTCATTTTTATAAATGACCTGGATGAGGGCGCAGATGGATGGGTTAGTAAATTTGCAGACAACACCAAGGTCAGTGGAGTTGTGGATAGTGACGAAGGATGCTGTAGGTTGCAGAGAGACATAGATAAGCTGCAGAGTTGGGCTGAGAGGTGGCAAATGGAGTTTAATGCAGACAAGTGTGAGGTGATGCACTTTGGTAGGAGTAACCGGAAGGCAAAGTACTGGGCTAATGGTAAGATTCTTAGAAGTGTCGATGAGCAGAGAGATCTCGGTGTCCATGTACACAGATCCTTGAAAGTTGCCACCCAGGTTGACAGGGCTGTTAAAAAGGCATACAGTGTTTTAGCTTTTATTTATAGAGGGATCGAGTTCCAGAACCAAGAGGTTATGCTGCAACTGTACAAAACTCTGGTGTGGCCACACTTGGAGTATTGCGTACAGTTCTGGTCACCGCATTATAAGAAGGATGTGGAAGCTTTGGAAAGGGTGCAGAGGAGATTTACTAGGATGTTGCCTGGTATGGAGGGAAGGTCTTACGAGGAAAGGCTGAGGAACTTGAGGCTGTTTTCATTAGAGAGAAGAAGGTTGAGAGGTGACATAACTGAAATATATAAAATAATCAGAGGGTTAGATAGGGTGGTAGGGACAGCCTTTTTCCAAGGATGGTGACGGCGAGCATGAAGGGGCATAGCTTTAAATTGAGGGGTGAAAGATATAGGACAGATGCCAGAGGTGATTTCTTTACTCAGAGCGTAGTAAGGGAATGGAAGGCTTTGCCTGCAACGGTAGTAGATTCGCCAACTTTAGGTACATTTAAGTCGTCATTGGACAAGCGTGTGGACATACATGGAATAGTGTAGGTTAGATGGGCTTGAGATCGGTATGACAGGTCGGCACAACATCGAGGGCCAAAGGGCCTGTACTGTGCTGTAATGCTCTATGTTCTATGTTCTATGTTTACATACCGACGTGACTTGGAAATACATCACCATTCTTTCAGTGTTGCTCGGTCAAAATCCTGCAACTTCCTCCCTAATGGAATTGGAGGTCTACCTAGAGCACATGCACTGCAGTAGCTCAAGAAGGCAGCTCACCACCGGCTTCTCAAGGGCAACTAGGGACAGGCAAGAAATGCTGGCCCAGCCAGCAATGCCTGTATGCCAGAGGTGAATGAAATGTTCCGCTCCAGCTGGAATAGTGTGTCTGGATGCGGGCACCACATTTTGGTAAGAATTGTGAAGGCTTCGGAAAAGGGTTGACCTGTGGAAGAGGAAGTGTGGTACATTTGGACAGACCGTTATTCTCCACACAGCACAGAAAGTGCAGAGGAAATGTGATGGAGGAGTTCAAAATCATTAGGATTGTGATTAAGTAAAGCAAGAAAAGCACTTCAAGAGGGTGAAGAATCAATAACCAATGGACACCGATTTAAGGTGATTGACAAAGAGCCAGAATTTATGTGCGGAATAACTATTTGAAATGACAGGTGGTTTCTATTTGGAATATGTTTCCTGGTGGATACAGATTCAATTACAGTCTTCAAACAAGAACTGAATGGATACTTGAAGAATATAATCGAAAGGAAATGGAGCAAGAGAGGGTTTGTTGGGCAAACCGAGCTACTTTCCAAGAACCACGCTGTGGGGTGAATGGCCTCATATACAAAACAATCTGGCAAGAATGTTAAGTCTCAGTCAAAATTTCCCAGTAAAGATTCCTCAGCCTTCTGACTCAGTACAGCCATACAGCACCAAAATAGACCCAGAGAGTGTAAGAACTGCTGATGCTGGAGTCTAAGATAACACAGTGTGGAGCTGGAGGAACACAGCAAGCCAGGCATCATCAAAGGACTAGGAAAGCTGACGGTTTGGGTTAGGACCCTAGAAGGTCCTGAACCGAAATGTCAGCTTTCCTGTTCCTCTGATGTTGCCTGGCTTGCTGTGTTCCTCCAGCTCCGCACTGAAATAGACCCATTGGTCCAACTTCCCCATACGAACCAAATATCCGAAACTGATCTAGTCCCATTTGTCAAGAAGGCGGCTCCCCACCACCTTCTCAAGGGAAACTGGGGATGGGCAACAGTAATGCTGGTCAGCCAGCAATATCCACACCCACAGGTGAATAGAGAAACAAAAACTGCCATAATTTAGTCCACATCCCTCCAAGCCCTTCCTATTCATGTACCCATCCAGATGCCTTTTAAATGTTGTAATTGTACCCGCTTCTACCACATCCTCTGGCAGTTCATTTCATCACGCATCACCCTCTGGGTGAAAGTTTCCCCCTTAGTCCCTTTTATATCTTTCCCCTGCCACCTTAAATCTATAGCCTCTAGTTTCGGAATTCCCTAACCCAGGAAAAAGGCCTTGGATACTCACTGCATCCATGCCCCTCATGATTTTATAAACCTTGATAAGGTCACTTCTCAGCCCACCACACTCCAGGGAAAACAGCCCCATCCTAGTGAGCTTCTCCCTACAATTCAAGCCATCCAACCCCAGCAAAATCCTTCTCAATCTTTGCTGCTTTCCGAGTTTAACAACATCTTCCCTATAGTTGGGAGGCCAGAACTGAACACAATATTACAAAAGTAGCCTAACAAATGTACTGTACAGCCACATCATGACCTCCTAACTCCTATACTCAATGCGCTGACGAACAAGGATAAGTGTACCAAACACCTCCTTCCTACCCTCTCTACCTGTGACCCCGCCTTCAAGGAACTATGGGCCTGCATGACAAGGTCTAATAACAGTTCAACCACATGCCTCAGCTATATTCAACTCAAAGGACCAGGAATAATCGGCTCTGCATCCAGCAATAATTTCTCACCCCTGATCACAGTATTATATGGTCCACTCAGTTATTGAGAATTATTAATCACCACCCTGACACAGTAATAACTGGTCAGCTCTATATCTGACATTTTCACAGATCCATGTGAAAACCAATTTCTCTGGTCTTGCCTGGGCAGCTTTGATTAAATGGATGGAGCCAATACAGGGCTACTTTACAGAAAACGCAAATGTACTTTCAGAAACCTGACTGTTTTTCTACCCATCAGCCAGGCCATCAGAAAGATATACTGATTGTATTTGGCTCCTGCCTGACGTTCTAGCCTCCCAGGTTAATCCCATGCAGACTGCAATGCTTCTACCACTTTAGTCTGGGTACTGTGACTGCTATCGACCTGAAACGGGAGACTGGGTTCCAGAGTTCCAGTCGTCAGCAATGGTATCAGCGTCAGCACGATCTCAAACCGGGCTCTCACCTTGAAAAGTTGCACCCCGAGGCAGGCAAACACAAACTGTAAGAGGGTGGTGACGATCACAATGTTCCCTATGGTCTTAATGGCCACAAAGACGCATTGAACCACATGCTGCAAGAAAGGCAGAGAGAGAGAAAATCGGCATTGGTACTGCAACAGTTTTCTTTTGGGGGGTGGATGGGGGTTTCAGGGAAGCTTCACAGTACAGGCTGACATTGACTCACAAAACACCCATTCGAAAAGCCAGTGCAAAGGCAGATGTAGGGAGGGAACTGAAAAGGGGGTTACAGATGAATGAGGGAAGGGGGGGTTGAGCTTAGGGGATGGGGTGGGCAAAGAAGGACTGGGGATGGGCATGGGTGTGTGAGAGGTGGGAGCTTGGCGCAGGGGAATGAGGAGCGGTACAGTGGATGAGGGATACTAGGACCGTGCACAGGAAAACGAACTGAACTTTGGTTGTGGGTTAAGGAGGTGGCAGCAGGGCACAGGGAAGCTGGGGTGGGTACAGAATGTTGTGGAACTGCTAGTACTGAACCGTGCAACACACATCTTGTTATGACAAGTACAACAATTCTTATGCAGCCTTAAACATAAGGGCAGGGGACCACAAGTGTATTCAGAGGTAGCTCGATCAGCGAATTCCTAATGGAAGAGAGACAACTGGAGACTGAGCAGCTGGGGGCTTTTCCAGAGGATTCCTGATGCCCAGCAGAAGGTTCAACTTCCTGTATGAACAAGGACCTGGAGTAGGCCATTGAGCCCACTCTGTCATTCAAGAGGATCATGAGTGATCTGATCATAGCCTCATACTTGCAAACCCACATAACCCTGATCACCTTGCATTCTGTTGCTTAATAAGATCTAGCTACCCCTGTACTAGAAATATTCAAGGACTCTGCTCCCAGCATCTTTGCAGGAAGAGAGTTCCAAAGGCTCTCGACCCTCTGAGAGAAAGAACTGTTGCCTCATCGCTGCTTTAACTGGGCCACTGTCTTTGGACCCTTCCATGAATTCTGTTCCCTTTCCCTGGACAGTTGAAATAGGCCGTTTACAACCTCAATATCCTCCTTAACCTGAGAGGAGCTCGCGAACACATATTCATTTTCTCAGCAAGACTACCCATTACCCGCTCCTTGGAGCTGTTGAACTCTGCCCCTGCCACTACTCTTGTCACACAGTTGTTCCCCCCAAGAATCATTCATTCCCATCCCTGCTGAGTGAGTCAGCCAAACGGTTTTGTAAATAACAAACTTCAGCTCATCCCAAACCTGTGTCCTAACAAACACTCAGCAACTCCCGAGTTTCAAAATTCTCATCCTTGTTTTCAAGTCATTCTATTGCTCCTCCCATCCCCAGTTCTGAAACCTTCTCCAGCTCCACAACCCTCATATTTCTGCATTCATCAATTCTGGCCTCTTGAGCATCCCAAATTTTAATCTCTCCAACTCCGGTGACCTTGTCTTCAGCTGCCTGGGCTCGAAGCTCCAAATTCCCTCCCTACAAATTTCCAACCCTCTACTTGATTTAACACAATCTTCAAAACTCACCTCTTTCACAAAGCCTTCGGAATCTGCCCTAATATGTCCTTATGTAAGTCATTTGAGGTTGGGCCTTGGGATGTTTTGACGCATGAAAGATGTTTAATGAATGCAAACTCCAGTTGTTGTTAAGCTAAAAGGAGATTCAGTCCAAAATGTCATTGGGTCTGGACCCCATGTCTATTTGACCGCACTAGCATGAATGGGTATCAAATCTTCAGTTAATCCCTATTTTAAACTTAAGTAACAGAAGGGATAATCAAGAAAACTGAAAACAAGCTTTACTATTGGCCCTGGTACATACGCAGAATGAACTGTTGCAAATGCACAGACATTATTACACACCCATAAATATACATATATTCATGCACACAAACAAGCACACACAGATAAACATGCACACATATATGCACAAGATATATGGGCACACACATTATATATACATATAGACGCACACATAGATTAATATGCTCACATATACACAAACATGCACACATGCATATATATGCATGCACACACATATACAGATTAACGTGTGCACATATACCCATACACACGCACCTGCATAACATATAAACACACACATTTACACACACAAATGCACACGTATTGACACACTCATGAATGTGTACTGATGTGTAGTCACACGTGATGATCAGGGTCATACGCCTTACTAAACACAAACATCTGTGTTTACATGCATATGCATACTCACACTTGCATGCATACCTAAACATGTTGTGAGGCACATATTCAAATACAGACTCATGCATAGGTGCACCTGCACATGCACAACATACACACACATACCTGTTCTCAACCACCTACATAAATGTACACATAAACCATAAATTCACATATACACACTGACTCACACATGCATGTACATATGTACATGTACACACATATACTGTTGCAGTCACAAAGGCACATTCTCCACACCTTGGCTCACCTTTAGTCCCTTGGCTCTGTTAATGGCTCTCAAAGGTCTGAGCACTCGGAGGACTCGAAGAATCTTTACCACAGAGATAGCACTTGATCTGGAAAAGAAAGGTAAGCACTGAGCTCCTTAACTGAACACACTGCAGGGGGAACTATGTATGGTCTCGCTCACTGGCTTTCTCACTCATTTGCCTACTCTCACATCTTCTCATTCACTCCATCAGAAAAATCCCAGGAAAACTGTCAGCCTGGGTACTAGAACTCAGTAAATCTGTATTTGCTCAATCCCAGTCAATCTCGAGAACGTACGCTGCCTCTGTAAATGCTCAGTTATGCAATTTCTGAGGAAGCTGTCATTCATTTAGAAGGTCTTACTAGAAGCAAATAATGAGGCAAATCACCAATTGTAAAGTTATGTAAAATGAAATCATCTCAGACACTATATTGTACAAGAAAAATCCAGCAGGTCTGACAGCATCTGTGGAGACAGAAACAGAATTAACATTTTGAGACTCTTCCTCAGAATTGATGTCCAGTTCCCAGAGTACTTTGCTTTAACTACATTTTACTATATAGTGCTACAATCAACCAGAATAGGATGTTACACAATGTGGTAACATAGTGATGTGGAAAAGCACATGCACTTAACATTGGATGGGAGGCTGTTGCATTAAACTAAACAAACTGCAATTTACATCAAAGAAATTATTCAGGATCACAGAGCTGGGATGCTCTTCAATGGATTGGTGTGGGCTCAACGGGCCGAATGGCCTGCTTCCACACTGCAGGGATTCCATGATTCATGGCTAATATTGTCTTTTGCCTCCTTATATGCTTTTCCATTCAACCTAATACTCTCCTTAACCTACCTGGCTGGCCTTAGAATATTTTTTCTGAGTCATAAATCACCTCTGCTTGCTGACTGTTTTTCCTGCTATTCTATCTGCACAGTCGACTTCACAAACGCTATCTGCATTTCATGGTCCTTCCCTTTATTTATTTTAAACCCAGTTATTTCCCATCCAAGTTTCTCACTCTCAAACTGAATATGAAATTCTACCATGTTATGATCACTACTTCCGAGGGAATCTTTTATCTGAGGTCACTTATTAAGCATGCCTCATTATCCAGTGCCAGATACAGGTCAACATGCTATCCAGTTGTCTCCATGACATATTGCTATAGGACACTATCCCTAATGCATTCAATGAATTTGTTCCAACTCGACTGACCCAGTCAACACAAAAATTATTCATAGAACCATTGAATCCCTACACTGTTGAAGCATGTATTTGGCCCATCCAGTCCACACCAACCCTCCAAAGAACATTCTACCAAGACCGATAACCTTTCCTATCCCTGGAACCCCGTATTTCCCATGGCCAATCCACCTAGCCTGCACATCTTCGGATTGTGGGAGGAAACCAGAGCACCTAGAGGAAACCCATGCAGATACAGTGAGAATGTGAAAACTCCATGCATACAGACACCTGAGAGTTGAATTAAACCCAACCTACTGCTGCTGTAAGGCTAACCACTGAGCCGCCATGCTACCACTATTGCTCTATTCTACTGACATACTCCTATTATTTGTTGATTTATAGTTTTTCTTACAGTGTGGCTACTGTTTGGGGGGTCTATACCTGTACATTCTTCCTACCAATGTCTTCATTCCCTTGCTGTCCTTTACCTCCACCCAAATGGACTCTACATCATCCAAGACCAGACAAGTGACCTCATTTCATACTTATTAACTGTGCTGCCCCAAAAGGGATGATAGAGCAATGATTTTAAACAGATTTTGTTGTAATGACCTCATACCCACTGGATTAACAAAGTTGGCAGGAAGCTGATATACAGCATTCACTTCAGGATGAGCCAACCAGGACTGGACCAGTCTTCACTCACTCACACTCTCAAAAATATAAAACTGACAAATTATAAAAATTGCAACATGAAACTTGGAGTGTTGTAAAACAATAAAACCTACTGAAAATAGGCAGACATGTGATAAGTGAATTTTAACAGCAAACACAAAATGAAACAGTTTGGTAGAAGAGACAATTTAAAGGGAACTGTAGAGGGAGATCTGGGACTGTCTAATTTCTGAATGAGCAGAAACATTCTGTTTAAAAATTAGTATTTGGCACTGTGCCCTTATTAATAGAGTTATGGAATACAAAAACAGAGAAGCTATCTTAATTCTTTACAATTAAGTGGATAACCCTCAGTTGGAGTAATCTGTTTGATTCTGACATAAGAGATTTCTCAGAAATTTAACAGGAATGAGCAACTTGAATTGAATGGAGAAAGAGAGAAGCTGAGCTTCTTCTCCTAACAGCAGAGAAGGATAAGATTTAACAGCAGGGTTCAAAAAGATGAACAGGTATGATACAGTAAGCTGTATCCAGTGGCTGTGTGTTTGGTAAGCAGCGGATTTAAAGTTAGTGCCAGCACAGGGGAGGTGATGAGCAGTAATTGTTTCAAGCTATGACATGATCTGGAATGCACAACCTCGAAGGATGTGAAGACTGGTACAACCAGAACTTCTACAATGACATTGGATAAATGACAATGAAATGAGCAATGTAGTGGGGGAAAGCAAGGGGTGAATTGGCTAGCTCTCCATAGTAGTTGCAAAGGAATGATGGGGCTGAACAGTCTTCCTCAGCATGGCATTAACCAAGGATTCTAATAAAACAAACTGCTATCAAACAAGACAAGGGGCTGAAGATGCCATCTTACTCACTGAATTCCAAATGAGATGAGGGAGACACTGACCACCAACAAGTCCAGGATATTGAAGTAATTCCGACAAAAAGAACCTTTGTGTAGGAAGGCACCATATGTTGTCATCTGTTGGGGTGCGGAGGTAGAGAGAAAGACAGTGAGTGATAAAGAGCAAAGAACAATGGAGTGAGTGAGAGGGATGCCTGAAGTATGAAGATGACAGTAGAGAGGGGAGAAACTATGAGTAACTGAAAGAGAGAATTAAAAACAGCTATCGAGATAGTTACATTTGTAAGGAATTTTTGATTAATTTGAAAACTATGTGCGACAATAGTAGGAACTTACAGAACAGGATGAGATCACTCCATGCTTCATGCCTGTGCTGATCCATCTAAATGACAATCATCCTGCTGTGCAACCTTTTCTCTGTATTCTTTAAGTTGATTAACTCCAGTGATTGGCAGCTCTCTTTTCAAACGTTTGTGCTCTCAGCCTTCATCAGCCTCTCAATTGGAGCTTTTCATTAACAAAAATTCTTATCCTCCACCACGACATTTTTCCAATGATTTTACAATCTCTGGCTATTGACACATTTGTCAGAAGAAGCCTCATCTATTCAGTATTTATTTTGTCAAATCATTTTCACGTCTAGAAAACCTCCCCAGCCGAGCTTGACCGTCACTTCAAAATCTTTCCACCGTGGCTTCTCCAGATCTATCCCAGCACGGCTTCTCCAGATCTATCCCACTGAGGCTTCTCCAGATCTATCCCACTGAGGCTTCTCCAGATCTATCTTAGCGCCGCTTCTCCAGCCCTATCCCACCGTCGCTTCTCCAGGTCTATCTCACCGCCGCTTCTCCAGGTCTATCCCACCGCAACTTCTCCAGATCTATCCCACCGCAACTTCTCCAGATCTATCCCACCGTGGCTTCCCCAGGTCTATCCCACTGCCGCTTCCCCAGCTCTATTCCACCGCCACCTCCCCAGGTCTATCCCACCGCCGCTTCCCCAGGTCTATCCCAGCGCCACCTCCCCAGGTCAATCCCAGCGCCGATTCCCCAGGTCTTTCTCACCGCTGCTTCCCCAGGTCTATCCCACCGCAGCTTCCCAGGTCCATCCCACCGCAGCTTTCCCAGGTCTATCCCACTGCCGCTTCCCCAGGTCTGTCCCACCGCAGCTTTTCCAGCTCTGCCCACCGCAGCTTCCCCAGGTCTATCCCACCGCCGCTTCCCCAGGTCTATCCCACCGCCACTTCCCCAGGTCTATGCCCCCCGCCGCTTCTCCAGGTCTATCCCACCGCCGCTTCCCCAGATCTATCCCACCGCCGCTTCCCCAGGTCTATCCCACCGCAGCTTCCCCAGGTCTATCCCACCGCCGCCTCCCCAGCTCTATCCCACTGCCGCCTCCCCAGCACCATCCCACCACTGCTTCCCCAGGTCTGTCTCACTGTGGCTTCTCCAGGTCTTTCCCATTGCCTCTCAAGAAATAATCAAGGACAAGGTAATATTAATCTGAAAGAAAGAAGTCACAGCAATTGTAAAGGGGGCTTTTGAACTGGGTTTCTGGGGCTATCTGTCTACAGATTTTTGAAGGGGCAGGACGAGTTCACCTGGCTCACTAGTAACCTTTATGGAAGAAAATCTCCCATCCTTACCTGCTCTCGCCTACGGGTGACTCTAGGCCCACAGCAATGTGGATGTGCAAATAACTGGTTGCTTTTTGTCAGTGACACCAACATCTCATGAACATATTCTTGAACATGTGGGCAGCACGGTGGCTCAGTGGTTAGCACTGCAGCCTCACAGCGCCAGGGACGCTGATTCGATTCCAGCCTCGGGCAACTGTCTGTGTGGAGTTTGCACATTCTCCCTGTGTCTGCGTGGGTTTCCTCCGGGTGCTCCAGTTTCCTCCCACAGTCCAAAGATATGCAGGTGCTAGGTGGATCGGCCATGCTAAATTGCCCGTAGTGTTCAGGGGTGTGTGGGTTATAGGGAGATGGGTCTGGGTGGGATGCTCCAAGGGGCGGTGTGGACTTGTTGGGCCGAAAGGCCTGTTTCCACACTGTAGGAAATCTAAAATATTTTTAAAAACAGGGTAAAGTGGTAACAGCCTCAAAAACCTCTGCTTGTCAATGTTCTGTTCAATCTTCTGTCTTTGTGCAATCAATGTTTTTTCAGTTTGATTCTACTTCTAACATTTATAGTCAACCACAGATAGTGGGTCTGCCCCTTGGCTTTTTCTTTTCTTACCCACCTTAATGTATTTATTCTGTATATTCTGAAATGTGCCCTTATGTGCCTGCTGCTGCATTTCCAATATCCTGTCATTTGACGTAATTTGTCAATGCACTCTAGCCAGTTCGACTTTCATGCCCTCATAGCTGACCTTATTTACATTTTTGAAAATAGTCTCGAACTCACTCCTTTGCAAAATTCTGTCACATTGCCCAAACATACCTTCCAGGTGAAGCAGCGGTTCACCCGCGCTTCCAACAATCTAGTTACTGCATTCGCTGATCACAATATGGTCTCCTCTACATTGGGGAAACAGCGTATAGACTGGGTGACTGCTTCCCAGAACACATATGTTCTGTCTGCAAAACAGACCTTGAGCTTCCAGCTGCCTGCTACTCCAACATGCCACTCTGTTCCCTGGCCAACATCTCTGTCTCTGGCTTGCTGCGGTGCTCCAGCGAAGCTCAGTGCAAGCTGGAAGAACAACACTTCATTTTCCGTTTGGGGACCCTGCAGCCTGCTGGACTCAATACAGTTCAACAACTTTAGGGATTGAGTTCTCCTATTCCTCACCCCAACCTCCACACACCAGGCCTTGTTATCACATAGACAGCTATTACATACAACCCATCGTTAGCCATTGGTAGCCCCTATTAACAGCTATTTACCATCTTAGCCAGACAGTTATTCACTCCTTTGTCTATCCAACTGTCCTGTCTCTTTGGGCTCTATCCCCACCTATCATTTATTCCTTAGCCCCTGCACTCAGCTTATCTTCTGCACATAAATTCACATTTTCCTAGCTGCCATCAGTTCTGAGGAAGGGTCATTTAACCTGAAATGTTAACTCTGATTTGTCTCCACAGATACAGCCAGAACTGCTGAGCTTTTTCAGCAATTTCAGTTTTTGTACCAGTTCTAGTAATAGGCTGCTCTCTGGTTAGCTCCAGAATGTGCTGTTTTAAGAAACTCTCCTGAAAACATTCTATGAGCTCATCTCGCCTACTTTTGCCCATCTGTCTTCTCCAGTTGATGTGTGGATTAAAATTTCCTGTGATTATCACCATGCCTTTCTGTGATGCTCTCATTATTTCTTCCTTCATTTGCTACCCTGTATGCTTGCCTGTTAGGTGGCTTTCACACTGCTCCCACAAAGTGACTTCAAGCTTTAAACATTTCTAATTTCTACCTAAACTATCTGCAGTCTGTGTCAGGCTAACACCATGAACTGATGGAGCCAACCTCCAATTTTCCTCCTTCCCTGTCAGTCCAAACTTCAAGGTTCAGGTCACAATTAATGTCATTGTGCAGCCAACTCTCTGAAATGGTCACCAGACTCATTCTTTGGGTGGCAGGGCTGACAAGTGAAGAGAGACGGGATCTTTTAGCATTATATTTACTGGAGTTAGGAGAGTGAGAGGTGAACTCATAGAAACCTATCATATGCAAGAGATTTAAATTTTATTCTTTTACTCCAATTGGTTCATTCTTAGATTCACAGTCAGTATCCTCTCACATCACACAGTAAGTTTATCATTTTCCAAATGCATATCTTTTTCTTTGGCCTTAATTCTACTCTTTGACTTTCCACGAATTCTCAAATATGGTGCTGCGCTCACAATATTTAAACTCCTCTACTTATGTAGTTATGTGGCTGGTAAGAACACAAAGCCCTATTCTGCTCAGATGGCCATCGCCCCATTGATACATATCATTTTCCCAGGGCTGATACCAGAGTTCCACAAAACTGGAAGCCAGTTCTCCCACACCAGTCTCTGAGCTACGTATTCATCTTCTCAATCTTATTTGTCCCAAGCCAATCTGCAGTTTGTTTGGATATCAATGCAGAAATCACGTCCTTTAGAGGTTCCCTTTCTTGAAAAAAAATTGTAACTCAGGCCTAAAACATGGCGTATGAACAGAGGAGTCTCAACGTGACTTGAACCAGGGTACGGGCCATTTGATGAGTGATACAGTTTGATGGGGAAAGGAAGGAGTTACACTTTTGTTTTGTTACTTCTACTCATTCGCCCCTTTGGATCTGGGTTTTATCCACCACACGGTCAAACATGAGCAGTTTGGTGAATATGTACCAGGCCAGTTAAAAAGATCGATTCTATTCTTAAGGTACAAATTAGTAGATGAATTGGTAGTAAGTTCGGGAAATCTAACCAAACGTAAACAAAGAAGGAAATGAATAATTGAAGTAGTTACCAAGAACTTGTTAAGAATGGCAAGACAAGTGATGTGATCCAGGGCAAGAACGTCAGCAGCTGCTTGAGCACTTCAGCTCAGAGTTTATGGACTGGGGATGTGGACACACAGAGTGGGATGTTAACACAAACAAAGTGGAGTATGGACACAGTTAAAGTGAGAAGTGGTCACTGATAGAGAGAGATGCAGTCAGAGAGTGGGGCGCGGACACAGACGGTGTGGGGCGCGGACGCTGACGGAGTGGGGCGCGGACGCTGACGGAGTGGGGCGCGGACGCTGACGGTGTGGGGCGCGGATGCAGACGGAGTGGGGCGCGGACGCAGACGGAGTGGGGCGCGGACACTGGTGAGTAGAGACTGATGGAATGGGATATGCAAAATCCCCAAGTTTGCAAATGTTACCAAGTTGGGTGGGAGGGTGAACTGTGACGAGGATGGAGAGTTCCTTCAGCATGATCTGGACAGGTTGGGCGAGTGGGCAAATCAAGGGTAGGTGCAGTATAATTTGGGTAAATGTGAGGTTATTCACTTCAGAAGCAAAAGCAAGAAGGCAGATTACTACCCAAATGGCTGTAAATTGGGGGAGGGGAGTGTGCAGAAGGACCTGGGTGTCCTTGTGCACCAGTCTCTGAAGGTAGGTGTGCAGGCGCAGTAGGCAGTAAAGAAGGCAAATGGTGTGTTGGCCTTCACTGCGAGAGGTTTCGAGTACGGCAGCAGGGATATGTTGCAGTTGTACAGGGCCTTGGTAAAACCACATCTGGAATATTGTGTGCAATTTTGTATCCTTTTCTGAGGAAGGATGCTCTTGCTTTCGAGGGAGTCCATGAAGGTTTCCCAAGCTGATTCCGGGGATGGTGGGACTGACGTCTGAGGAGAGATTGACTAGGTTGGGATTGTTTTCACTAGAATTCAGACAAGTGAGGGAGGAATCTCATAGAGACTTATAAAATTCTATCAGGGTTGGGAAAGTGTAGATGCAGGGAAGATGCTCCCGATGGTGGGTGAGTCCAGAACCAGGGGTCACAGACTGAGAATTCGGGGTAAACCATTTAGGATGGAGAAGAGGAGACATTTCTTCACCCAAAGAGTGGTGAGCCTGTGGAATTCATTACCACAGGAAGTAGTTGATGCCAAAACACTGAATGTATTCAATAGGTGGCTAGATGCCGCACTTGGGATGAATGGGGTCAAAGGTTATGGGGAGAAAGAAGGCTAATGAGTTGGACGATCCACCATGAACATGAAGAATGGCAGAATAGGCTTGGAGAGGCCAAATGGCCTTCTCCTGTTCCTATCTTCTATGTTTCTATGCATGGACACTGAATCAGTGGGCTGTGGATGCAGATGGTGTGGTCACAGACGGAGTGGGCTGTAGACACAGCTTGTTGTCACAGACAGACTGAGATGTGGACACAGACAGACTGAGATGTGGACACAGACAGACTGAAGCGTGGACACAGACAGACTGAGGTGTGGACACAGACAGACTGAAGCGTGGACACAGACAGACTGAAGCGTGGACACAGACAGACTGAGGTGTGGACACAGACAGGCTGAGGTGTGGACACAGACAGGCTGAGGCGTGGACACAGACAGGCTGAGGTGTGGACACAGACAGGCTGAGGCGTGGACACAGACAGGCTGAGGTGTGGACACAGACAGGCTGAGGCGTGGACACAGACAGGCTGAGGCGTGGACACAGACAGGCTGAGGCGTGGACACAGACAGGCTGAGGCGTGGACACAGACAGGCTGAGGTGTGGACACAGACAGGCTGAGGCGTGGACACAGACAGGCTGAGGTGTGGACACAGACAGGCTGAGGCGTGGACACAGACAGGCTGAGGCGTGGACATAGACAGGCTGAGGCATAGACACAGACAGGCTGAGGTGTGGACACAGACAGACTGAGGTGTGGACACAGACAGACTGAAGCGTGGACATCGACAGGTTGAGGTGTGGACACAGACAGGCTGAGGTGTGGACACAGACAGGCTGAGGTGTGGACACAGACAGACTGAGGCGTGGACACAGACAGACTGAGGTGTGGACACAGACAGACTGAGGCGTGGACACAGACAGACTGAGGCGTGGACACAGACAGACTGAGGCGTGGACACAGGCAGACTGAGGTGTGGACACAGATGGAAGACAGGGGGAGACAGACTGAGAAGTACAGTGAAACAGGAGCTTGAGTGATGCTGCATTACATAAAGCATTACCTTCAGAATAATCTCCATGGTGAAGATGGCAGTAAAAGCAATATCAAAATAGGCAAGAATCTGAAAAATAGATACAAAGAGCAGCTATTAGATGATCCTTCAGGTAACAGATCGGGAAATGTAAAAATGTTGAAAACGAAAGGTACACCGCACAAGATCCAAACACAACAGTAACATATCAGAGACAAAGACTGCATCCCCCCAATCCCCGAGCAGAGTAACAGCCTACCTGGTTGCGGAAGGACTCTGCTCGAATGGGGTCTTCTGCAGCAAGTGAGATACTACTCAACAGGATAAAGAGAAGGATGAAGTTTGTAAAGGTGGTTGCATTTATGATCCTGTGGCACAACTTGCGTAATCTGGAAAAGACAGAATGGGGGAAATCCATGAACAAGGTGAGACCACAGTCCATAGACCATTAAGTTGTAGAAGCAGCTTTAGGCCATTCAGTACACCGGGTCTGCGCCAGCAGTCGATCACAGCTGACCTGTTTCTCAACCCCATTTTCCTGCTTTCTCCCTGTAACCCTTAATCCGCTTACTAATCAAAAACCTATCTGTCTCTGTCTTAAACACACTCAATGTATTTAAGTGCCTCCACGGCCCTCTGCAGCAATGATTTCCACAGATTAAAACCACCCTCTGGCTGAAGAAATTCCTCCTCATCTCCAGTTCTTAAAGTGTCATCCCTTCATTCTGAGGCTGTGCTCTTGGGCCTTAGTCTCTCCAACGCCATCTTCTTCTCATTTGATAAACTCTCCATCACCAGGATCATTCTTGTACCAGTGCTCTAGAGCCCCTCTAACACCAGAGCATCGTTCCCTAAATGATGGGCCCTAAACTGTTCATGATATTCCAAATGCAGTCTAGCATCAGACCCCTTACACAGCCTCAGTGGTACATCTCTGCTCTTATGTTCTAACTCTCTTGAAATAAATGCTAACATTGCATTTGCCTTCCTAATTGCCAACTGAACCTGCATGTTAACTTTTAGAGAATCCTGAACTAGGACTCCCAAGTCCCTTTGTGCTTCAAACATCTGAAGCCTTTCCCCACTTAGACAATAGTCTATTCTTCAAGTCTACCTACCTAGGCGTATAACCTCCCACAATCAACTCCATCTGCCACTTCTTTATCCACTCTCCTACACTGTCCAAGTCCTTTTGCAGACTCCCCACTTCCTCAACACTACCCGTCCCTCCACCCATCTTTGTGTCATCTGCAAACTTTGCAACGATGCCCGCAGTTCCTTCATCTGGATCATTAAATGTATAATGTGAATAGCTGCGGTCCCAAAACCCAAAGGGTTATATCCTGTGAAGCAGAACAGCAACTTGAGAACAGCAAAAGGAGAGGCAGCTGTAGATTTTCGGCTTTGAAGAAATCAGGTGGAACAGAAGCAAAAACTGAAGCTGCTGGAAAAGCTCAGCAGGTCTGGCAGCATCTATGAGGAAGGGTGACCGGACCTGAAACAGATTCTGCCAGACCTGCTGAGCTTTTCCAGCAACTTCAGTTTTTGTTCCTGATTTACAGCGTCTGCAGTTCTTTCAGTTTTTATTTAGGTGGAATAGAATGCTGTTGTTCTGGATCACAAGTGCTTACAACTGTGGGGCTGGCTTGCTGAGGCTCCACCTGTGCTCTTAGGAACATAGCAACTGTATCACAGCACACTGGAGAGCCATTTGCACTAGCCCATTCCACCAAAATTCACCTACTTGTTTGTTGGGCTGAAGATAAAGAAGGAGCTGGCATTGGGCATGGGGACTGCCTTCTCTTTCAGCTGGAGCTCAGCAAGGGGGCGAGGACGGGGGCTCAGGGGGAATTCAGGCTCCTCTTCCTCATCATCACCTGCAGAGAACACAGAAAGTATTATTTAAATGGAGAGACACTGCAGAAAACTGCAACACAAAAGGACTGGAGTAACTTGTGCATAAACATAGAGAGCTAGCACCCATCTGCAGCAGTTAATTAGGAAGGCCCTTATTTCAACAGTAATAAAATGTGAGGCTGGATGAACACAGCAGGCCAAGCAGCATCTCAGGAGCACAAAAAAAAGCTGACGTTTCGGGCCTAGACCCTTCATCGAAACGTCAGCTTTTGTGCTCCTGAGATGCTGCTTGGCCTGCTGTGTTCATCCAGCCTCACATTTTATTATCTTGGAATTCTCCAGCATCTGCAGTTCCCATTATCCCTTATTTCAACGGTGTTGGAGTATAACAGAAGGGAAGCCTCACTGCAACTGTACAAGGTTCTGATAAAACCACACTGCAGTACAGTGAGCAGTTTTGGTCCCTTATTTAAGGAAATGCATCAGTTCAGAGAAGATTCACTAAGATGATCCTTGGGATGGAGATATTATCTATTGAGCAAAGGTTTAACAGGTTGGGATTCTACCTATTGGAGTTTAGAAGAATGAGAGGTGATCTCATTTAAACGTATCAGATTCTTAACGGGCTTGACAGGTAAATGCCGAGAGTATGTTTCCCGTCATAGGACTGTCTAGGCACAGTCTCAGAATAGAAGAGCACCAATTTAATACTGAGACAAGGAGGAATTTCTTCTCTTAGTGTGTTGACAGTCTTGGAACTCCTCGTCACAAACAGCTCTGGGAGCAAAGTCCTTACATATATTTAAGGCTAAATTAAGTAGATTCTTTATCTGAATATGTTAGCTAGCATGGCAACGAAACATCTGCGAAATGACGAATCAGCTCGGCGAGCCACCCAACTACATCATAATTAAAATCTCCATGGCAGGCAACATCCTTGTAAATCTGTCCTCTGCACACACTCTTCTGTATCCACACCTTTCCTATAGTGTGACCAGAACTGCACATAGCAATGTTGCTGTGGCCTAACTCATGTTGCATTGTGTTCCAGTATAATCCTACTAACTCTTACATTTTTATACCTTGGCTAGTGCAGGCAAATACACGTTTTTGACTAATTTACACAATGTCCAGTCACCTTCAGGGATCTGTGATCCTGTACATCAAGTTCTTCTGTTCCTTGACTCTCTCAGTAACCTATGATTTATTCTCTCTCTTGCACTGGTACTGTGCCCCAAATGCAAGACTTCACATTCTCCAGTCTGACCTCCATCAACCACAACTCAACCTCCTGTTGGTCTGTTGAGACCTCCCCACAGTCTACAGATTTCTTCCTCACTATTAACCACATGGCCAAGTTTTTTTAAAATCATGCTTTTTAATCAATCTCTACATTCAAGTGCAAATAATTGATAATGACCATAATTACCAAGAAGCCCAGGATGCAGCCCTGCACAAACCCACAGCAAACAGCTTTCCAGTAACAAAAAGATTCAGCAATCATAACAGAGATAGTAGGAGCTGCAGATGCTGGAGAATCTGAGATAACAAGGTGAACTCAGCAGGCCAAGCAGCATCAGAGCAGCAGGAAAGCTGACGTTTCGGGCTTTGACCCTTCTTCAGAATTGGGACAAAACATCAGCTTTCCTGCTCTCCCGATGCTGCTTGGCCTGCTGTGTACATCCAACTCTACACCTGGTTATCTCAGCGATCATAACAGCTTGCTTCCTAAAACAGATCCAAATGTGCATCCAACTTCTCACCAACTTGTATCTCATGAGTTTTTGCTTTAGAGACCACGCTGTTTATTCGTCAAAACTCTTGTAAAAATCTGCATCAACTCCATCATATACATTTCCTTCATCAAATCTTCTCATTACCTCAAAATATTTAATCTCGTTGGTCAAACGCGGGCTTCCTTTAACAAACCCCTGTTGCCAGTCCTTGATTAATCCATGTCTTTTGAAATGTGGATTTATCCTGTCCTCCAGAATTTTCCCCAGTAGCTTCCTCACAGTCGAGGTGAGGCTGGGTATAATTATTCAGTTTATCATTTTCTCTCTTGTTAAACAATGATGCAATGTTATCTGTCCTCCACTTCTCTGACACCATGCCTATTCACCAAACAGGATTACAAAATAATGATACCAGTCACCATTACTTCCTCTCTTTCATCTCTTAGCAACCCAGAATATTCATATAATTTCATCTGAGTCAGGGTTTGGAATTCAGTGGGTGAGTGCTGAACAATAGAATAGGGAATTCTGTGGGTGGGGGACATTAATTCATGGAATTTGGTGGTGGCACCAGGGAGAGGGAAACAAAGAGAAAGAGAAAGGAGACAATTAGACAAGGAGAAATACAGGAAATGCGTGGCAGTCAAAGGGAGAGAGAGGGATAGAAAGCAAGGAGGATAGAGAAACAGAGCACTCACATTTCTCTTCAGGCTTCATCACAACTTATGATGCTGACTCCAGAGCAATGTAAGGGTGGCACAGTGGCTCAGCGGTTAGCACTGAAGCTTCACAGCACCAGGGACCCGGGATCGATTCCCGCCTCGGGCGACTGTCTGTGTGGAGTTTGCACATTCTCCCTGTGTCTGCGTGGGTTTACACTGGGTGCTCCGGTTTCCTCCCACAGTCCAAAGATGTGCAGGCTAGGTGGATCGGCCAAGCTAAATTGCCTGTAGTGTTCAGGGTTGTGTGGGTTCTCAGGGGATGGATCTGAGTGGGATGCTGTAAGGGGCGGTGTGGGCTTGTTGGGCCGAAGGGCCTGTTTCCAGACTGTAGGAAATCTAATCTAATCATCAAGAGAGGTGTCACCAACAGCAAAGCCACTGGGAGGTAGACTCATTATATCAGAGCTGACATCAGTGTGGTAACACTCATCCTTCAACACTGAAGGTTGTGGGTTGTAGAGTCTTGATTCCAGCCTCACATTCCACTCAGGGAGTGCCGCACCGCTGGAGGTAAAGTGAGGTCTACCTTCTCCCTTAGCTGGATGTCAACAATCCCATGCAGGGGACAGTAAGGGATTCTACACCAACAGTCCTTCCAACTTCTGTTTGCTGCTTTGCTGCAGCATACGGTGACATTAAGACTGGCACAGTATCCCAAATTTTACTTCATTCAACTGATGTAGGCTTCATTGGCAAAGTTAGCATTTATTGCCCATCTCTAGATGGCTTTGAGAAGGTAATGGCAAGCTTCTTAAACTTTTACAGTTCTTGCGGTATAGGTGGGCCCACAAACCATCTGGAGGGAATTGCAGAATTTTGACCCACTGACAGTGAAGGAACAGCAACAGATTTCCAAGTCAGGATGGTGAGTGGCTTTAGAGGGAAACCCACAGGTGGTGGTGCTTCCATGTATCTAGTGCCCCTACCCTTCTAGATGGAAATGGTCTTGAGTTTGGAAGGAGCTTTGGTGGGTTGTTACAGCGCATCTTGTCGATGATACACATCCTGCTACACTGTGCATCAGTGGTGAGGGGACTGGGTGCTTGTGGATGTGGTGCCAATCAAGCGGGCTGCTTCGTCTGAGATGATATTGAACATCTCAAGTGTTGTTGGAGCTGCATCCATCCAGGCAGGTGATATATTCTATCACACTCCTGAGTGTGAGAATATTCTACCACTCTCCTGACTTGTACCTTATAGTTGGTGGACAAGCTTTAGGGAGTCAGGAAGTGAGTTACTCGCTGCAAAATTCCTAACATCTGAGCTGCTCTTGTAACCACTGTATTTATATGGCCAGTCCAGTTCAGTTTCTGGTCAATGGTAATCCAAGGATGTTGACTGTGAGGATACAGTGATACTGGTGCCATTCAATGTTACGGGAATATGGTTAGATTCACCCTTGTTGGCGATGCTCATTGCCTGATACCTGTGTGGTGTGAATATTACTTGTCTCTTAACAGCCCAAGCCGCGAGTGTTGTCTGGGTCTTTCTACTTTTGGACATGGACGTTTTCAGTGTCTGAGGAGTCTAATGGTGCTGAACATTATGCAATCAACAGAGAACATCCCCCTTCCAACCTTGTGACGGAGGGAAGGTTATTGATGAAGCAGCTGAAGATGGCTGGGCCGAGGACACTACCCTGAAGGGCTCCTGCAGAAATGTCCTGAAACTGAGATAAATGACTTCCAACAACCACAACCATCCTACTTTCTATCAGGTATGACTCCAACCAACAGGGGACGGCTGGACCAAGTAGCCTTAAAAGATTTAAATTTGTACCCATCCTGCTTGTTCCCCATGGAGCACATTCCTGGTTCCTGCAAAACCAGGCTCCATGCATCTTAGACGAGCCACTCCACAGGATCTTGGCCATTTATCTCATTGTGTGTGGGACCTTGCTGTGCAAATTAGCCCCGTGTTTCCCTATATGCAACATTAATTTCAAAACTACTTGATTAACAAGACAGTGCTTCAAGATGTCCTGGCACAAGATATCAGGGAAATGTAAGATCCGGCCTTAGTGTTGGGCATTACCTGGAAAGTCAGCAGAAGGATAAGGTTCCTTCACCTCATTGACATTAGCTTCAAACTCATCCACTTTCAGCTGCAAATGGTAAACAGATCCAGTGAGTAATTCAGCAGGTTTCATACAGACAGATAGCCAGTTCAGAGCATGCCCAATCCCAGTGGAATTTTCAATCCTAGGATATATCTACACCAATTAACACATATGCCACACTCCAGGGTCCAAGCCCAGTGTAAAATCCCCAGTTAACATTGTCTTGTTCAAACCAGCAATTCAAGTCCAGACCGAAGTCAGTCCAAGTCCCCAGTGACTCAGGTAACAAGGCCAACCTGGCCAAACAGCTGGCACACATCAACCCCCTCCCTGCACCTATTACCTTGCAACACCCACCTTGTCAAGCCCGTTCCCCTTTCAATCAAAACCTCCCCCTGGCCACGTGCTCCATCAAAACCCCTAACCCACTCTGTCAAACCCCTCCCCCACTTCATCAAACCCCTTTCCCCCTCCATCAAACTCTCTCCCCATTACTCCGCCAAACTCCCACTCCACCAAACATCTCCACCCTCCAACACCTACTCCGTCAAACCCCTTCCTTCCCCTCCTACACCCAAACTGGGGCGGCACGGTGGCTCAGTGGTTAGCACTGCAGCCTCACAGCGCGAGGGACCTGGGTTCGATTCCAGCCTCGGGTGGCTGTCTGCGTGGAGTTTGCACATTCTCCCCGTGTCTGCGTGGGTTTCCTCCGGGTGCTCCGGTTTCCTCCCACAGCCAAAGATGTGTATGCTAGGTGGACTGACCATGCTAAATTGCCCATAGTGTTCAGGGGTGTGTGGGTTATAGGGGGTGGGTCTGAGTGGGGTGCTTCAAGGGGCAGTATGGGCTTGTTGGGCCAAAGGGCCTGTTTCCACACTGTAGGGAATCTAAAAAAAAAAAACTGTCAAACCCTTCCCGCACATCATCAAACTGCTCCCCCATTCCATCAATCCTCTCCTGCCCCCTCCAACACCCAAACTGTCAAACACCTCCTGCACTGCATGAAATCCCTCCCCCATGTCCATCAAATCACTGTCAAAATCTTGGCCTCTCCATCAAACATATCTCCCGTGCCCCAACACTACTTTATCAAAACCCTCCCCATCTCCAAAAACATCCCTCCCCCACCCATCAACACCCACTCTGTCAAACCCCTCCTCCACTCCATTAAAACCCCATCCCCATAAAAGAGTATGATCTGTTTTTCAGGAACCTGGAACTGGTGACACGAATCTCTTGTTTATCCATTGGTTTTTTGTTTGATATTGGGCAGGGAAGGAGTTAATTTTTGAACAAACCATCTTACACAAGTTGAAATGTTATTGGACACAATTTCAGCACGCCCCCCCCCCCCCAGCCCCGTGCTGGCTTGGGGGCTGGTAGGCTGCTGAGATGTAGGGTAAACATGAATGGTCTGACCTATCCTTATCAATGTACCATCTAAACCTTTTTCAGAGTGCACAGGTATGTTCGCTGGATTACACGTAACTTTTGCATTTTCCAGGCTGCCTTTAATTCGCTCTTCCCGAACAAGCACATGCACAGCAGCAGGAACACTGATCATTATTTCCTACCATGCATCCTCCTAAAGCAAGACCACTTCCCCGGGTTGCTTAATCTCACACCCGGACTGTGGTTCCCCCACTAGATTTATAGAATGCCAGACCTGGGCTGCATTTCCTCACCAGATTATACAATCAAGGCCTGTGCTGTGTTTCCCCTACTAGAATTATACAGTGCTAGTCTGTAGTGCTGTTGTTCTCAGTGATTAAGTCAATGTTTCACATGCCCCATAAATTCTCCCATGTGCAGTGTCAGTCAGCGCTACTGGGTCTGTGTTTGCTGATAGGACTCAGAGAAGCTGAGCTGAGTTACCACGGATACACGACAGTGCTAAGATGGCAGAGACAGGTTTAACATTGACCTTGGCAGTGGTGGGAATACCCTCAGCCTTAAGCTTCGCCAGCTCAAGTTTCTTCAACAGTAGTTTCTCTTCCTCTGATCGGCCCGGGTTGGCAGCCCTGAATAATGAAAGCAGATTGCAGAATTAAAGCTCAGTTTGGTTCTCAGTGACCGAGCCTGAGGCCTGGCTCTGATTCTCGGTGACCGAGCCTGAGGCCTGGGCTCTGATTCTCGGTGACCGAGCCTGAGGCCTGGGCTCTGATTCTCAGTGACCGAGCCTGAGGCCTGGGCTCTGATTCTCAGTGACCGAGCCTGAGGCCTGGCTCTGATTCTCGGTGACCGAGCCTGAGGCCCGGGCTCTGATTCTCGGTGACCGAGCCTGAGGCCTGGGCTCTGATTCTCGGTGACCGAGCCTGAGGCCTGGGCTCTGGTTCTCAGTGATCAAGCCTGAGGCCTTGGCCATGATTCTAAGTAACCAGCCCTGAGGCCTGGGCCAGATTCTCAGTGATTGAGCCTGAGGCCTGGGCCACGATTCTCAGTGATTGAGCCTGAGGCCTGGGCCATGATTCTCAGTGATTAAGCCCAAGGCCTGGGCCATGATTCTCAAGGAGTCCCATGTTCAAAATTTAGCTCACCTGCCCTAAATAAATATTCAATTGCAGCAATGAATTTGATGCTGTGTTCTCACAGCGTGATGATGGCAATGGTAATTTCCTCACACCTCCCACCACCTGCTTCTCCCTCTAACTCACCTCTCCAACTTCCTTCTCTTCTTCTCCTCTGCTGCTTCTTTCTGAGCTGATGTCAGACTTTCTGCCTCTGCTAGATTGTCAACAGCGATGGCCAAGAAAACATTTAACAGAATATCTGGAGAAATCGAGCTTAGGATCAAAATATACTCCAAAAGAAGAACCTCAATGCATTGACAACTAGGCTGAGTGTCCATCAAATATTAAACCATCTTACCGTTACTTTACAGAGTGACCACAAATAGGCCTCAAGCCTCCTCTTTCAGAGACAGCTGGAGCTGGCATTACTCCAGCCACTGAACCATTCGCCAGTCTCCACATCCCCCACCATGCTCATTCCCCAACCCCAGTCCACAGACCCACCAGTTTACCTGAAAGACTATTCACACTGAAGGATACAGTTTCCACAAACGAACAGGATGATGAAGTAAATACAGACGAGCACACCAGGGAAGGAAGGACCTCCGTAGGCCATGATGCCATCATTCATGACAGAATTCCAGTCCTCGCCAGTCAATATCTGCAGCAAACACAGTGGGTCACCACAGGTCTTCCAGCAGGCAGACAATCCACCGTTTTTATTTTGGTGGGGGTATGCAGTAATCTCCTTATCAGCCATCACAGTCCTCAAGAAGCAACACCGCGGGATCCTTCCCTTACCAGTACAGCTTTCCTGTGATACTATCCAAACACGGGCAACCACAGAAAGGAGAAGACCAGACTCTTAAGTTATACCAGACTCTGCTTCTCTTTCCCAGTCCTGCTGAGTTTCTCCATTACTCTGCTTCGAATTTATATTATATACTTCAAAAAGCCTCATAATATCTCCACCTGAAATTACTGGAAATTCACGGCCACCCCATCAGCTTAAAAAGCAGAAAAAGGCAGCTGAAATGATATTTGAAAATTTGTCCTGTCAGGATTCCCACAGGAACTGATGAGATTTGTGAATATCTAGGAGTGACCAGACCTTGTCTCAGTAAGGAGGTACACTTTGGTATTTGAAGAGGATCCCCAGCATCATCCAAGTTTCCATTCTGAAGAAAGGATGCACAAAGCCAGCTTGTATTTGCTGAGTTTAAGACGAATGTTTAATTGGTGCGTTTTACATGATGGAGGGGTCTGGTAGATAATGAACTACTGCCTCTGGGTGAAGAATCAACAGCAAGACAACACAACATGCCAGTCAGAGCTAAGCCTTTGGGAAAAAGCCAGGCTTAACTCTGCTGTACACAGCTAGGGTGACTGTGCTGTTCATAAACTCTAACTATTCCTCTCTCCCAGGACTTACTTTGATAAAAAGAAATTCACAGGATTGTCTGTGATGACAGAGTGCGAATTGCAGACAGCAAAGTGTAGCAGATGGTAAGTGTGGAAATTTGAGCATGAATCACTTGCCTTAGAATCTAGTACTAATTATCGTTAGTTCTTTGATAGCATTAACTGTTTGGAACATATATACATAAGAAAAGGACGAGGCCATTCAGCTTCTCCAGCCTGTTCCTGGCCATTCAATGATGTCACGGCTGATCTGTAGCCTAACTCCATATACCTGCATTTGGCCCATATCTCTTAATATCTTTGCTTAACAGAGTTATCTCAGGGTCATACAGCATAGAAATAGGCCCTTCGGCCCACCATGTCCTTGCTGACCAACAAGCACCAAACTAACTAATCCCATTCATCTGTATTTGTTCCACAGCTTCCTGTGCTCAGGCATTTTCTTCAGTACTCCTGAGGGATCAACTATTCATCGTGTATATCCTTCCCTGAGTAGACCTCCCAAAATACATCACCTCACACTCATTCAGTTTAAATTCCATCTATCTCAAATTGAACTGATCCAGCTTCTACTGCTTCAGAGATAGTAGGAACTGCAGATTCTGGAGAATCTGAGATAACAAGGCGCGGAGTTGGATGAACACAGCAGGCTAAGCAGCATCAGAGGAGCAGTCTAGGCCCAAAACGTCAGCTTTCCTGCTTCTATGATGCTGCTTGGCCTGCTGTGTTCATCCAGCTCCACACTTTGTTATCTCAGCTTCTCCAGCTGTTTGTGGAAGAAAGTTCCAAACATCTACTACCTTTTGCGTGTAGAATGCTTTCTAACATCTCTCTGAACGATCTGGCCCTCATTCTCAGAGATTGAGAATCTCCAAATAGTGGAAATAGTTTATCGATCCTGACCACCAGACTGTCGAAGAGAAACAAGCAGATGGGTCCCCTGGTGTCCTGCACACTAATCAGTTTTCTGTTTTGGAAGGTGATGACAGCATTGGCTCGAAGGAGTGCAGACAGAGCCAAGCCTCTGACTCCACAAGCAGCTTGACTGTACAGGAGTGGAAGAAGAAAGGAAAGTGAATTGTGGTAGGAGTTTCATGAGAGGAACAGACCGGCGTTTCTACAGCAACAGACACGATTCTAGGATGATGTGTTACCTCCCTGGTGCCAGGGTCAGTGATGTCACTGAGCAGCAGGATGGCATCCTCAAAGAACAGGGAGATAAGACTAAAGGTATGGAATATACTGGCACAAATGGCATAGGTAGAATGGGGGATGAAGTCTTGCATCAAGAGTCACAGAACTAGGCAGTAGATTAAAGGTGACAGAGGTGGGGGACCGTTTTAATGATAGTCACCACAGCGCCACACATTTTATGGTTGTTATAGAAAAGCAGGAAGATGGTTTGCAAAGAGCCCCTTTGAATCGCAGAAAAGCAGATTTTGTTCAAATAAGACAGGATCTGACGAAGTAAACAGACAACAACTACTTCTGGGTAAAACTACAGCAAAACTGAAGGATTGCATTCAAAATGAAATTGAATACATGCCCTTTGGAGTGTTAAAGCCCGAATAACCCTGAAAATATTCAGGATAAACGTGCAGATTTGAAGGGAAAGGGAGGCTTTCAACAGGTGCAAGGGGAGCAAATAAATGGAGCCCTAGCGGGGGTAGTAACAGTGCCTAAATGAACTTGAGACAACAATTAGGTAAGATTGGGGATGATCTTAAGATACTCTGAAAGTTAAGGGGAAGTGAATAACAATAAGGCCCATTATGAACCAAGAGGACAATCTACGTGTGAAGCTGGATGACATTGGTCGGGTGTTCAATGAGTACTTCAGATCTGTCTTCACTCGGGAAAAGGAGGATATAGGTACTTTGACAAAAGTGATTGTGAGGTTCTTGAAGAGAATGATAAAGAGGGTACTGGAAGTTCTGGTGGGTTTATTAGGTACAAACCTCTCGTCCCAGATGAGTTGTATCACAGGCTGCTTTGGGTGACAAGGAAGGAAATTAAAGGAAGGAAATAGTTTATCGATCCTGACCACCAGACTGTCGAAGAGAAACAAGCAGATGGGTCCCCTGGTGTCCTGCACACTAATCAGTTTTCTGTTTTGGAAGGTGATGACAGCATTGGCTCGAAGGAGCTGGATGACCCCAACCCACATTTTTAATCCCTTTCTGGCCACGGAGGACATACCAGAGGTCAGCTAATGTCATTCCACTTTTTAAGAAGGGTGACAGAAATAGATCAGGGAACGACAAATCAGTGAGTCCCACATCATAGGAATCCCGACAGTGTGGTAGCAGGCTATTTGGCTCACCAAGTCCACACCGACCCTCTTAAAATCATTCCACCCAGAGCCTGCTGTGTTTCCCATGGCTAATCCACCTATCCTGCACAACCCTGGGTTCTACGAGGCAATTAGTGGTGAGGAAACTATTGGAGAAAATTCTAAAAGAAAGAATTAATCCCTATGTAGGGAGGCAAGGTTTGATCAGAATAGCTTAACAAATTTGATTGAATTTTTTTGAGGAAGTGATCAGGTGGTTAGACGAGGAGAGTGCAGTCGATGTACTTTATACAGATTTCAGCAAAGCCTTTGACTAGGTTCCACATGAGAGACTGTAAAGAAGGTAAAAGTACATGGGATTCAGGGTGACTTGGCAAGTTGGATCAAAAATTGGCTTTGTGGTAGGAAATACAGGGTGGTGACAGAAGTCTGTTTATGTGACTGTAGGCTGCTGTGCACTACTGGAGGGATCAGTGCTGCGTTCCTTGTCGTTCATGATACATATATAAACAGTACAGAATAAAATTTGGGGGTGATAAGTAACTTTACAGATGACACAAAATTTGGCCAAGTGGTTGACAGTGAGAAAGAAGGACTTGGATTATCGGAGAATAGAAATGGATTGGTCTGATGGGTAGATCAGTGGCAGATGGAATTTAATTCTAAATGTGAGGTGATGCACTTTGGAAGAAAGAACTAGTAAATGAATGGCAGGACACTAGGAAGCTCAGAGGAACAAGTATCATTGTATTTATCAAAGCTGAGTTAGACATTTTTTGATCAACAAGAGGTCAAAGGTTACGTGGTACAGATAGGCAGTGGAATTAGGGCCACAGTCAAAGCAACCATGACTCAATGAGCCAAATACTCCTGCTCAAAATTCAGATGATCTATCCTGGGGTCAGTAAACCCCACCCACTCTAGCCCAGGGCAGGGAACTTGCATTCCAACCAATCACAGTGAGGGAAGGTGGTCACTGGTTCCATGTGGAAAGACAAGACAACATCTCGTTCAGAGGAAATATAAACGATTCCAGGAAGTTTAAAGGAAAATCAAGACTTATCCCAAAAGCTCCCTTCACAACCTCAAATTCCTGAAGCGTTTTACAACGTGAACTGGGTGGCAGGCACTGCCACCTGATGCCAAAATCAAGATACACAAACTGCAAAATCACGACAACAAGGTAATAATCTAAAATAAATGTAAATTTTTACTAGCTCATGTGAAAATTCATCAGACTGAGGGTTTCTGGCATTGCCTTTTTTTATTTTAATCTAGTCTATTTATTCTATTGGCTGAGGGATCAATATTTTAGTTTTAGGGCCTTTAGCATCCACCTAAAGAAACAATCAGATCTGTGTTTTGGTGTTCCATCAGATACACAACGGCTTGGACGGGGCAGCACATCCCGAGGACCGGGTATACAAATATAGAAAGTAAAACAGAACTCAACCACTCGGCCCTTTGAGCTTTGAAATTTAATCTAATTATAGCTGACCACACAACTCAGTACCATGTTTCTGCTATCACCCATTTAGTCCTGAGAACTATATCAAATTCCTTCTTGAAAACATTCAATGTTTTGGCATCTGCAGAGAATTCTAACAGATTACCACTCTCTGGATGAAGAAAGTTATATTTGTCTCATCCCCGGTGGTCATTTCCCTAGACAGTGACCTCTGGTCCTGGACTCCCAAGGTGTCAGATACACTTACCCTATCTGAGCATGTTAAAATTTGACAGGTTTCTAAGAGTTCACCTCTCACTCTCCTAACTCCAGTAAATATAATGCTAAAAAATCCAGTCTCTCCTTGTACGTCAGTCCTGCCACCCAAACAATGAGTCTGGTAAACCTTTGTTGAATTCTCTCCATAGCCAAAACATCCCTCCTCAGATAAGGATACCGAAACTGCACACAATATTTCAGGTGTAACCTCACCAAAACCCTGTACAAATGCAACAAGATATCCCTGCTCTGCACTTGAATCCTCTTGCTCTGAAGGCCAACATACCATTTCCTTTCTTCGGTGCCTGCTGCACCTGCATGCTTACTTCCAGCAACAGGTACACTAGGACATCCACATCTCATTGCACCTCCCTCTTCCCCAAATTATTGCCATTCAGATAATAATGCCTCTTCCTGTTTTTGCTACCAAAGTGGATAACCTCACATTTATCCATATTATACTCTATCTGCTGCGCATTTGTCCATTCACTCAACTCGTCCAGATTACACTGAAGCATCTTTACATCCCAACACAGTGAACCCTCCCACCTAGCATTGTGACACCTGCATGCTTCCTGAAATTGCATTTGGTTCCCTACATGAACGATAATACATAATGTGAATGGCTGAGGCCCAAGTACTGACCCCTGTGGCATCCATTGGCTGCCATTCAGAAAGTGACCAGTTTACATTAGACCGGATTCAGTCTCAACCCTCAGCAGTGGGGCCTGAATTCCCAACCATCTGCTCAAATGACCAGCCAAATACACAATTACATTCAGCATGACAGTGGGATTCATGCAACCCAATACTCACCTGGAACACACTCAGCAATGCCTGTGGGAAGTTATCAAATGTGCTCCTTCGCACAACCATGTCATCAAAATTATACTTTCCACCAAACAGCTGCATCCCCAGCAACGAGAAGATGATGATGAAAAGGAAGAGGAGGAGGAGTAAGGATGCAATGGAACGGACTGAGTTCAACAGGGAGGCGACCAGGTTGCTCAAGGAAGTCCAATACCTGAGCAAGAGCAAAGTGAGACAATGAGAACAGAAAAACAGGAGGGATAGTCCCAACTAAATATTTGAACAATGACTAGTCTAAACACTGAGGGGAAAAGAGCTCATGCAGGTGAGCCTTGTGTATTGACTGGCATAAGGAACACAGCAAATCAGCATAAAGCTACAGCACGCAATTAAAATAAATGGACTAAGAGCCAAAAGTACTGTGGACGCTGTAAATCAGGAACAAAAACAAAGTTGCTGGAAAAGCTCAGCAGGTCTGGCAGCATCTGTGAAGGAGAAAACAGAGTGAACGTTTCGGGTCCGGTGACCCTTCCTCAAGAAATAGAATGGTGGTCTTTACTGCAAAGGGGTTAAAATATAAATCACCATAATTGTGCAGGGATTTAGAGATCAGATTTGGAATACCACGTGCAGTGTCAGTCTCCATATCTAAGGAAATATGTACAATCATATAGAAACACATAACATACAACACATCAGGAATATGAATGTGGAAAAGGTTGGCAACAAGTGCTCTGCTTCCAGAAGCTGGTCTTGACAGGTTTTGTCAGCTTGTTGCATCGTTTAGGCCTGAAGGACCATTTAAAGTAAGTTTGTGGTGGCAGTGCCAACAAAGGAATAAGGAATATACAAGGAACTAATGCCTGAGCCAGTAAATCACAGCACCAGAAACAAAGGAAACTATTCAGCCCATCATGCCCATGCAGACTCTCTCCAAGAGCTTGTCCCACTCCTCTGCCTGTTCAGTGTTGACCCACACTTATTTCGTCTCCAGCTGTTTATCGAATAGGTCTGTGCAGGATGAAGAAAAATTACGGGGACCTCTGCCACACCCCATATCCAATATCAGACCAGCTTCCAAACGTGAAAGCAGCAGCATTATACTGGGTGTTCCAACTTGCAGCGTGACCAGTGACAGAGGGATATCACCAACTATAAGGTGAAGCAATAATGACAAGTAATGAACCTGGGCCATCGAAAACACAACCATAAACATCCGTGTAGAATGGGAAAATGAATTTCTGTTCACGACCATAAAAGGCCTTATACATCACTAAAGTTTACTGGTAAGTAAAAAGGAGTTTGGAATGACGCCTCATAAGTTGTACAGTAAATTCAAGGATAGTTTTCTCTCGAACTGCAAGAAAACTGATGAATGTTGAAGGTTGTTTTGAAAACTCAGTGGTCATTTTGTTCAAAGCAGCAAAAGGAGCTCATGCCTGCACTGAAGCATCATTTTGTGTTCGCCATCTTTGAGTAAAACATAAAAAATTATTCACAGATAGCAAAGTAATGAAAGAAGAAATGACTCTGGTCGTTGACTCGCTATTAAAAGCCTTTAAGAAGGAAGAAAAAACAACCATGACAAACCAGAACGTGTCACTTAACGCGTCCAGAGTAGCCAAATGAGAGGAATTCTTTCAGCAACTACAGCAGGAGCTGAAGGACTCTGAATGTTTTTCACTGCACTTTGATGAATTCATTGATATTACCAACACAGGCCAGATGATTGTTTCTGTTTGCAAGGTTCTTATAGACATACAATTAGAAGATCTTCTCGCCTTTTTGCCCGTTAAAGACAGAACAAAGGACAATGACAACAAATTCAAAAGGTACATCCTTGAGGAAAACATTCCAATCAAGAAACTGATTCCCACCGGCAGTGATGGTGCACCAGTCATGCTCGGTGCAAATATGAGCTTTGCTGCATTTTGCAGAAATTGTCCTGATTTTCGCTCTTTTGTCAGTTAACAATGTATATTCTATCAGTCAGCATCAGCTACGCTCCTGCACTGAAAGTTTCTGTGAAGGCTTCCAGCCAGACGCTTTCAGCACTGCTTGTTGAAATCCTTACTTGGCAAACTCGATCCTGCCTTTGGTGAACTAATCCTCATGCTGATGGAAGGTGCTTAAGTCAAGGGAAGATCCTACAAAGATTTTTAGTACTGATGCCTGCCGGAAATCATCGCGTTTCTTAAATCAAGGAATGAAGTGCACAGTAAGCTGTAAGACAATGCACGGTCGCTTTATTTCAGGGTCCATTCAGACAGTTAAAACCAAATGAGCTGAACTACATGGAAAGAACGGACACTTCACTTGTTTGATCAGTACTCTGTGATGGTTGCCTTATTCCAGTATGGATATTATTGCTGTAGTGAAAGACCATCACTGCTGCCCCCTCTTCAACCCACACAGTCACCTCCTCCTGCTCTCAGAACTGCTTTATACTGCTCCTACCCATCTAAAATAACGTTATAGTGCTGTACAGTCATATGGCTCAGCAATAGACTCTTATCATCAACACATCCATACCAACCAGGCTTCCCAAACTAAACTAACCCATTTTCCTGCATTTGGCCCATATCCCTCTAAACTTCCCTATTCATGTACCTGTCCAAATACCTTCTAAATGTTGTATCTGTGCCTGCATCCACCACTTCCTCTGGCAGCTCATTCCACACACGAATCACCCCAAGTGAAAACGTTTGTTCCTCAGGTCCCTCTTAAATCTTCCTCCTCTCACCTTAAAATTATGCCCTCTAGTTTTAAACTCCACTACCCCAGGGAAAAGACCTTTGATATCCACTTAACTATGACCCCCATTATTTTATAAACTTCTGTAGGTCACACCTCAACCTCCTATGCTCCAGGGGAAAAAGTCGCAGCCGATATTATGGGTCGGTGCAGATTCTTTGGGCCAAAAGGTCTCTTTCTGCACAGTGATTCTATTCTATAATTCTACCCAGCCTCTCATTATAACTCAAACCCTCCAGTCCATCATTGTAAACTTCACTGCACTCTTTCCAATTTTAATGGTATTCTTCCAGTATCAGGGCGACCTGTACACAGCACTTGTCTTTGTGCTGACTGTCAGGAGATGGGAGAGGTATTAAATGAATGTTTCATGCCAGTTTTTACTGTTGAGAAAGAAACAGAGGCCAGAGAACTCAAGGAAATAAATATCGATGTTCTGAAAACAGCTCACAATGCAAAGAGGAAGTACTGGAGGTCTTAGAAACACAAAGATAGATAAATCTCCAGGACCTGAACAAGCATATCCCAGAACGTTGTGGGAAGTTACAGAGGAAATTGTAGGGCCCCTATTCGAATTATCTGTGGCATCTGTAAACACAGTTGAAGTACTGGAGGACTGGAGAGTGGCTAATGTTATGCCATTGTTTAAGAAAGGCCGTAAGCAGAAGCCTGGAAACTATAGACCTGTGAGTCTGACATCTGTGTCAGGCACATTGTCCATGAGTTGTTGCAGGTGACTCTGAAGGATAGGATTTACATTTGGAGAGGCAACGATTGATTAGGGATAGTCAGCATGGTTTTGTGCAAGGAACATTGTTTCTCAGAAACTTGATTGATTTTTTTAAATGAAGTAACCAAAAAGGTTGAAGGCATAGTGGTAGACATTGTTTCCTTGGATTTTAGTAAAGCCTTTGACAAGGTCCTTCATGGTTCACAAATTAGTAAAGTTAAATCACATGGGATTCAGATTGAGCTTGCCAATTGGATACCAAATGGCTTTAATGGTAGGAGAGAGAGAGTGGTGGTGGAGGGTACGTTTTTAGGCTGGTGGCCTATGGCAGTGGTGCTCCACAGGAGGCGATAATGGGTCCACTTTTGTTTGTCATTCACATAAATGATTTGGATGAGAATATAGGAGCCGTAGTTAGTAAGTTCACAGATGGCATCAAAGTTAGTGGTATGTAGGAAAGAGAAGGTTATCCAACATCACAAAGAGACCTTGATCAGTTGGGTCAATGGGCTGAGGAGTGGTAGATGGAGTTTAATTTGGACAAATGTGAGCTATTGCCTTTTGGTAAAACAAACAAGGACTTATTACAATTAATGGTGGGACCCTGGGTGGTGTCAGAGAACAGACAGACCTAGGGGTTCAGGTACATAATTCTTTGAAATTTGAATCACTAATTGACAGGGTGGTTAAGCTTGCTTGCCTTCATTGCTCAGGCCTTGGGGTTTAGGAGTTGCGACGTTTTGTTGAATTTGTACAGGACACTGGTGAGGCCTCTTCTAGAGTGCAGTGTCCAGTCTGGTCGCCCTGTTATAGGAAGGATATTATTAAAGTGGAGAGGCTTCATAAGAGGTTTACCAAGATGTTGCCAGGAATGGTGGGGTAGAGTTTGAGATTTAAAACAAGACTAGACAGGGTGGGACTTTTATCACTGAACCATAGAGGGTTAAGGGGTGATCTTATAGGGGCTCATAAAATCATGAGGGGCAGGGATAAGGTGAATGATTAGGGTCTTTTCCCGAGGGTGGGGGAGTTCAAAACTAGGGGGCACGTTTTTAAGGTGAGGGGGAAAGATTTAAAAAGGCCGTGAAAGGCAACGATTTTACACAGAGGATGGCTCGTGTGTGGAATGACCTGCCAGAGGAAGTGGTGGATTCACAGCTGCAGTTACAACATTTAAAAGGCATTTGAATGTGCATATGAGTAGGAAAGATTTGGACAGATATCGGGCAAATCCAGGCAAGTGGGGCTAATTTAGTTTGGGAACACGGTCAGTGTGGATTAGTTGGGCCATGTCCTTTTCATGCTGTCTGACACTATACCCTTTTACAATGGCTAAAATCTTTAGCCATGTTTGGCCTTCATCTGTGGTATTATTACCAATGAGCTGTTTAATCATTTTTCCTGTGAGGTGTCACAAGACACAGCTAAAGCAATGGTGATGCAGTGAGCAATGTTTCGATTCTAGGGGCATTTGTGGCTCAGTGTTAGTGTCCGGATCCATGGGCCAGGAGGCCCGGGTTCAAGTTCCACTTCTGTCACATTGCGTATTGGCATCTCTGAACAGGTTAATTTGAAAATATCCATTTTCAACTCATTGACACCAGAAAATTGAGCGCTAGTGTTGGATGGCTATGCTGCCCCAACCCTCCCCCACCCTCACAAACCGCACCTGTATTTGGCCCGCACCCCCCCCAACACCCTCACAAACCGCACCTGTATTTGGCCCACACCCCCCCACCCTCACAAACCGCACCTGTATTTGGCGCCCCTCCCCCCACCCTCACAAACCGCACCTGGTGATTTTGAAGATTCTCAGGAGTCGGATACACCGGAGGACAGAAATTCCGAGTGGAGACATCATCTTCACCTCCACCAAAATCGTCTCCAGGATCCCACCACACACCACAAAGCAGTCAAACCGATTAAACAGTGAGACAAAGTAAGCCTGCAAGCCAAGGCTGTACATCTTCAGCATCATCTCCACCGTGAACAGGGCTAAGAGCACCTTGTTGGCAGTGTCTACAAAGCAAGGCAGAAACAGAGTGAGCATGAGGGACAGAAACACAGACACAGGGAGGGGATGACTGTAACAGGGAAGGGGAGGGACAGGCAGATTGCTGGAAGGGAGTAGGAGTCATTGCATGGAAGGGGTTGCTATTTTTGTTCCTGATGCCCTCAGGCTCAGTTCTTACCCTGGACGTTGGTCAGCCAATCAGGCTGATGGTGGTGCTCCGATGCTATCATCAAAGTGTTGAGGAAGACCAGGAATATCACCAGCCAGTAGAAGAAGTCGGATTTGACCAACGCTCTGCATGTCCGCCTGAACAGTCGGTTCCACCTCTGACAACGCCAACTGCCGGAAAATTCCATTAGGAGGTGAATCCCGAGCCTGGTTTTATTCCCAGAATTAAACACACCCCAACCACCAGCCCTAGTCCTGTGGGCCAAGGAGCTGGGATCCACTGAGCTACCTCCTTTGTGAAACTCTGCAGTGTAGATGGGACACACTGTTGTCACCGTGTGTCGGTGGTGGAGGGAGTGGATATTTATGAATGTGGTGGCTGCTTCATCCTTCATGGTGTCAAGCTTCCTGAGTGTTACTGGAGCTGCATTTACCCAGGAAAGTGGGAGAGAATTCTCTCTCTGACATGTGCTTTGGAGGTGGGGGACAGGTTTTGGAAATTCAGGAGGTGAGTTTCCTAGTACAGGATTCCTAGTCTCTGACCTGTCCCCATAGCCACCGCATTTATATGGCGCGTGGGCACAGCTTCTGTTCATTGATAACCCCCAGGATGTTGAAAGTGGATGATTCAGTGTTGGTAACACCATTGAATGTCAAAAGGCAACAGTTAGATTCCCTGTTAATGGGGATGGTCATTGCCTGGCACTTGTGTAGTGTGAATGTTACTTGCCACTTGTCAAGCCAAACCTGGATATTGTCTAAGTATAGCTGCATGTAGATATGGTACTCCTTCAGTATCTAGTCAATAGTGCTGACACAGACACCAGTGAATATCCCGCCTTCTGACCTTATGATGGAGAGAAAGTCATTGACTGAAGATGTTTGTGCATAGGACACTACCTTACAGAGATGCTGTGAAGCTGAAGGATATAACTGCTTGAGAGAGATTTACAAAAATGATGCCAGAGCTTGAATAGCAGCTCTAAGATTGGATAGTTTAGGGCTGCTTTCCTTAAAATGGAGGAAGCTGACTTAATTAGAATGAATTATTATAACAATTTGGAATTAACTGCTTGATTAATTAATTAATTACAAAACAATGAGGTGTGTTGATAAAGTGTACAAGGAAGACCTGTCGCTCTTTGTGGAATGGTTAAGTAACTGGAGCACGGATTTAAGGTCATTGCTGGAAAGACTTGGGTGGGGCGGTGTAGGAATAAGGACGAACCTCCTCACCCAGAAGTGAGTGGTGGGTGTCTGGAATTTGTTGCCCATTTTGGGGATTGAGGCAGAGACCCTCAACTCATTTGAAAGGAACCCGGATCTGCAGGAACCTGCAAGGCTATGGAACGTGAAATGAGGTTGGGTTGCTTGCTATTTATTTCAGGCCACTGGCTGAATGGCCTCTTTCTGCACATAACGTTTCTCCAGTTCAATGGGCTGAGATGATTTATCTTCATCAAACTCAATATCTTCCTTTGTGTCGGCTACGACTCCAGCCAGCAGAGCGATTTCCCCTGATTCCAGCTTTGCTAGGTTTCCTCGATGTCACACACTGTCAAATGTGGCCTAGATATCAAGGACAGTCAGTCTTACCTCACCCCTGGAATTCAACTCTTTTGCCGATACTTGAAACAAGGCTGTAATGAGATCAGGAAGAAAGTGGCCTTGGGGAAACCCAAACTGTTAATGCTGGCTCCTCTGGCAATCCAGCACTGGCCTGAAGTGTCAGCTTGGACATATCTAGGAGGCTGCTTGCTGAGTCATGCCCTGCACATTCTCTGCATTACTGGTTTACTATTTGTTGCAGTGGGATCTGAACTCAAGGCGCCCGCGTTCTGAGTCCAGTACTGTGAATCCTAGACCTCCGCAAGCAACAACACAAATGAACTCATCACATCATGTAGAAACCCTCAACCCACCTCCCCAACCTCACCCAGACCAACTCCAAATCAGTCCCCTTGCCCCACTCCGTGGCCAACAGGGCTGGCTGTAACGGGCCTTTCACACAGGAATAGGCTGCAGCTGGTAACTTACTTGACACGTGACAGCAGGCTCATTCCCTCCAACTCGAGCAGTTCCTGAGAGGCCAGGGAGCCACCTTCATCTGAGGTTAGCACTCCTGCACAAACAGAGATGCACTCACTGTGTTCACACATTTCAAAATGCCAGCCGTGCCCCCCCCGAGGGCTGCACAGCACATCCCTAAGCCAGGTCTGCTTTCAGAGCAAACGATCGTTACCAATCTCAGCACTTCACAAATAGTGAAGATGTTTTGAAAGTGCGGTCACTGTTGAAATGTAGGAAACATGGCAGCTAATAGGGGCGGCACGGTGGCTCAGTGGTTAGCACTGCAGCCTCACAGCACCAGGGACCTGGGTTCGATTCCAGCCTCAGGTAACTGCCTGTGTGGAGTTTGCACATTCTCCCTGTGTCTGCATGGGTTTCTTCCGGGTGCTCCGGTTTCCTCCCACAATCCAAAGATGTGCAGGCTAGGTGGATTGGCCATGCTACATTGTCCGTAGTGTTCAGGGGTGTGTGGGTTGTAGGGAGATGGGTCTGGGTGGGAGGTCCAAGGGGCAGTGTGGGCTTGTTGGGCCGAAGGGCCTGTTTCCACACTGTAGGGAATCTAATCTAATTTTGGCACAGCAAGGTCCCACAAACATTAATGTATTAAAGACCAGATAAACTGCTTTGATCATAGTGGTTGGGGGAGAAATATTTATCCCCGAACGACGGTGAAAATTTGCCCGCTTTCTTTGAATATTGTCGTAGGATCTCAGTTACAGCTAAGGGGGCAGAAGGAGTCTATCCAAAGACAGCAATTCTAACTGTGCTACAATCTCTCAGAGCTCCACTCGATTCATGTTCGTGTTTCTGGAGTGGGACTTCAGTCAGCAAGCCTCCACAGAGGAGGCACCAATATTTAAGGAGCAGAAAGTGTGATAAATGTATATAACATGCCTGTATTTATTTTTGGATTTGGATTTCAAAACAGATGCAGATAGATCTTGACCAGTCCTAAGAAGGTTTTCTTTTAATATCTAAAACTCCAGTGACCTAGATGCATGAGTTCAGAGAAAGCATGTGACTACAGTGGGGTGCCTTGCAGAAGTCCTGTGATGTTAATGAATCGAATATTTAGACTGTCGAGTTTATGGCAGAGCAAACACATTGAGGCAATTAGTTTAGTTTTGACTTCAAAACACAAAGTTCAATGTTATAGTCGAGCAGAATCAGGAGTTGAGTTCAGAAGGTAAAACTGTTTCTCGTGGAAGAGAAGCCAGTTAGTTCAGGGGAGACAGAAACCTCAGCAAAAATGGTTTCTCATCAATATGGAGCTTCTAAGCCAGGAGAGTTTGGATAGAAAGCTTCAAGTTTTAGAACAGAGAAAATTTAGACCTTCAGAATTCTGAGAGGTTCATGCCAACAGACTCAGAGGCAGAAAACAAAATGTTTTCAACCGATCAAGTGAAAGAAACAGGAAAGTGTGAACTAACAATGATTTACAAATCTGAGACAGCAGTGATATTTTCTACAATTTAATCTCTGTAACAGATGATATTGGGAAACTACTTTTATACTTGTGTGAAGATCTTTCTAACTGCCTTCTACATATCTTTTCGCATAATAAACTGAAGTTCTGCTGTTCGAGAACATCTGCAGTCTCATGTGAATATGTTGCAACCAACCACGACAATTGTAAAAATTAGATATTCGATCAGTTAAGCCTGGTTTCAGTCTAGGATCTGACTTGTTCAGTATTGCCATCAGCTGGGATTAAAGACAGTGGGAGAAATGATAAGAAGTTCACCATTTTGTTTGCTGTAACTCAAGATTCTCAAACTCTCTTATAGAGTCAGAGAGATGTACAGCATGAAAACAGACCCTTCAACTCAGCCTCTCTGATGAAGGGTCTCGGCCCAAAACGTCAGCTTTTGTGCTCCTGAGATGCTGCTGGGCCTGCTGTGTTCATCCAGCTCTACACTTTGTTATCTCATCCATGTTGACCAGATATCCTAAATTCATCCAGTCCCTTTTTCCACAATTTGGCCCATATCCCTCTAAACCCTTCCTATTCATAGAACATTACAGCACAGTACAGGCCCTTTGGCCCTCGATGTTGTGCCGACCTGTCATACCGATCTCAAGCCCATCTAACCTACACTATTCCATGTACGTCCATGTGCTTATCCAATGACGACTTAAATGTACCTAAAGTCGGCGAATCTACTACCGTTGCAGGCAAAGCGTTCCATACCCTTACTACTCTCTGAGTAAAGAAACCACCTCTGACATCTGTCCTATATCTTTCACGCCTCAATTTAAAGCTATGCCCCCTCGTGCTCGCCGTCACCATCCTAGGAAAAAGGCTCTCCCTATCCACCCTATCTAACCCTCTGATTATTTTATATATTTCAATTAAGTCACCTCTCAACCTTCTCTTTAATGAAAACTGCCTCAAGTCCCTCAGCCTTTCCTCATAAGACCTTCCCTCCATACCAGGCAACATCCTACTAAATCTCCTCTGCACCCTTTCCAAAGCTTCCACATCCTTCTTATAATGCGGTGACCAGAACTGTACACAATGCTCCAAGTGCGGCTGCACCAGAGTTTTGTACAGCTACAGCATAACTTCTTGGTTCTGGAACTCGATCCCTCTATTAATAAAAGCTAAAACACCGTATGCCTTCTTAACTTCTTAACCTTGGCTTTTCATCCTATCCATGCCCCTCCTGATTTTATAAACATCTACAAGATCACCCCTTAGCCTACGAGGCTCCTGGGAAAATAGCCCCAGCCTGTTCAGCCTCTCCCTGTAGCTCAAATTCTCCAACCCTGGCAACATCCTTGTAAATCTGTTCCGAACCCTTTCAAGTTTAACAACATACTTTCTATAACAGGGAGACCAGAATTGAACACAACATTCCAAAAGTGGCCTAACCAATATCCTGTACAGCTTCAACATGACCCTCCCAACTGCAATACTCAATACATTGACCAATAAAGGCAAGAGTACCAAATGCCTTCTTCACCGCCCTGTCTACATGTGACTCTACCTTCAAGGAACTATGAACCTGCACTCCAAGGTCTCATTGTTTTGCAACGCTCCCCGGGACCCTACCAGTCAGCGTATCAGTCTTGCTCTGATTTGCCTTTCCAATGTCCTACACCTTACATTTATCTAAATTAAGCCTCATCTGCCATTCCTCAAGTCATTGGCCCAGCTGATGAAGGTCCCATTGTCCTAATAGGCAACTTGTTCACTGTCCACAGCATGGCCAATTTTGGTGCCAGCTGTAAACTTACTAACCTCCTACATTACATATATAATAAATATCCTCCTAAATTCACACCTGAATCATTTGTGTAAATGACAAAAAGCAGTGGATCCAGCACTGATCCTTGCAGCTCACTGCTGGTCCCAACCTATGGGGGCTGGTTGGTAATAGAAACTATAGGGCTAGGTGCATGCAGAAACACAACAATGCGTGTGTAAGCAGTTAGTCGAATTAAGAGGTCGGGGGGGTAAGTCAGAGATACGGGGCACCAAATCTTTAGCACAAATTCCAGCGTTGGATTGCCGAAGTGTGAGGTGACTGTGGACTCAAGGACTCAATCAACATTTTCTCCCCCTTTTAATTTTTCACGGGCTGTGGGCATTGCAGACAAAGCAAGTATTTTTCACCCATCCCTAATTGTCCTGGTTTGAGGCCTTTTGAAGAGGACAGTTAAGATGCACCATGTGGCCGTGTGTTTGAAGCGATATACAGGCCAGACTGGATAAGGACAACAGATTTCCTTGCCTCAAGGACATTAGAAACCACTTGAGTTTTTACAAAATTAAACAGTAGTTTTATAGTCACTACTACTAACAGTAGCTTTCAATCCCGGATTTACTAATTGAGTTTAAATTCAATGGACTTGGGATTTGAACTCATGTCCCTAGAGCAGTGGCCTGATCTTCTACTCCTAATCTAATGGCATTACCCCTACACCACCATCTGCCTCTAAGGCTCCTTACCATCTCCATGGTTGATGTGGTCCAGGTCAATATCCTCAGCGTGTGTGATCCAGTCAAGGTAACCTTTCAGATCCTCATCCAGCTGCTGCTTCTCTCTGAACTTCTGGAAATCTCCCCGAGACTTGGCCTTCTCTCTCTCCCTGGAAAACTCCCTGGATGGCAGACAGAAAGTCTTGGTGTTACCTTCAGAGACGCATGATTTTTCTGCAAAACACCCAATTTATGGCATTGCTGACATCTTGGAGTCACCCCACACTAGAGATCTGAGCCTATTCCGAGGCTGACCTTCCCACTGCCATGTTGTAGGAGGGCTCTGCCCTCAGTTATCATATTTTGGGTAACACCCTCGTCTGAATCTATAAAAATAATAACGTCAAAAATAATCAGTTGTACGAAACAAAATGTCATTTTCTTTCAGATTTCACCATTTAATGGGTCTTTGCTGTATCATCAGGTCTGAAGTGGGGATGTTCACACAACATTCAGCACCATCCACATCTCCTCAGACACTGAAGCAGTCCATGTTCAAATGCAAGAAGCCCTGGACAATATCCAGGCTTGGGGTGACAACTGGCAAGTAACATTCATGCCACACAAATACCAAGCAATGACCATCTCCAATAAGAGATCATCTAACTACTATACCTTGACAATCAATGGTGTTACCATCGCTAAATCACCTACTATCAACATCCTGGGGTTTTACCATTGACCAGAACTCAACTACAGTCACCACATGAACACAGTGGCTACAACAGCAGGTCAGAGGCTTGAAATACTGTAACAAGGAATGAATCCTGACTTCCCAAATCCTGTCCATCATCCACAGGACACAAGTCAGGAGTGCGCTGGAATGTTCCCCACTTGCTTGGAATGGGTGCCACTCCAATAACATTTAAGAAGTTTGCCATCATCCAGGACAAAGAAACCGTTCTGAGGAAGGATCATTCAACCCAAAACATTAACTCTGACTTCACTCCACAAATGCTGCCAGACCTGCTGAGCTTTTCCAGCCATTTCTGTTTTTATTTCTGATTTACAGTATCTGCAGTTCTTTTGGTTTTTACAAAAAAAGAAGCCTGCTTTACTGGCACCACATCCACAAGCATCCACTCCCTCCACCACCGATTAGATGCACGTCAGAAATTCCCAAAACCCTTAGGCAGCACCTCCCAAACCCAGAGATAGTAGGAACTGCAGATGCTGGAGAATCTGAGATAACAAGGTGTAGAGCTGGATGAACCCACGACCCAATGACCAAACCCACAACCATTTCCATCTGGAAGGTCAAGGGCAACAGATACGTGGGAACGCCACCAACTGCAAATCCCTTTCAAGCCACTCACCATCTTGAATTGGAAATATATCACTGTTCAATCACTCTTGCTGTGTAAAATACTGGGACGCCCTCCCTAATGGCATTGTGGGTCAACGCATAACAGGTGGTTAAAGGAGTTCAAGAACATAGCTCACCACTACCTTCTCAAGGGCATCTGGAGGTGGCCAATAAATGTTGGCCCAGCCAGCGATGTCCACATGCCTGAGGGAATTCAAAAAAAATGGAATTGCTGTCAATTCCCTCACTGCTTGAATCAATACATTAAACTCAAAGTACCTGTGACTGCCTCTCTCGCCAAGTGAACATGGTTGTGCCATTCAGCAGTGCCTGAACAGGCTGAAATATTCTCTAAAGAAAGCTGAAGTCAACGAGCTCGGTGTCAGGAGGAGGTCAGGCTCTCCACCACTTCCAATGCATAAAACTGGCTGGATGAAAATTACACCAACAACCAGGTAAACCCAGGAACAGGCAGAGGCCAATCCATATGATCATGACTGACCTTCTGGCAATCTCCTCAAAACTCACCTTTCCCTTGCAACCTTTAATAATTCTGGCCAACAAAATCCAGCAACTCCAGTATGAAAATTATCAACTCACTTGGTTTCAACTGGCATTTATAGCAGGGCGGTGGAGCTGAGCAGGAAGGGGAACAGAAGAGGTGGAATGGAAGGGGGAGATGGAGAGAGGAGGGAGGGGAGGAGGATTGGGAGAGGGAGAAAGATCTGAAGAGGAAAGGGGACAGCAGCGAAGAGCGGGAGGGGCAGTAAATGGGCGGGAGTGTGGTGAGTGGGAGAAGGACATGAATGGGAATGAGGAAGAGGAGGGGGAATTGGTGAGTGAGAGAGACAGAGAGCAAGGCTGGGAAAGGAGCTGTACTGACTGCAGTCACTGCCTCTCTGTGGCACACCAACTCTTGTTGACCAGGTCCTCCTGATCCTTGGTCCTAAACCCAACTGAGAGGCCATGAAGAACCAGTCGGCTGCCTAACTGCCAGGAGATCTGACAGGCATCACATTGGGACAGACAGAGATAACAAGGTGTACAGCTGGATGAACACAGCAGGCCAAGCAGCATCTGAGTGGTCACTGCAGATGGTAATGAATTAAAACCCTTTCCCTTACTTGTTATGTGGCCATTGCTGATGACCCCAGCACTTGTGAGCCCAGATAGCTCAGTCGGCTGAACGTCAGACTTTTAATCTGAGGGACCAGAGTTCAAGTCCCTGTGCAAGTGTAGCTATAAGTCAAAAATAGCTCAGTTAGGAGAGCATTAGATGAAGACATGAAGGTCCCAGGTACAATCCTGGATTTCAGCAAAATGAGTGTTTCCTGACCATGTCAGCCTTTATTTAAGGGCTGCATGGTGGCTCAGTGGTTAGCACTGCTGCCTCAGGGACCTGGGTTCGATTCCACCCTTGGGCGACTGTCTGTGTGGAGTTTGCACATTCTCCTCGTGTCTGCGTGTATTCCCTCCGGGCGCTCCGGTTTCCCCCCACAGTCCAAAGATGTCCAGGTTAGATGGATTGGCCATGCTAAATTTCCCATAGTGCACCGGGATGTGCAGGCGAGGTGGATTAACCATGGGAAGTGCAGGGTTACAGGAGTAGGGGGGTGGGTCTGTGTTGGATGTTCTTTGAAAAGTTGATGCGGACTCAATGGGCTGAATGGCCTGCTTTCACATTGCAGGGACTCTCGGCTTGTTGACCTTCCCTAATTACTCTTGAACTTAGTAGCTCATTTGGCCATTTCAGAGAGCAGTTAAGAGGCAACCTCATTGCTGTGAGTGTGGAGTCATGTGTGAGTCTGAACAAATAATGGTGGCTGGTATTAAAGAGGAGAATGAGGTTAGAGTGGGGCTCATTAAAGGATGAGGTGAGAGGGGTTAGAGAGAGAAGATACTGAAGGGTGAGGAGAGTATAGAGAGTGAAGTTACAGTAGAGGAATACTCAAAGATGAGGAGAATGTGCAGGGCGAGGTTAGAGCAGGGAATAATGAAGGGTGAAGAGAGTGTGCAAAGTGAGGAGGGGGGGAATATTAAAGGGTGAGGAGAGAGAGACCATTGGGAGGATATTGAAGGATGATGAGGGTTAGGTTAAAGTGGGTATTTCAAATGAAAAACACAACAACGATAATTTGTGGGGTGAAATGCATTATTTCAGCACTGGAACATTGTGACTCACCCACTCAGGACGCCCAGTACAAGGTTCAGCACGAAGAATGAGCCCAACAGGATGAGACTGACAAAGTAGATCCAAGGCCACTCATTTCCAATGGCATCATTGACCTGCAGGACAGATACACATGCAAGCAACAGGAAAGGCCAATGGCATGTGGAGGAGATGGCAGCAGTGACAAGGTAGTGTCTATTAGGCAGTAATTAGCCAGGCTTTGGGCCAGTAGCTGGCTAGTGTACAAGTCGTTAATTAGCAGTTAGCCTGCTGAACCTTTATTAAATGGTGAGTATAATTTTTAACTAGTAGTTAATCTACAGTTAGCTTGGTGAACCTGGAGTTAACTGGTCAATGTATTTGCAAACTGGTAGTTAATCAGTCCATAACCTGGTAAACCAGTAGTTCGACGGTGGGTGGATTGGTGAACCAGTAGTGAATCGGTGGTGAACCTGCAGATAGCTGGTGACCAGGTTGTGAACCAGTGGTTAATTGATGCTTTGTCTGATGAACCATAGTTAACTGGTGGGTGGGTTGGTGAACTGGTTATTAATCAGTGATTAGTCCGATGAACCCAAAGTCAGACAGTGTATGGGTTGGTGAACTGGTAGTTACTGGTGATAATGGGAACTGCAGATGCTGGAGAATCCAAGATAACAAAGTGTGAAGCTGGATGAATGCAGCAGGCCAAGCAGCATCTCAGGAGCACAAAAGCTAACGTTTCGGGCCTAGACCCTTCATCAGAAAAGGGGGATGGGGAGAGGGTTCTGAAATAAATAGGGAGAGAGTGAGAGGCAGACCGAAGATGGATAAAGGAGAAGATAGGTGGAGAGGAGAGTATGGGTGGGGAGGTAGGGAGGGATAGGTCAGTCCAGGGAGGACGGACAGGTCAAGGAGGCGGGATGAGGTTAGTAGGTAGGAAATGGAGGAGGGAGGAAGAGATAGGTGAGAGGAAGAACAGATTAGGGAGGCGGGGACGAGCTGGGCTGGTTTTGGGATGCAGTTGGGGAAGAGGCAATTTTGAAGCTTGTGAAGTCCACATTGATACCATTGGGCTGCAGGGTTCCCAAGCGGAATATGAGTTGCTGTTCCTGCAACCTTTGGGTGGCATCATTGTGGCACTGCTGGAGGCCCAGGATGGACATGTCGTCTAAGGAATGGGAGGGGGAGTTAAAATGGTTTGCGACTGGGAGGTGCAGTTGTTTATTGCGAACCGAATGGGGGTGTTCTGCAAAGTGGTCCCCAAGCCTCCGCTTGGTTTCCCCAATGTAGAGGGAGCCACACCGGGTACAGTGGATACAGTATACCACATTGGCAGATGTGCAGGTGAACATCTGCTTGATGTGGAAAGTCATCTTGGGGCCTGGGATGGGGGTGAGGGGGGAGGTGTGGGGGCAAGTGTAGCACTTCGTGCGGTTGCAGGGGAAGGTGCCAGGTGTGATGGGGTTGGTGGGGAGTGTGGAGCGGACAAGGGAGTCCCGGAGAGAGTGGTCTCTCCGGAAGGCAGACAGGGTGGGGAGGGAAAAATGTCTTGGGTGGTGGGGTTGGATTGTAGATGGCAGAAGTGTCGGAGGATGATGCGTTGTATCCGGAGGTTGGTGGGATGACTGTTTCGGCACCGCCTCATGTTCCCACGAGGAGCTCGAACAGTTCATCCATTTCAACAACACCTTCCACCCCAACGTCAAGTTCACCTGGGCCATCTCCAACACATCCCTCACCTTCCTGGACCTCTCTGTCTCCATCTCAAGCAACCAGCTAGAAACTGATGTCTATTTCAAGTCCACTGACTCCCACAGCTACCGAGAATACACCTCCTCCCACCCAACCCCCTGCAAAAATTGCATCCCCTATTCCCAATTCCTTCGCCTCTGCTGCATCTGCTCCCAGGATGAGGCACTCCACTCCCGCACATCCAAGATCTCCGCGTTCTTCAAGGACCGCAACTTCCCCCCGCAGTGGTAGAGAACGCCCTCGACCATGTCTCCCGCATTTCCCGCAACACATCCCTCACACCCCACCCCCGCAATAACCACCCAAAGAGAATCCCCCTAGTCCTCACATACCACCCCACCAACCTCCGGATACAACACATCATCCTCCAACACTTCCGCCGTCTACAATCCTCCCCGGACTGACCTATCCCCTCCCCACCTCCCCACCTATACTCTCCTCTCCACTATCTTCTCCTCTATCCATCTTCGGTCCGCCTCCCCCTCTCTTCCTATTTATTTCAGAACCTCTCCCCATCCCCCTGTCTGATGAAGGGTCTAGGCCCTTTTGTGCTCCTAAGGTTTTGTCCTCCCAGCTCCACACTGTGTTATCTCTGGTAGTTATTGGTGGTTGGGCTGCTAAATGCCTAGTTATCCAGTCATTGAGTTGAAAATCCTGTAGTTAGCAGCTACAGATGGGAGGAAAACAAGGATAATCCAGACAGTCACCCTCGGGATTTAAATAAAAGCAGCAGCAGGATAAGTTGAACTTAACTAAAAGAAAAATCTCACAAAGTGAGATAGCAACGATGGGAAGTGCAGAGGGCTAAGTTTACAGGTAAATATTTAAAAATAACTTACCAAGTTAAACAAGATCAAACGCTAAATTAAAACCGAAAGAACTGCAGATGCTGTAAATCAGGAACAAAAACAGAAGTTGCCGGAAAAGCTCAGCAGGTCTGGCAGCATCTGTGAAGAAAATGTCAGAGTTAATGTTGTGGGTGCAGTGACCCTTCCTCAAGACAGTTCTGAGGGAAGCCACCAGACCCAAAACGTTAACTCTGCTTCTTTTTTTTCACAGATGCTGCCAGACCTGCTGAGCTTTTCCAGCAACTTCTGTTTTTGTACAAGATCAAATGCTACCTTAATTGTGTAGAAAAATGAAATGGTGACAAATTCACACTCTAAATAATTAACTGAATCATGAGAGGTACAGATAAGGTGGACAGCAAAGGTATTTTCCCTAAGGCAAGTGAGTTCAAAACTTGGGGGAACATTCTTAAGATGAGAGGAAAAAGATTTATAAAGGACATGAGGGGCAAATTTTTTTTACAGCTAGTAGTGGAAAAGTGTGGAATGAATTGCCTGAGGAAGCAGTGATGCAGGTACAATTATAATATTTAAAAGACATTTGGATAAGTATATGAATAGGAAAGTCCGGAGGGATGTGGATCCAATGCAGGCAATTGGATCTGGTTTAGTTGTATCATGGTTGACCTGGACTAGTTGGACCAAAGGGTTTGTTTCCAAGCTGATCCTACAACTATACCAAAATTAGATTGGGCTGACATTCCTGTGATATAATTGTAACAAGAGAGAATTTGCAGAAGGCCGTGTGACCCTGGACAATCCACATTTATTATCGTACTAAATCTACATCTGGTGGAAGTCAGAAATGTTGGACTGGTGTCAGAGACGTAGAGATTAATGAGAATCAGGAACAAATCAGGAATCAGGACACTGTGTTCCAGCAGAGAGTCACATTGTTCTGGGTCAGGTTGAGGTGCAAGTGTGATGATTGTTCACAGATATGGGGCGGTGTGTCAGTCAAACAGACAAAAGGCTCCAAATGAAAAATGTTTAAATAGTATTCAGAAATAAACCTTAAAGAGATGTTTCTGAAAAATCATCCAGTGAAAATATATGGGTAGAAATTAGAAATAAGAAAGATCACTTTGATGGGATTGTACGATAGGCCCCCTAATAGTCAGAGGGAAAATGAGAAACAAATATGTCGGGAGATCTCAGATATATGTAGGCATTACAAGGTTGTAATAATGGGGGATTTTAATTTTCCAAACACTGACACCATATGGGGATACCATAGTGTTAAAGGTTTAATGGTGAAGAATTTGTCGAATGTGTTCAGGAAAATGTTCTTTATTGATAAGTGGATGCTCCTACTAGAGAAGGAGCAAAACTAGACCTTCTTTTGGGCAATAAGGCAGGGCAGGTAGCTGAAGTAAAAGTGGGAGAACACTTTGGGTCTAGCGATCATAATTCTATTAGTTTCAAAATGGTATTGGAGAAGAATAAGCCTTCCATAAAAGTTAAAGTTCTTAATTGAAGTAAGGCAAATTTTAATGGTATGAGACAAGAACTTTCAAAAGTTGGTTGAAGGAGACTGTTTACGAGGAAAACGACATCTGACAAGTGGGAGTCATTCAAGAGTGACATGACAAGAGCTCAGTGATATTGTGTTCCTGTTACAGTGAAGGGTAAGGGTGGCAAGATTAAGGAATAATAACTGAATAAAGGTGTTGAGGTTCTAGTCAAGAATAAAAGAGAATATTATTTTAGATAAAGGCAACTTGGTTCAATTGAATCTCTAAATCAATACAAAGAGTGAAGGGGCATTCTCAAGAAAGAAATCAAGAAAGCAAAGAAGGGATTTGCGATCACATTGGCAGATAACATTAAAGATAATCTACAGAGTTACTACAAATACATTAACAGCAATAGGGTAACTAGAAAGAGGGTGAGGCCTCTTAAAGATCAGAAGGTCATTTTTGTCTGAACCCCAGGAGAAGGGGGAGATAGTAAATGAATATTTCAGGTAAGTTTTTACTGTGGACAAAGAAATGGATTTAAAAGAATGCAAAGAAATAAATTTTGATTTTTTAAAAACAGCTCATATTACAGAAGAGGAAGTTCGGGAAGTTCTGAGAGAGTATAAAGGCCCCTGGGACCTGATCTAACGTATCCCAGAACATTGTGGGAAATAAGGGAGGAAATTGAGAGACTCCTTGCAGAAATATTCATATCACCGATAACTACAGGTGAGGGGCCTGGTGACTCGAGGGTGTCTAATGTTGTGTCTTTGTTTAAGAAAGGTTGTATGGAGAAACTGGGGAATTATAGATCTGTTAGTCTGACTTCGGTTGTGGGTAAATTGTTGGAGGTGAGTACAAAAGAAAGCACTTATGGACAATCAGAGAGGCAAAAGTTGATTAGGCATAGTCAGAGATAGTAGGAACTGCAGATGTTGGAGAATCTGAGATAACAAGGTGTAGAGCTGGATGAACGCAGCAGGCCAAGCAGCATCAGAGGAGCAGGAAAGCTGACGTTCCAGGCCTAGACTCTTCTTCAGAAAAAAAGGGAGTGAGTGAGAAGATCACGGAGTGAGTGTGAGGGTCAGGGCATGAGTGTGAGGGTTGCGGAGAGAGTGTGAGGGTAGCAGAGAGAGTACGATGGTCACAGAGAGAGTGCAAGGGTCACTGAGTAAGTGTGAGGGTCAGCGAGTGAGTGCGAGGGTCAGGGAGTGAGTGTGAGGGTTGCACAGGGAGTGAGTGCGAGGGTTGCACAGTGAGTGTGAGGGTCACGGAGAGAGTGTGAGGGTCACGTAGTGAGTGCGAGGGTCATGGAGTGAAGAAGGGTCTAGGCCCAAAACGTCAGCCTTCCTGCTCCTCTGATGCTGCTTGGCCTGCTGTGTTCATCCAGCTCCACACTTTGTTATCTTGGCTATAGTCAGCATGGTTTTGTGCCAGAAAAATTGTGTCTTACAAATTTGATGGAGTTTTTTGAAGAAGTTACCAAAACGATTGATGGTGGCAGAGCAGTAGACATTGTTTGCTTGGATCTGAGTGAAGCCTTTGACAAGGTTCCACATCGTAGACTAATTAGTCAAGTGAGGTCACGGGGTTTGAGGGAGAGCTTACCAATTGGAAATGTAATTGACAGAGAGTAATGGCAGAGATAACAAAATGTGAGGCTGGATGAACACAGCAGGCCCAGCAGTATCTCAGGAGCACAAAAGCTGACGTTTCGGGCCTAGACCCTTCAGGGGTCTAGGCCCGAAACGTCAGCTTTTGTGCTCCTGAGATACTGCTGGGCCTGCTGTGTTCATCCAGCCTCACATTTCGTTATCTTGGATTCTCCAGCATCTGCAGTTCCCATTATCAGTAATGGCAGAGAGTTGCTTTTCGGACTGGAGGCCTGTGACCAGCAGTGCTCCACATGGATCAGATTTGGGTCCACTTTTGTTGGTCATTCATATAAATGATTTGGATGAGAATATAGAAGGCATGGTTAGTAAGTTTGCGGACAGCACCGAAATTGGTGGCATAGTAGACAGTGAAGAAGATTTTCTAAGATTACAAAGGGATGTTGATCAAATGGGTGAATGGGCTAAAAATGGCAGATGAAGTTCACTTAGGATAAATGCGAGGCATTGCATTTTGGTACAATATACAATGGCAGGCTTCTACAATTAATTGTAGGACCTTGGGATGGAGGTACATCATTCTTTGAAGTTTGTATCACGTACAGACAGGGTAGTTAAAAAGGCATTTAGCACGTTTGCCTTCATTGCTCAGTCCTTTGAGTATAGGAGTTGGGACGTCATGTTGAGATTTTACAGGACATTGGTGAGGCCTCCTTTAAAAGAGTGAGAGGGTCACGGAGACAGCGAGAGGGTCACGGAGAGAGCGAGAGGGTCACAGAGTGGGTGCGAGGGTCACGGAGAGTGAGAGGGTCACGGCGACAGTGAAAGGGTCACGGAGAGAGTGACAGGGTCACGGAGAGAGTGTGAGGGTCATGGAGAGAGTGAGAGGGTCACAGCGACAGTGAGAGGGTCACAGCGACAGTGAGAGGGTCACGGAGAAAGAGGGGGTCACGGAGTGAGCGCGAGGTCACGGAGTGAGCGCGAGGGTCACATAGTGAGCGCGAGGGTCACGGAGTGAGCGCGAGGGTCACGGAGTGAGCGCGAGGGTCACGGAGTGAGCGCGAGGGTCACATAGTGAGTGTGAGCATCACAGAGTGAGCGTGTGTGGGATAAGGCGAGATGAAGTGAGTTGTGGGGTATTAAATGGGAGATTGTTTTTGAGCTCCAGTTGCAACATTAACGAATTGTGTGGGATGTTGGAATATCACACATTGTCCATCTGCCGCCAATATCCCTTACCCAGTACAGCACATTGGTCCAGCCCTCCATGGTAATACACTGGTAAACTGTTAACATGGCAAATCCGAAGTTATCGAAGTGAGTGATGCCGGTGTTGGGTCCTGGCCAGCCTGACCTGCACTCACTGCCATTGATGGCGCAGTGACGGCCGTGTCCTGAATGCGCACATGGGGCCGGCCACACATCAGCAACAATATCTGTGTCAATGAGCGGGGGGGGGGGGCGTGCAGAAGGGTGTAAGATGGGGGAGGACAGCGGGGAGGGGCGGGAGGGAGAGCGGTAGAGGTAGGGTAAGCGTGAAAGGAGGAAGAGGGAGAGAGTGAGCGGGGGAATGGGAGTGTAATGGGGAGGGGAAGATTGCAGGAGCAAGAGAGGGGTGGAGGGGGAGAGAGGAGCACAGAGAAAATGAGAAGGATGTGGAGAGTGAGGAGGAAGAATAAGGGTGAGGGGAGAGGGGGAGAGAGGAAGGGGGGAGGGGTGAGCGAGAGCGGTTGGGGTGCACAAGCAGGGAGGGGGACAGAGGAGGGGGAGGAGAGAGAGGAGGGGTTGGGGACAGAGAGGGGGGAGGGGTGGTGAGAGAACGGGGAGTCGGTTGAGAGTGCGGGGAGGGGAGAGAAAGCAGGGAGGGGAAGAGGAGAGAAGAGGGGAAGCGGGAAAGAGAGAGGCAGAAGGGAGAGATGGGGGGGTAGGGGGAGAGTGCAAGGGGAGAGAGGAGGGGGACAGGGAGAGAGGAGGAGCATGGGGAGAGAGGAAGGGGACGGGGAGAGAGCAGTGTGAGAGTGAGGGGGGAGGGGGAGAGGGGTGAGAGCGCGGGGAGGGGGGTGAGAGAGCAGGGAGGGTGAGTGAGGGGAAGGTGCGCATGGGGGAAGGGGGAGTTGAGAGTGAGGGGGAGAAGTTTAAGCGGGAGAATGAGCGTGATGGTGAGGAGGAGAATGAGGGGAGGAAGTGAGTGAGAAGAAGGGATGATTGAGGAGAGGGTGCATGTGAAAGTAGGCAGCGTGTGAGTGAAGTCGAAGCGAGAGGAAGAGGTACAATGTGTTAAAGGAATGAGAGTGGACAGGCAAAATGCAGAGAGAGCCGGGTGATGGAATTGATGGGAAGACAAGGAGGGAAGAACAGGAAGAGTGAGGTGCGTGTACGAAAGCACGAGCAGAGACATGACAATGGATTGAAAAATAAAGAAAGAGAGAGGAAAAGGCAAATGGTGGAAGAATGGGGAGTAGAGAGATAAGGAGGAATGGAATGGGAGGAAAAGTTACAAATATGTAAGACAGAAGAAGAGGATTTGAGGAAAGTGAAGAACAGGATTGGAGGGAGGGGAAGGAGTAGAGTTAGAGTGGGAAATGGTAAGAACAGAATAAGAGAGTGGGAAGACAACAGCGAGAGACAGTTACAACAGAAACAAGAGAAAATAACACTGACCAAATTTTCACAGACTTCAATGGCACACAGTCATGCCCAAATTAACCCTCCGTGTTCTCTCCCTGTCAACTGACCCGTCACTCAGAGCCCAACCTTACGTTTGTGCTCTGTGTGTTTGTGTCTGTGTGTCTGTGTGTCTGTGTGTGTGTGTGTATGGTGGGGGGGAGAGAGAGCGAGAGAGTGTGTGCGTGTGTGTGTTTGCGCATGTATGCGTGTGTGTGTGTGTGTGGAGGGGGGAGAGACAGAGTGTGTGTGTGTGTGTGTGTGTGTGTGTGTGTGTGTGTGTGTATGTGTGTGTGTGTGTGTGTGTGTGCGCACGTATATAAACTGTCCAGGGCTATGTCTACACGGTATGTGTCCGTGCTCACACTGTATATCCATGTTCACGCTGCGTCAACACTGTGTGTCTTCCTTCACGCCATGTCTACACTGTGGGCTCATGTTACATCTACACTGTGTGTGTTCACACCGCTCTACATCGTGTATGCGCATGTGTGTCGCACCGTGTCCACACAGTACCTGTACCAACGTAAAAACATGTTTTGTGCATTTTGCCCATGAACAACTCCAATCCAATGATGGCATAGATGATGATCATGAAAAGGACCAGCAGAGCAATGTGAAGAAGGGGGACCATGGCCTTGATGATTGAGTTCAGAACCACCTGCAAACCTAAACACAGAGATAAGGGAGTGCTCAGCTTGGCCAAGTTCTGTCATTATATCAATGTCACTTTTATTAACATATTAGCACACATTTACATACAGGATTCTACATTTGCAAAGCATCTCTCACAACCTCAGGGTATCCAGCGCACTTTACAACGAATGAGGTATAGTCACTGATGTAATGTATGAAACTCTGTGTGAAATTGTACACAGCAAGATCCCACACACACCAATGAAATTTCAACTGCATTCTTTATATCACAGAGTACTTAGGGAAGTGGCTGTAGGAATAGTGGATGCATTGGTGGTCATCTTCCAGGATTCTGTCGACTCTGGAACATTCCCTGTTGATTGGAGGATGGCTAACGTCACTCCAATATTCAAAAAGGGATTCAGAGAGCAAATAGGGAGTTATACACCAGTAAGCTTAACATTGGTAGAGGGGAAAATTCTCAAATCCAATATCGAGGATTTTACAGCAGAGCATTTAGAAAGCAATGGCAGGATCAGACAGAGTCAGCATGGATTTATGAAGGAGAAATCGTGTTTAACAAATCTGTTGGAATTCTATGAAGATGTAACAGAGAGAGTTGACAAGGGGGAGTCATGTGGTATATTTGGACTTTCAGGAAGTGTTTGACAAAGTCCCACATAAGAGATTATTATACAAGATTAAAACATATGGGATTAGGGGATGTGTATTGAGATAAATAGGAAACTAGTTTGCAGAGAGGAAACACTCTGAATTAATGGGTCCTTTTCAGATTGGCAGACGTTAACTAGTGGGATGCCAGAGGGATTGATGCTGGGATGCCAGCTATTCACAATATATATCAATGATTTGGATGAGAGAACAAAATGTAACATCTCCAAGTTTGCAGATGATACCAAGTTGGGTGGGAGAGTGAACTGTGAGGAGGATGCAGAGATCCTTAAGCATGATCTGGACAGGTTGGGTGAGTGGCCAAATCAATGGCAGATGCAGTATAATTTGGGTAAATGTGAGGTTATTCGCTTCGGAAGCAAAAAGCAAGAAGGCAGATTACTACCCAAATGGCTGTAAATTGGAGGAGGGGAGTGTGCAGAAAGACCTGGGTGTCCTTGTGCACCAGTCTCTGAAGGCAAATGTGCAGGTGCAGCAGGCAGTAAAGAAGGCAAATAGTATGTTGGCCTTCACTGCGAGAGGTTCTGAGTACTGTAGCAGGGATATGTTGCAGTTATACAGGGCCTTGGTGAAACCACATCTGGAATATTGTGCGCAATTTTGTATCCTTTTCTGAGGAAGGTTGGTTTTAATAAGATCAGATATGATTTCGTCAGACTTGACTGGGAGCAGATATATTTAGGTAAGTCTGGATCTCAAAGGATATACTGGTTTGGTTAAAGAGAAATAGGGAAGCTTTTGGTAAATATCGAGGGCTCAAAACAGCAGAAGATCTAAACGTGGACAGAATGGGCAAAGGGGAACCAAAAAAGAAGAAAATTAGGACAGAAAAGAGGACAGGAAAGGGTGACGGACAGGTAAAATAAAGGAAAATCCAAAGTAATTTCACATGTACTTTGAGGGTTAAAGGATAACCAAAGAAAGAGGAGGGATAACTAAGGATCACAGTGATAATTTGGGCATGGAGTCAGATGATGTAGTAAGGTTCAATACTTTGTGCTGGTGTTCACAAGTGAGAGAGACAAAATGGGTCTAGAAATTAGGGAGAAGGGCTGTGGTACATCAGAGAAAGTTGCGTAAACAGAGAGGAGGTTTGAAAGTAGACAAATGTCCAGGGTTGGATGAAATGTATGTCAGGCTGTTGAGTGAGACAGGAGCACTAGCAATAATTTTCGACTCCTGTCTGCCCATGAGAGGCGCCAGAGGACTGGGGGACAGCCGTTGGAAGTACCCTTGTTTAAGAAGGGAGCAAGAGATAAACCAGGAAACTACAGGCCAGTCAGACCAAACTTGGTGGTGGGGAAAACTACTAGAAGCAAATCCGAGGGACAGAACAAACCTGCATTTGGAGAGGCAGGGATTAAGCAAGAACAGTCAGTACAGTTCTGTTAAGGGGAAGTCATTGGACCAGATTGATTGAATTTTCGAAGATGTGACAAGGTGTGAGGAACAGGGCAATACATTTGAAGTACTCTAAATGCATTTCAGCAAGACAGTTGATAAGGAGATTGAGAGCAAAGGTAAATGCCTCCAGGATCCCAGAACATTTGACAAATTGGATCCACAATTGGCTGAGCAGCAGGAAGCAGGATGTGATGGATGAGAGATAATAGGAACAGCAGATGCTGGAGAATCTGAGATAACGAGGTGTGGAGCTGGATGAACAGAGCAGGCCAAGCAGCATCAGAGGAGCAGGGAGGCTGATGTTTTGGGCCTAGACACTTCAGGGTTGTTTTTCAGACCAGAAGATTGCCCAGTCAGCTCTCACAAGGATCAGTAACATTGCCCTTGCTGTTTGTCGTTTATATAAACATGTTAGATCTGAATGCACGATTTGAACTGATTGGTAAGCTCAGGGATGGTATGAAAATTGTTGGGGTAGCAAACTACAAGGAGGATATTGATTAGATTACCCGAGGATAATGATGGGCTGATCAGTCGGGTTGTTCAGCGGCAAATGAAATTCAATCCAGATAAGTGTGAGGCGATACACTTAGGTAGGACAACAAGACAAGGGGATACATGACGAATGATAGGTCTATGGGAAGTACCTAGGATCAGAGAGACTTGGCCAAGATGTACATGTACACCGATCACTGAAGGTAACAGGACAGGGGTAGAGCAGGTATTTAAGAAGCTGGAGGGTTGTGGGAATCTGAAACACACTTCCTGCAAGAAGTATTGAGATGTACACGTGTGATGCCAAGGCAAACAAGGCTGTAAGCCAAGTGCTGGAAAATGCAACTAAATTAATGATGTGGTTATTTTTGACTGGTGCAGTCTCAGTGGGCTGGAAGGCCTCCTTCTGTGATGTAGACCTCAATGGCTATGCTCAGTTAGATTTACTTTTAACTGTGGAAGTCAGTTACTGAATGTAGTCACAAGATGATACCAGTACAAAATAACAAAATGTTTACTGAATGAGAAAACAAAAAGACACCAAACAAGAAGTCATAGAATCATACAGCATGAAGACAGTCAGTCCCTTTGGTCCAACTAGTCCATGTCAACCATGTTCCCAAACTAAACAAGTCTCTCCTGCTTGCGTTTGGCCCATATCCCTCTAAGCTGTTCCTACTCGCATACTTAGCCAAATGTCTTTTAAACATTGTAACTGTACTCACATCCACCACCTCCTCTGGCATTTCATTCCACACACTCTGCGTAAAGAAAGTTGCCCCTTATGTCCCTTTTAAATCTTTCTTCTCTCACCTTAACAATGTGGTCTCTAGCTTTGAATTCCCCCACCCGAGGGAAAAAAACCCTTTGTTATTCACCTTGTCTACACCCCATTGCCTTTTTATAAACCTCCGTAAGGCCACCCCTTCAACCTCCTACACTCCAGTGAAAAATGTCCCAGCCTATTTTTTTTTTACTCAAACCCTCTATCCTCCTGGTGAACTTCTTCTCTCCAGTTTAATAATATCCTTCTTTAATGGGGCAACCAGAACTGCACACACCACGGGCATCAGAAACAGATTCAAATTGATGGTACCATATTATCACAGCAACACTTAAACATCAGTTTCCACCCTAAGGTTCCTTGCTAAGGCTCCATGCATTCACTAGATGCTTTTGGTTTCCCTTATTTCGTATCTCTCTGAGACCTCAAAAGCAAACCGCAAACTAAACTCACCATAACTTTACTTTCAGAGCAATAAGTTCCCAAATACAGTTTATAGCCACATTCTAAAGATCCCGTGCTGAGGACCTCAACACCCCAGCCTGCCTTCTCTAGCAGAACCCCGTGGACACGGGCTAATGGACTTCTGGAGTGTTCTGTTTCTCTGTAATGTGTCCTATCACTAGGGCAGAGGTTTGAGGTGAGAAGTATGCCACAAAATTCTCAGGAAGCAGCACCACTTCCTGCAGACTTCCAATACTGCTCATGGGTAGAGATTCATCACCATGCATGCATGGAAGACAGGGAGCATGCTTATTATGCAGGCTTCATTCACATGTGCAGGCCCAAACACTCAGTCTGAGCAGGTACATTGATCGAGGATCAAACCACCAGGAAGAGAAAAAAGTGCACACGGTGCACTAAAAAGGTATGCAATTATTGAACTAACCTGCCTGCCTGGGCATACTTCCAAATTAGTATTGAACATAAGGTGAATATTTTTGGAACAGTTTTAGTTAAAACATTGATCTAATGTTAGAGTAGGTTCTAAGAATAAATCTGTAAGTTTCTTGTGAAAAGAGGCACTTCCCCTGCTAATTCAACCAATGAAACATCTGAACCAAAGGGAATAAGCAAGAATTCTTCAGAAATAGTATAATGAGAGCTATCTGGCCTTTGGATTTTCACACCACTTATGCGAATGCCTCACCAGCAGAGAGAGGTTTGTAAACATACAATCATACCAAGTATGTCAAGATGTCATTTATAGACAAAACATCCACCTCGTGATACATTCAGTAGGCAAGAGCTTGAGAACAAAACATCAAGTTGACCCAAAATCTCCCCTCCCCCACCCAGCTCGTCCCCGCCTCCCTCACCATTCCTCCCACCTCAAGTCCCCCACCCCCATCTCCTACCCACTAACCTCATCCCACCCCCTTGACCTGTCCGTCCTCTCTGGACTGACCTATCCCCTCCCTAACACCACCACCTACACTCACCTTTACTGGCTCCATCCCCGCCTCTTACCCTATCTTCTCCTTTATCCATCTTCTATCCGCCTCCCCCGTCACCCTATTTATTTCAGAATCCCCTTCCCCTCCCCCATTTCTGAAGAAGGGTCTCGACCCGAAACGTCAAATTTTCCTGCTCCTCTGATGCTGCTTGGCCTGCTGTGTTCATCCAGCTTCGCACCGTGTTACCCCAGACTCTCCAGCATCTGCAGTTCCCACTATCTCTATATCAAGTTGACCCAAGTCTGATGGAATACGTGCAGGCAATGGGTAAAGCTCGAGAGGTTAGTTACCCGGGGGCTGAGCTGGCAGCAAAATCAAAAAAGCCTGACACCATTGCTGAAGAAAAGAACCCACCGCCGAAATCTTGGTCATGCCTCCAGGTAAATAAATCAAAGGTGTATCAGGACCTGCTTCTGCAAAAGGGACCGACTAAATTCCACTCTCTGATAATACAGTTAAAAGGCTAGTTGACATGACAGCTGACCTTGTGCAGATTGAGAAATCAGGCAGACACTGCCAGCTGCTGGCCAATGTCAGTATGGTGATGGGAACTCCCTTCAGGAGAAGTGATAATGGGAACTGCAGATGCTGGAGAATCCGAGATAACAAAGCGTGAAGCTGGATGAACACAGCAGGCCGAGCAGCATCAGATGTTCATCCAGCTCCACACTTTGTTATCCCTTCAGGAGAACCTCTTTCTCCTGTAATGAGCCACCAAGCCCTGCGGCTGGTGAAGAAATATTTTGGTAACAGGTACCGAATTGAGGGGAAACAAGTTTACTTGAGCCGTATTTCGCACCGACAGAGCAGCCTCCAGTCGTTAAAAGTCAAAACATGTGTCTGTGAGGTGAAAGAACACAATCCAGACATGCAGATCACCCAGTGAATCCTCCAATGCAAAGTTCTTGTGGCAAAAACAAAGCCAACAGAGTTAGCCACAGTATTACACCAAGCTGAGAAAATCATGAATGACGTAAGATCACAGCCAGTGATATCCCATTTGTTCCAAGTTTTGTAAGCAGAGATCAGAGCGGCGGGGGGGGGAGGGGGTGTGCAGTACAAATTGCTCTGCTACATACTGAGGTACAATGAAGTTCGTGAGTCGTTATGACTGTATGTAAGCAATCTGCTAAAACTACTTGTGTGGGAAATAATAGTGACACTTTGTGTACTCACTGGGAACTCCCGACACCAAGCGCAATGGTCTCAACACTCGGAACGCTCGAAGAGCCTTCACATCAAAGCCTGCACTCTTTGCTGATGGGCTCAGGTGCTCCAATGCCACAGTACAGAGTCTGCAAACGAAGGAGTAAGTGGATTAGTCAGACTGGAACCCAATCTGCAACTCTACACTGAGCTTTCACAGCCTTTGAAGCAACAGAGTCTGAGAGGTGGAGCAAACACTCTCTCTCCAACCCCAAGTTCACTCCAGGTTCTGCTGATGATCCCTCCTTACAACACCACCTCCAGCTTAGCCACTTCAATGTTTCATCACCAATCACTCCCTATTTGCCTTGTAATCACACCCTATTGCCCCTTTAATCAATCCCTAATCCCCCGTTAATCCCTCTCTACTCCCCACAAAATCACTTCCTATTCCCCGTAATCACACTCTGCTCTCCCTGTAAGCAACCTTAATCACTCCCTACTCCCCACCTTCCTAATTAATCCCTGATCCCACTGTAATTACTCCCTGCTAACCCCGCAACTGTAATCAGTCCCTGTTCCTCCCCCAACTACAATCACTCTCTGCTCCCCCATAGTTACTTCCTACTCCCCCCCCCCTCCACCCCGCCCCCGCACTCACTCTCTACTTTTGTTTATTCACTCATGGACATGGACATCACAGGCTTGGCCAGGATTTGCCCATCCCAAGTTGCCCTTAAGTAGGCAGTGAGCTGCCTCCATGAACCACCGCAGTCCATGTGCTCTAGGTAAACCTACATTGCCTTTAGGGAAGGAGTTTTGGGTTTTCACCCAGCGACACTGAAGAAAAGACAATATATTTCCATGTTAGCATGACAAGTGGATTGAGGGAAATCTGCAGATGGTGCTGTTCCCATGTATCTGCTACACCTGTCCTTCTAGATGGAAGTGTTTGTGGGTTTGGAAGGTGCTGTCTGAGTAGCTTTGGTTAATTTCTGTAGTGCATCTTGTAGATGGTATACTCTGCTACTACTGTGCATTAGTTGGAGGGGTGGGGGGGGGGGGGGAATGGGATGGGAGTGGATATTTATTGCTATGCCAGTCAAGTGGGCTGCAATGTCCTGAATGGTGTTTAGCTCCTTGAGTGTTGTTGGAGCTGCACTCTTCCAGGCAAGTGGAAGTAAGTATCCCATCACGCTCCTGACTTGTGCTTTGTAGATGGTGGGCAGGCTTTGGGGAGTCAGTAGGTCAGTTACTCGCTGCAGTATTCCTCGCCTCTGACCTGCTTTTATAGCCCCTGTAATTATATGAGCTGATGCTCGTAATCTGAAACCAAAACAGCAGCATTTCTGGCAGCATCTGCGGAGAGAAAACAGTTAACTTTTCCAGTCTAGTGGCCCTTCTTCAGAATGGGACTTGCAACATGAATTCTGTTTGGTCTCCACTGATGCTGCTGGAGTTGCTAAGTTTCTCCAGCAGTTGCTGTTTTAATTATTTGTACGGCTAGACCAGGTCGTTTTCTGGTCAATGTAAGCCCCAGGTTTCAGTGATGACCATGCCATTGAATGTAAAAGGATGGTGATTAGATCTTCTCTTGTTGAAAATGGTCATTGCCTGGTATTTGCGTGCCGTGAATGCTACTTATCGTTGTCCACTCTAACCTCAATATTGCCCAGGTCTTGCTGCATTTGGGCATGGACCACTTTAGTATCTGAGGATCTGCGAATTGTGCTGACACTGTGCAACCGTCAGCCAACATCCCCACTTCTGACCTAACGATGGAGGGAAGGTCATTGATGAAGCAGCTGAAAATGGCTGGGCCTCGGGACACTGCCCTGAGCGTCTCCTGTAAAGATGTTCAGAGCTGAGATGACTTGACTCCAACAACCACAGTGATCTTCCTATGTACTCTATACAACTCCAATCAGTGGGCAGTGTTCCCCATTACACCTATTGATTCCAGTTTTGCTTGGGCTCCTGATGCCACACTTCGTTAAATGTAGCTTTAAACATCAAGAGCTCTCACTGTCGCCTCACCTCTAGAACTGTTTGAACCAAGGCTGCAACGAAGACAAGTCCTGTCAGAACACAAATTGAGCGTCACTGAGCAGGTTATTGCTGAGCAGGTGCTGCTCGATGGCGCTGTTACTGACACCTTCCATCACTTTACTGATAATTGCGAGCAGAATGACAAGAGCGGTAATTGGCCGGGTAGATTTTGCCAGCGTTTTGTGTATAGGACACACCTGGGCAATTTTCCACATTTTCTGGTCAGTACGATGTTGTTGCTGTACTGGAACTGCTCGGCTAGGGAGGGCAAGTTCTGAAGCACGAGACTTCAGAACTGTTGATGGAATGCTGTCAATATCCAGTGGCTCCAACTGTTTCTTGATATCACATGAAGTGAATCAAATTGGCCAAAGACTGTGATGCTGTGGGCACTTTCGAAAGACCCCAGGTAGTCTTTATAGACTGAACAGAATCAGCAGCTCTATATCAATATCAGTACACCAGTACAGCTTACAAACAGAGTTGCAAATCTAAGAACACCTGGTACTGTACCTAAAGCAAGACACAGTCCAGCTCTTTTCTCAGGCTGAGAGACTCTTCTTTCCGAGTGCTTCTATGGGCTTGATGAAATTAAAATTTCAATTCACCTGCTGGAGCTGTACATAACTATTTCTTAGTTATTATTGTGTTCATGGCATAACTTCCATTCAATATTACACTATCTCTGACACAGCTTCAACTCCTTCGTTTTTTGAAAATTTCAAAACTTTAAATTAATTCATTTTCAACAAACTGTACCCCAACACACCGACTCGGTATCGATAACAACTTCTGATTTTACGATAATTTTGTTACTTTAAACCCCTTTCCTTAGGAACACCGCTTAGCACATGCTAATCCACCGAAAGACTTCTCAGACCTCAGGGATTGATACATGCCTCTCTCTCTCTCTCTCGAGCAGCTTTGAATATCAACTCAAAATGAAAGTCAGAGTCCAGAAAGTTTTGCCAAAAAATCTCTGACTATTTCCTGAGGAATTCACTTGGAATTGTGGGTACTGTAGCTTTTAAAAGCTAACTCCAAACACACAGACTAACCCATATGTTTAACTTAGAATTTCAAGAATGCAAACTTGCTGTAAATTATGCTCAAATACATACACATATATCTCATTTTGAACACATTCCTCTGTAATCACACCCTGCTGCCCCTTCAGCTCACCCACTAATCACTCCTTTCTGCTCCAATTGCTTCCTGCTACCCCGACATAAACTCATTACTCCCACAGCAATTCTCATAATTATTACCTGCTGCCAGGGTAATCACTCTCCACTGTCTCTGTAATGACTCCTAAAAAACATGTCTTTATAGTTCATTTGTGTTTTTTCATTGCAGACTAAAAGCCAAGGATTTCTCCATAGTTTGAAGGCAATTAATTGTATACTCATTGTGAACACCATTTGTACAGCTGCGGGTTACAGCAATGTTTGCAGATGAACTGGAGCTAAAGGGTTATGCACATAAAGAGCTTCGGTTGGCAACAAAAAGCTGATTGGTTTGTAGACAGGTGACCATTAATGACAAAGGCCTTCTGCCTGCCAACAAGCATGTGATTGGTTGTCAGGTAGCTAAACAGTTGAGGCTGGGACCAAGATTCTTAGAAATCATCAGGTCTCTACTAATCAGGATTTAACTCTCCATTCTCCACAGTAAGGCACTTTAAAACCAGTTTATGTTTCCTTCAGCAGTTGCAATAAGCAGTGATTATTATCTGATAGACCAGAGACCTTTTCATAAATGAATTATCCATCCACTGCCTCATATAAAACAGTGGAAGCATTTGGAGATGGACAATTGAGAACCTGCATTCTAAGCAGCACAAAAATCATTTCAGGAGGCTTTGTAACCATGAAGCACTGAACTGTTTTTCTCATTATTCCCTCTATCGATAACCCTGTCTGTGTTTGTAGGTCTGTGTATGTAAAGTGGATTAGAGTCTTAATCAGTAGAGTTATATGCAGACGGTTCATAGCTGTTTACCTGTAGCTCAAGTGTAATTATTTGTAAAAAGGAAAAACTCTTGTTAAATACAAACCCATGTTCCATGATTTAAAGAGGGGTAAGCATGGGAATCCTCAAATACATTTTAAAATCTTTAACTTTTGTGATGGCTCTGAGTTTGCAGGGCTTGGTTTCCAGGTGCAACCCCAATGAGTAAAGTTTTGGGGTTCATCCAGGATTGAATGGAAACAGAGGCAATGAATATTTGTGTATGGTGTTAGTAAATAACAGAGCTGAAGGAAAACATCAGGTTCTGTGCTGTGTTTGAGACACGGCACTGGAAATGGCAAAATAGTCCCTGCAAGTGGCAACATTGTTCACTGCAAGTGCTAAGGGAACTTGCAAAGACTAGGTTGATTGACTTGGTGGGTAGGTAGCGTTATCTGACGGAAACAGAAAAGCAGTTAGTTGAGGCACGAGGATAACACTGAGGTTTTAAGGAAATACAAAAGCAAACAGGTAATCCAGGGATGAAACATTTAAATTAAGTTAGGGTTAAAGAAGCTGGAAATGAAAAGGACAGAATGGAAAAAAAAAATGATGATAAAGTTCCAGAGGGAAGAAGTTCACAAATAAAGAGCAGAAGAGGACAAGGTTAAGGTGGAAAAAGATAAAGAAAGGGAAGTAGAATTTAAAAGAGTGGAAATGAGTAAACTGTAATTAGAGGAGCACAGAGTGATACATTTACAACAGGAGACTGGAGACCTGTGACCAGCAGTGTTCCACAGGGATTGATTCTGGGTTCTCTTTTGTTTGCCATTTATATAAATGATTTGGATGAGAATGGATAGAGCAAGGTCAGGAATGGATGTTGCAGGTTCCAGGGTTTAGATCTTTGATAAAGATCAGGGAAGGTGGTAAAAGGGGGGGATGTGTGGCTTTGTTAGTCCAGGACAGTATAATTGCGGCTGAAAGAACTTTTGAGGAGGACTTGTCTACTGAGGTGGTATGGGCTGAGGTCAGGAACAGGAGTGGAGTGGCCACACTGCTGGGAGTTTTTTAAAGGCCTCCGCAAAGTTCCAGGGATGTGGAGGAGAGCATTGGCAAAACGATTCTGGGCAGGAGTGAAAGGAACAGGGTGGTCATTGTAGGAGACTTTAACTTCCCTAACATTGACTGGAATTGCTATAACTCTAGCACGTCGGATGGATCAGTTTTTGTCCAATGCGTGCAGGAGGGTTTCCTGACACAGTATGTCGAAGGGGCGACAAGAGCAGAGGCCACACTGGATCTGGTACTTGGTAACGAACCAGGCCAGGTGTTTGATTTAGTGGTAGGTGAGCACTTTGGACAGAGTGACCATAATTCGGTTACGTTTAGTTTAGCGATGGAAAGGGATAGGAACATGCCACAGGGCAAGAGTTATAGATTGAGGAAGGACAATTATAATGCGATTAGGCAAGACTTAGGAGGCACAGAATGGGTTAGCAAAATGCAGGGGATGAGGATAATCGAAATATGGAGCTGGTTTAAGGAACAGATATTGCGTGTCCTTGATAGGTATGTCCCTGTCAGGCAGTGAGGAAGTGATAAGGTAAGGGAACTGTGGTTTACTAAAGAAATTGTATCTCTTGTTAAGCGGAAGAGGGGGGCTTTTGTGACGTTGAGACGAAATGGTTCAGATGAGGCGATGGAGAATTACAGATTAGCTAGGAAGGATTTAAAGAGAGAGTTAAGAAGAGCAAGGATGGGACATGAGCAGACATTAGCAGGTAGAATAAAGGTTTCTATAAGCTTTCTATAGGTATGTGAGGAATAAGAGGATGACTAGGGTAGGAATAGGGCCAGTCAAAGACAGGAGCGGCAAGTTGTGTGTGGACCCTGTGGAGACTGGAGAGGTGCTAAATGATTATTTCTCATCTGTTTTCACTCAGGAAAAGCAGAATATTGCAGAGGAGAAGACTGAGATATGGGCTACTAGAATTGGAAAGGATTAAGGTTAGTAAGGAGGAGGTGTTATCAATTCTAGAAGGCGAGAAGGTAGATAAATCCCCTGGGCCAGATGGGATTTTCCCGAGGATTGTCTGGGAAGCTAGGGAGTAGGTGGCAGAGCCTTTGGCCTTGATCTTTGAGTCCTCATTGTCTGCAGGTTTAGTACCAGAGGACTAGAGGATTGCAAATGTTGTGCCCTTGTTCAAGAAGGACAGTAGAGATGACCCGGGTAATTATAGACCTGTGAGCCTTACGTCTGTTGTCGGAAAAGTTTTGGAAAGAATTATAAGAGATAGGATTTATAATCATCTAGCAAGCAACAATTGACTGGAGATAGTCAACATGGATTCGTCAAGGGCAGGTCGTGTCTCACAAACCTCATTGAGTTTTTTGAGAAGGTTACCAAGCATGTGGATGAGAGTAGGGCAGTTGATGTGGTGTACATGGACTTCAGAAAGCCTTTGATGAGGTTCCACATTGTAAGCTACTGGAGAAAATACAGAGGCATGGGATTGAGGGAGATTTAGCAGTTTGGATTAGAAATTGGCTTTCTGTAAGAAACGAGTGGTGGTTGATGGAAAATATTCAGCCTGGAGTCCGGTTACTAGCAGTGTGCCTCAAGGATCTGTTTTGGGACCACTGCTGTTTGTCATTTTCATAAATGACTTGGACGCAGGCATAGGTGGATGGGTTAGTAAGTTTGCAGATGACACTAAAGTCGGTGGAGTGGTGGACTGTGTGGAAGAATGTTGCAAGTTGCAGGGAGACTTGGATAAACTGCAGAATTGGGCTGAAAGGTGGCAAATGGAGTTCAATGCAGATAAATGTGAGGTGATTCACTTTGGGAAGAATAATAGGAAGGCAGAATACTGGGTCAATGCAAAGATTCTTGGTAATGTAGATGTGCAAAGGGATCTTGGTGTCCATGTACATAGATCCCTGAAAGTTGCCACCCAGGTTGATAGTGCTGTTAAGAAGGCATACGGTGTGTTAGGTTTTACTGGTAGAACATAGAACATAGAACATAGAACAGTACAGCACAGAACAGGCCCTTCAGCCCACAATGTTGTGCTGACCATTGATCCTCATGTATGCACCCTCAAATTTCTGTGACCATATACATGTCCTAGCAGTCTCTTAAATGACCCCAATGACCTTGCTTCCACAACTGCTGCTGGCAACGCATTCCATGCTCTCACAACTCTCTGCGTAAAGAACCTGCCTCTGACATCCCCTCTATACCTTCCACCAACCAGCTTAAAACTATGACCCCTCGTGCTAGCCATTTCTGCCCTGGGAAATAGTCTCTGGCTATCAACTCTATCTATGCCTCTCATTATCTTGTATACCTCAATTAGGTAGAGGGATTGAGTGTAGGAGCTGTGATGTCATGCTGCAACTGTACAAAATGCTAGTGTGGTCCCACTTGGAATATTGTGTACAGTTCTCGTCACCCCATTATAGGAAGGATATGGAAGCATTAGAAAAGGTGCATCAGAGGGTGAAGGGTCTAGGCCCGAAACGTCACCGTTTGTGCTCCCGAGATGCTGCTTGGCCTGCTGTGTTCATCCAGCTCCACTCTTTGTTATCTTGGATTCTCCAGCATCTGCAGTTCCCATTATCACCTTTACCAGGATGTTGCCTGGTCTGGAGCGAAGGTCTTATGAGGAAAGGCTGAGGGACTTGGCTCTGTTCTCATTGGAGAGAAGGAGGCTAAGAGGGGATTTAATAGAGACATGCAAGATGATCGGGGGATTAGATAGGGTGGACAGTGAGAGTCTTTTTCCTAGGATGATGACGTTGGCTTGATTGAGGGGGCATAGCTGCAAATTGAGGGGTGATAGATTTAAGACAGATGCCAGAGGCAGGTTCTTTACCCAGAGAGTGGTAAGGGCGTGGAATGCCCTGCCTGCCAATGCTGTGAACTCAGCCACATTCGGGGCATTTAAACATTCCTTGGAAAAGCATATGGATAATGATAGGATGGTGTAAGGGAAGGGCTCAGATTAGTTCACAGGTTGGCGCAACATCGAGGCCCAAAGGGCCTGTTCTGCACTGTATTGCTCTATGTTCTATGTTCTAATATAGAAGGCATAGTGAGTACGTTTGTGGGCAACACCAAAATGATGGCACAGAGGGACCTAGGATGCAGGTACATCATTCTTTGAAGTTTGCATCATGTATAAATAAAGTGGTTAAAAAGGTGTTTCGCACGCTTGCCTTTGAGTCCTTTGAGTGTAGGAGTTGGTATGTTATGTTGAGGTTATACAGGACATTGGTGAGGATTCTTCTGGAATACTGTTTCAATTCTAGTCATAAATAATGGGAACTGCAGATACTGGAGAATCCGAGATAACAAAGTGTGGAGCTGGGTGAACACAGCAGGCCAAGCAGCATCTCAGGAGCACAAAAACTGACGTTTCAGGTCTAGACCCTTCATCAGAGAGGGGGATGGGGAGAGGGTTCTGAAATAAATAGGGAGAGAGGGGAAGGTGGACCGAAGATGGATAGAGGGGAAGATAGGTGGAGAGGAGAGTATAGGTGGGGAGGTGGGGAGGGGATAGGTCAGTCCGGGGAGAACGGACAGGTCAAGGGGTCGGGATGAGGTTCGTATGTAGGAGATGGAGGTGCAGCTTGAGGTGGGAGGAGGGGATAGGTGAGAGGAAGAACAGGTTAGGGAAGTGGGGTCGCCCAGTTATATTATTATTCTGGACAGGGTTCAGAAGGGATTTGAGGATGTTGCCAGCTATGGAAGGTTTAACTTATAAAGAAAGGCTAGATAGCTGGGACTTTTTCCACTGGACCGTAGGAGGCTGAGAGGCAATCTTATAGAAGTTTACAAAATAATGAGGGGTACAGATAAGACAGTTAGTAGTAATTGTCTTTTCCCTAGGATGGGGCATTTCAAGAGTACGAGGGAGTTTCTATGGAGCACATTTTTAAGGTGAGAGGAGGGAGATTTAGAAAAGGCATGAGGGGCAAATTTTTTTACACAGAGAGTGGTTCACTTGTGGAATGAACTTCCTGATGAAGTGGTGGATGTGGGTACAATTACAACATTTAAAAGACACTTGGTTAAGTGCACAAATAGGATTGGAGAAATATGGGGCAGGCACAGGCAGGTGGCATGAGTTTAGTTTGGGTTTATAATCGGCATGGACTGTTTGGGCCAAAGGGTCTGTTTCCTCGCTGTATGACTTTATAACCTTACTATACATCAACAACTTTACACAAGGGACAGACAATTCACCTGGTCTTGAGTGTGGGAATGGATTTGTTATATTATCCAGAGTGCTACTATATCAGCGAGCTCACACTGGGGAGAGGTCATTTAAGTGCTCAGCCTGCAGTCAGTGCTCCTGACATTCGAGGAACTGATGTTCCATCAACATATTCACACTGTTGAGAGACCAATCAAGGACTCTCGTTGTGGGACTGAGTTCAAACGATCATCTGAACTCACTGTATGCCAGTGGGCTGACACTGGGGAGAGGCCATTCCTCTGCTTAGAGTTTGGGAAGGGATTAAGTCAGTCATCCAACCTTACAGCACATCAGTGGGGTCACACCAGGAACCAGCAACTTGGGAACAGAGTTTGATTCGGTCGTTTCACTCTTAGGATAGGAACAGGACAGCATCTGGCAGCTTTCTTTACAACTCGGCAGCTCTCTTCACGATCCACTCCGCTCACCCCGCATGGGGAAGGGGCTGGAAAAGGCGCCCTAAATAAACCTGTCGATGATGCCAAGCAGGTAGCAAAGTCAAGTCGCTAAGAGAAGGCATAGAGTTCACGAAGAGACAAAGACAGGTTGAGTCAGTGAATTCTAGCAGAAAGAACAAAAAATAAGATCCCATGGTATTAGGAGCAAGGTACAGGCATGGATAGAGGATTGGCTGACTGGCAGCCATGAGACAAACAGTCAGGATAAAAAGATCTTTTTGAAGGTAGCAGCTGGTGACTCGTGGAATTCTGCAGGGATCAGTGCTGGGATCACAACTATTTACATTCATTATCTGGACAAATGGACAGACAGCATTGTTGCCAATTTTGCAGATGACACTAAGATGGCTGACGGCACACTGTTGAGCAGGTGGAGAGGCTGCAGAAGGACTTGGACAGGCCAGGAGTATGGGCAAAGATGCGGGAAATGGAATACAATGTGGAAAAGTGCGACGTTATGCACTTTGTTAAGAACAAAGGCATAGACCATTTTCTAAATGGGAAAAGGTTTTGATTATCTGAAACACCAAGGTACTTAGGAGTCCTAGCTCAGGCTCCTCTTAAGGTTAACATGCAGGTTATCTTCACCAGTGGACTATTACATTGAAAAGACAGGTTCAAGACTTCTTGGAAACATTCATGATGAAAGTATATGATTAATTACTTTATCATTCAATCCTGAAACCAAAGGGATGGTCACGACCAGTGCAGATGGCTGCTGGACACATTATTGGTTTATCTGCTCCTCAAAGTCCATCAAATACCAGCACCTGAAGTGAAGAAAGAGCTTAGAAAACAAAAGTTCGGCAATAATCGCTTTCAATAGCCTAGCAGACCAGCAAACTTCCAACAACACCCTTACCAAAATCTCCACAGAATTAAATTTAACAGAGTGAAGGAGATCTGGAAAGAGCTGAAGACAGCCATCACCTCGTGCTGTGAGGAAACCATATGCTACAAGCTATAGGATAGATATGACGAAACTTAAAAGGGGATGTTGCCAGAGTTGAAGGGTTTGTGCTGTAGACAGAGGCTTGGACTATTTTCCCTGGAGCATCAGAGACCAAGGGGAGACCTTAAAGAAGTTGATAAAACCATGAGGGGCACGGATAGGGTGAACCGCAGTGTCTTTTCCCCAGGGTAGGGGAGTCCAGAACTAGAGGGCATAGGTTTAAGGTGAGAGGGGAAAGATGTTAAAGGAGGCCAAGGGGCAACATTATCACAAATGAATGGAACAAGCGGCAAGAGGAAGTGGTGGTGGCTGGTACAGTTCAGAAGGTATCTGGACGGGTATATGAACAGGAAAGGTTCAGAACATGGATGGGAAACCTGTGGCCTTAAGGCCACATGCAGCCTTCTGGGGTACTGGTTGCGGCCTTCTGCCTATTTGTCTGCAAATATTAAACCCTCCTTTTTAAATCTGTGTACCATTTTTAAAAAGTTTACTGGTAACTGAGTCATGTCAAAGACTAAGAAAAGAATTTTAAAGAAAGAGAGCAGAGTGGTTAATGAAGAACGCGAATTGCAATTGTACATAGTTGCTGTGAGAGATAACGATGTGTTTGCTCTGCGATAATTGCAACAGTGAAGAATTACAATATTAGTATTATGCAGTTCATAAGGACAACAAATATACTAAGCTGGATGGAGAAATCCGAAAGTCTGCACTTAAGAAAATGAAAGATCAAAAGGAGCAGCAGCAGGACAAGGGACTGACATCACTGAAGCAACTCATAAAGTCGCACATATACTCGGAAGAAGAGGTAGGCCACGTAGCAATGTGGGAATCATAAAAGAATGCACTGTTGAAATTGCAGGATGCTTGGATTCAGAAAAGGTTAGTAAGTACGAACAGTTACTCCTTTCACGAAGGGCCATAACTGATCGGCGACAATGAATTAGCCCTCAATGTAACAGAACATGCCAAAGTGAAGGCATTTATTATTTGATTGCCTTCGATGAATCCAGTGACACTGATGGCTCAGCACAGGTGTTATTTTTTATTCGTGTTATAGCTGCGGATTTTCATTGCCACGAGGAGTTACAGGCTTTGGGTACCCTTACATGTGGAACTGACACCTTCACTATCTTCAAAGAAAAATGCCATGAAGCAAAACTGAATTTATGTAATTTAGTGAGTGTATGCACAGACGGTGCACCTTCCGCGACAGGAAAGCATGAAGGATTTGTTATAAAAAGAACTGCCAGATCCAGATACTTTGATTTCTTTTCATTGTCTTATGCACCAATAGAATCTCTGAGCTGAATCTACTGTTTTTAGTGACACAAATAAAGCTGTAGGTATTGTGAACCACACTCGCGCAAATGCATCGTGGCATTGCCAACTTCGCAACATGTTTCAGCTTGGTGATGAAGAGTCAGCTCGGATCTGCCATATCTTTCTAAAGTGCGCTGGTTGTCACAAGGACAAATGCTTGTAACACTTTTCTCTTTGAGAAAATAAATCACAAAAATTTTTGAGGAACTGAATGAACCGTGCGAACTGTCAAATGAGGATTTCTGCAGAAATGCTGCACTTCTGTGTGGTATAATGTCAAAGCAAAGCGATCTGAATTTTTTTTGCAGGGTGCAACTAAACCTATATATGATATGTGGCTAAAAATTCAGGCATTTTGGTAAAAGCTGACCTTTTTAAAAAACTCTCGGAACTTTCAGCTGAATACTTTCCTGAACTAGCAAAGAGTAATTAATGAACAGGATACAAGCAAATTATTAAGGAAATGCTACACGAAAGAATACACACTGTTCTAGATGCTCTGATTGAAAAATACAATGAAAGGTTTGCAGATTTTGAGAAACATGATCTCACGCAGAAACTAGCTTTTCAACCACACCTGTTTGATGTCTCCAAAGCACCTGAATTGATTGATCTCTCAGAAGACAGTATTCTGAAGTCTCTATTTGATACTGGAAGGATCCCATTGTAATATGGAAAACTGTGGTTAAATACCCACGTCTACATCAACATGTTCATCGAATGCTGTTTTGTTTAGGCACACCCTACTGCTGTGAATCAATATTTTCAAATGCGATACAAATTAAAACGGGCTTGAGATCTGAAGATGACAGCTTTTCACCCGGAGGACCAATAAGCCATCACAAAAGAGACATTAAATGGTTTGTTGTCAAAGTCTTTCACGTTATTATTTCTACTGTCAAACAAATAAATGTGTCTTTGCTGGATTTTTTTTGTTCAAATTCCTCACCTAAAAGCAGGCAATAATTAAAATGAGTAAACATGTCGTCAAAATGTGACATTTTGTTGTATGTGTTAAATTCTCAGCATGTGGCCTAATAGGGTCTCGGTTAAATAAAATGTGGCCTTCCAATATAAAAAGGTTCCCTACCCCTGGGCAGAACAAACGTATTGTGCAAACGAGGACTGGACATTCCTCTTGCAGAGTATGTGGACAGGTAAAGCATAGGATATTTATGCTTCACCGCCCCTCAGGAATTATCGCAAAACTATATTGGCTGCAAATGAGTTAGTTCCTTAAACATAGAGACAAAGGTTTCAGAAACAGGAAGTAGCCTGGAAAAACCTACCTTGAATTGAAAGGGTAATGTGAAGTGGTTTTGACAGGTGGATAAGAGCATTATAAGGTGGAACCAGAAACAAAGAGGAATTTAAAAACTCAATACCTTCCATAATGAGAACTCATGTCAAGGACCAAAGGATTGTAACATCTAGCAATAATGGCTGATGATTATAAACTAACCCCTATTGGGATTCCTACCGAGCCAGGTACTCCAAGCTCAGATTAGCAGCAACTTCATCAACAGAGCTCTATCCATTTGCTCGTTATGCAAGCTTCATGCCAAGATAGCAAAACTACACAATAATGGCAACGCTGATCAAACCATCCCTTGCTATATATCGCAACCTCATGAAAGGGCAGCAGGCCACCACTTTGGCCCGAAATATGGTGCCCACTCCACCTTAGATTATGCTAAAATAGGAAGGCATCTCAAATATTTGAGCAAGAGGTTAAGCTATCCATCCTACACTGCCATCTTGCAGTAAATGTATGAGTTGTATTCTTCACTAACAGGGTGCCAATATAAGCCAAAAAGACTTTCAGCTCACGTTGCAATTCAGTAGCGTGGTACATGAATTTCAGGGACATTGTGATGCCAGGGTATAAAGGCTGTACATCCCAACAAATGAGAGAGCATCTCAGAAATATTAAATAGCACATCTCTATGAATTCCTACCATGTGCAACCAGTCTCTGTTTGCAAAGCTGAGAACAATATCTAAAACTACATGTGATTCTGCTATTGGACAGTTGCTAAGAATTAGACTGGAAACCAAATGAATAATATCAGTTGACACCCAAGTCGATTTCCTTGTGTGTGCTAGAAACTATGTACACTCACAAACACGCAGAACTTCCTGTTCCTTGCAGGCAAACGGATGCACACACTGTATCCTTTTCAATGAGAGAGCATGGAAAAGGCCAATCCCTGCTGCACACAGGGGAGGTGGTGGCCCTGTGATATTATTGCTGATCTGTTAATTCAGAAACCCAGGCAATATTCTGGGGACCCAGGTTCAAATCCCACACGGCAGATGTGGAATTTGAATTCAATTTTAAAAAAGTGTCTGGAATTAAGACTCTATTAATGACCATGAATTCATTATCAATTGTTGGAAAAACCCATCTGGTTCACTAATGTCCTTTAGGGAAGGAAACTGCCATCCTCACCTGGTCCGGACTACATGTGACTCCAGACCCACAGCAATGTGGTTGACACTTAACTGCCCTCTGGGCAATTGGGGACGGGCAATAGATGCTGCCTATCCAGCGACACCCTCATCCCGTGAATGAATTTAAAAATGGCAATACTCTGACCAGAGTTGACCTGCCTGCTTGAAATTTATTAATTTAAATAAGACTGGCAGCTAAATGTCTGTGCTACATCTCCATACCAATTAGCAGCTTCTTTTGGTGCTACATAAACTATTGTTTCATTTCTAAAGTTCACTTTCCTGTGTTGCAGTCCTGGAGAATGCAAAGCAAAAATCTTCAAACTCATGTTTCTCTTTAGAAGTGTCTATATTCTGTAGCAGAAAATGATGAGAATACACATGAACAGCTAGACTGCATCCTCAATATCGTCAGGTCACATGAGATTTGGACATGATGGAAGATGGTTTCAGTGAGGTTCTGCTCTGCAATGCTCCTGTATGTAATTTAATGGATACTAGTTACTCATGTGGTGTCCAGACCTCCTCTGTCTATAGTTCCCAGAACCAAATTTTGACATTTCTGCACCTATTAGTTGTAGAACCTCTGGGCAACAGGAGGGAGTAGTTCACTGTGTCCTGCTCATTATTTAGTCCTGAACTCACATCACAAAAACAGATGATCTGGAGATTATCTCATTCATGTTTGTGGGAGCTTGCATCTTTCAAACTGTTCACAACAAACAACTACACCTCCCAGTCGTGAACCATTTCAATTACCCTCCTCACCCACACCTCCCCCCCTCCCCACCACCCACTCCTCGGAAGACATGTCCATGGGCCTCCTGCATTTCCACAATGATGCCACCCTAAATACGCAGGAACAGCATCCCATATTTCGCTTGGGAACCCTGCAGCCCAATGGTATCAATGTGGACTTCACAAGCTTCAAAATCACCCCTTCCCCCACCGCATCCCAAAACCAGCCCAGCTCATCCCCGCCTCCCCAACCATTCCTCCCACCTCAAGCCCCAGCCCCACCTCCTACCCACTAACCTCACCCCACCTCCTTGACCAGCCCGTCCTCCCTGGACCGACCTATCCCCTCGCCAACTCCCCATCTACATTGACCTTCACTGGCTCTAACCCCGTCTCTTTAACCTGCCTGTCTGCTTTCACCCTATCTTCTCCTTTATCCATCTTCTATCTGCCTTCCCCTCTCTCCCTATTTATTTCAGAATCCCCTTCCCCTCCCCCACTTCTGAAGCAGGGTCTCGACCCAAAACGTCACCTTTCCTGCTCCTCTGATGCTGCTTGGCCAGCTTCACACCGTGTTATCTCCTGTTTACTGTGCACCTCTTATATTTTTGGCAATAGAAGTTCAACAAATTCTACATTGACAAAAAGTATATGAATCATGACTGGATGTGTCAAATAAAACGTGATTGTGCAAGCTTACTGTGCGAATTAACAGACCACTCACGAAAAAATCATAAGACATACCCAACAAAGACAATGACAAAATCCAGAACATTCCAGAAATTTCGCAAGTAGGCATCTGGGTGAAACAGGAAGCCATACACAATGATTTTCAAAATTGCTTCAATTGTGAATATTATCAGGAAGATGTACTCAACCTTTTCCTACAAGAGAGACAGAAAAGTAAGTGTAAGAGTGACAGAGAACTATGTTGTGACATTCCTTCTGAGGCAAACAGCTTGCCAGCATCACTTTCACGAGTCAATGGCTTCAGATCCACTTCTGTTCCCAGTCCTGTAAAATTCCCTCCCTTCCACCAGGACTAGCTGCGGCAGTTCCCTTCCTGTGTGGATCCATTCTGTGGGGTGATCTACCACCTTTGCACTACCCCGTTAGCCACGCCCTTCTTCTATCCCCAGCCTGGTTCGCAGTCTCCCCCGACTCAAAGATTTTGATTTTTGCCTTCGGTATAAAAAACATTAGCTAAGTTTGTCCCAGGTAAGGCTGGCTTCAGAACAGAGAAGGGGTTTTGAAAAGAAAGGCAGAAACTGATGTACGTACTATATCGATTCATAACAAAGCCTTTGTAAAGCTCTAAATATTTTCTGCTGCCCAATTCAACAGATAGATATTGGTGTATGAAACATAGGAAAGAGCATGAATTGTTGCCAATTACTAACTGACCTGTGCAAGGTTCTAGTGAGCTGCCTTCTTGTACTGCTGCTCTCTATCTAATGTAGGGACACCCCAAAACTCTGCCGGTGTAAATTCTAGGAATTTGACCTTACAACAATGGAGGCACGGTGACATCCAACTAAGGATAATCAATAGCTTGGAGGGTGGCTTGCAGCTGGTATCCCTTTGTATCTGCCACCCTTTTCCTTCTGGATGGTAAAAGTCACTGAGGAAATCCTGAAGAGATGTCCTGGAGTTGAGATGACTGACCTCTAACAAATCAGAACATCTTCCTTTGTACCACACATGATTCTGTCTAGCAGTGTTTTCCCCTCATTCTCATTGCCCTGATGCCACACACAAATCAAATGCAGCCTTGGTGTTAAGGCCTGTCACTCTCACCTCACCTCACCTCTGCAATTCAGCTCTTTTGTCTATGTTTGAACAAAGGCTGCAATGAGATCAGGAGCTGAGTGGTCCTGGCAGAACCCAAACTGGGTGTCACTGAGCAGGTTATTGCTGAGCAGGTGCTGCTTGATAGCACTGTTACTGACACCTTCCATCACTTTACTGATGGTCGAGAGGGGACTGATGGGGCATTAATTGGCCAGGTCTGATTTGTCTTGCTATTTATATACACAACATACTTGGGCAATTTTCCACATTATCAGGTAGATGCCAGTATTATAACTGTACTGGAACAGCTTGGCTAGGGGAGCAGCAAGTTCTGGAGCACAAGTCTTCTGTATTATTGCCAGATCATTGACACGGTTCATAACCTTTTACAATATCTACAATCACCAACTGTTTCTTTGTATCATATGGAGTGAATTGAATTTTCTGAAGACTGGTATCTGTAATGCTGAGGTCTACCGGAGGAGGCTGAGATTGAGATGAGTCATCCACTTGGCACTTCCGGCTGAAGATTGCTGAGAATGTTTCAGCCTTACCTTTTGCACTGATGTGCTGGGCTCTTCCATCAGTGAGCTGGTTAGGTCATATTTATGAAGCCTCCTCCTGCAGTGAGTTGTTTAATTGTTCATCATCATTCATGACTGGATGTGGCAGGTCTGTAGGGCTTAGATCTGATCCATTGGTTGTATGATTGCTTAACTCTGTCAACTCGTTGTTAATGTAGCTTGTCATTCAAGTAGTCCTGTTTGGTGGCTTCATCAGGCTGACACCTCATTTTCAGGTATGCCTGGTGCTGCTCCTGGCGTGGCCTTCTCCACTGTCCCCAGGGTTGATCTCCTGGCCTGATGGTAATGGTTGATTGGGGGATAGGCCGGGACATGAGGTTACGGATTGTGCTGGAGTACAATTCTGCTGCTGTTGATGGCCCACAGCGCCTCATGGACGCTCAGTACTGAGTTGCTAGATCTGTGTGAAGTCTATCCCATTTAGCATAGTGGTAGCACCACACAACATGATGGAGGTTATTTTCATTGTGAAGGTGGGACTTCATCTCCACAAGGACTGTCGGATGGTCACTCTTATCAATACTGTTATGAACTGAGGCATCTGTAGCTGGCACATTGGTAAGGATGAGGTTAGACATGTCTCTCCCTTATGTTTATTCCCAGTCGAACAGCTATGTCCTTTCTTTTACACTGAAGCACCTAGAGGAAACACCCACACAGGCACAGGGAAAATGGGCAAAGTCCACACGGACAGTTGCCCGAGGGTGGAGTCGAACCCAGCGCTATGAGAAAGTAGTCCTAACCATTGAGCCGTGCCACCCCCAACAGGGCTGTTTCCGTCATTGTCTCTTCCAGCACCCAGGCTGATGCCAGGTGATCCATCCAGTTTCATTTCATCAAGATTCTGTTGAGATTGGAACAACAGAATGGCTTGCGTGGCCATTTCAGGGGGCAACTGAGAGTGAACAATATTGCTGTGGCCAGGCCAGGTGAGGGTGGCAGATTTCCTTTCCTGAAGGACATCAGTGAACCATCGACAATTGTGGTCATCAGTAGATTCTTAATTCCAAATATTTCTTGTATGGAATTCAAATTCCACCGTCTGATATGGTGGGATTCGAACTCAGGTCCCCAGAACGTTAGCTGAGTTTCTGGTTTAGTAGTTAATAGTTTAATCATTTAATAGCTATCACCTTCCCTGAGCAGGGAGATTAGAGGTGCTGAATATTATTTAAATTGAGAAAGGCTGCAGAGAGCTACAGCACGCAAGGATTTGGGAGTCCTCACAAATTTAGGAAGTATAAATGTTCAGCAGGTAAAGGGAAGGTGATTAGAATGTTGGCTTTTATTTCAAAGGGAATGGAGTATAAAATTAAGGAGGCTTTGCTAAAACAATCCAAGACTCTAGTCAGGTCACAGCTGGACTACTGTGAACAATATGATTTAATACATTCAGGAACTGGAGGCAGTTACAGACAGTTCACTAGGTGGATGCTGGCAGTGGTGGGAATTTCTTATTAGAAGGCTGATGGAGAAGTGAAGTCACATGGGGTCCAGGGTGTACGAGTTCGATGGATAGAGAACTGGCTGGGTAACAGGAGGCAGAGAGTTGTAGTGGAAGGGAGTTTCTCAAAATGGAGAACTGTGACCAGTGGTGTTCCATAGGGATGCGCGTTGGGACCACTGTTGTTTGTGATATACATAACTGGTCTGGAGGAAGGTACAGATGGTCTGATTAGCAAGTTTGCAAATGACACTAACATTGGTGGAGTAGCAGATAGTGAAGGGGACTACCGGAGAATGCAGCAGAATGTAGGTAGATTGGAGAGTCGGGCAGAGAAATGGCAGATGGACTTCAATCCAGGCAAATGCGAGGTGATGCATTTTGGAAGATCCATTTCAAGAGTGAACTATCTGGTAAATAGAAAAGCCCTGGGGAAAATTGATGCACAGAGAGATCTGGGTGTTCAGGTCCATTGTTCCCTGAAGGTGGCAACGCAGGTTGATAGAGTGGTCAAGAGGGCATACGGTATGCTTTAATTCATCGGACAGGGTATTGAGTACAAGAGTTGGCAGGTCATGTTACAGTTGTAAAAGACTTTGGTTTGACCACGTTTGGAATACTGCATACAGTTCTGGTCGCCACATTACCAAAAGGATGTGGATGCTTTGGACAGGGTGCAGAGGAGGCTCACCAGGATGTTGCCTGGTATGGAGGGCGCTAGCTATGAAGAGAGGTGAGGTAGATTAGGATTATTTATGCTACAAAGATGGAGGTTGAGTGGGGACCTGAGTGAGGTCTATAAAATCATGAGAGGTACAGACAGGGTGGATAGCAAGAAGCTTTTTCCCAGAGTTGGGAACTCAATTACTGGGGTCACGATTTCAAGGTGAGAGGGGAAAAGTTTAAGGGAGACATGAGTGGAAAGTTCTTTACGCAGAGGAAGGTGTGTGCCTGGGACATGTTGCCAGCGGAGGTGGTAGAGGTGGGCACGATAGCGTCATTTGAGATATATCTGGACAGATTCATGAATGGGCAGGGAGCAGAGGGATACAGATCCTTGAAAAATAGGTGACAGGTTTAGACAGAGGATCTGGATCGGCGCAGGCTTGGAGGACCGAAGGGCCTGTTCCTGTGCTGTAATTTTCTTTGTTCCTTGTTGTTTGAGGTTGAGTAGATCGGGCCTGTACTTCTGAGGCCTGGAATTCAGAAGAATAAGCGATGACTTTATTGAAACATACAATACAGTAGGTGCAGAAGGATTACTTTCCATTGTGGGTGAGTAGGTCCAGAAGTTATAATTTCAGAATAAAAAAGTTGCGCATTTAAGGCACAGATAAGGAGGAATTTCTTCTCTCATCTGTGGAATTCTTCACCACACAGTTGTTGAGGCTGTGCTGTTACAAATATTCAATTTTTAATCAGTATGGGACTTAAAAGTTATGGGAAAAGGCTGGAAAGTGAAGTTGAGGATTCTCAGATCAGCAATAATCTCACTGAATGCCTAAGAAGACTGGATGGGCTAAATTGTCTACTTCTGCTCCTATGTCATGATCTTTGACAACTCCTCTGCTCCTGATTCTCCATTATATCCCCTGCCTCATTCTCTTAAGGGCCAAAATTCACTTTGGCTTCTCTCTCTATCGATTTAAAGAAGGTCTTGCTATCCATCGTGATAGTAGTTGCAAGTTTAGCCCCTTCCCTCTATCAGTTTTCTGATTGTCTTCTCTTGGTTTTAAAACTTTCCAAATCCTTTGGCTTACCACTAATCTTTCCCACATTGTATGTTTGTTCTTTCAATCTGATGCTATCCTGAACTTCCCTGGATAAGCACTGTTGCTGATTCCCTTCCTACATTCCTTCCAGGAACGTGCCAGTAGGAATACTGGGATATAGTTTTACTGTGGGGCGACAATCTACTTTTCTCAACCATCTTCACAGGTAAACTCACTTCCCAATCCACTCCAGCCAGCTTTGCCCTCGTTCCTTTGTAATGAGTCTTGTTTGAGTTGAGCACCATTGCTTCCAACCCACATTTCTCCCTCTGAAACTGAATGCTAAATTCTACCATGTTATGGTCACTATTTCCTAGGGGATCTTTTACTGTGACATAATGTATTAATCTTGCTTCATTATACATGACTAGATCTAAAAATAGCCTTATTTCTGATTGGATCCATAATGTTTTGTTCTAGAAACTGTCCCAAATACACACTACATATTCTTCCTCTGCTGTGACTATCACAATCTACATGAAAATTAAAGTTATCCATGATCAATGTACTGACTTTTTGACGTAGCCTCATGATCTAATTTATTTGCTGTCCTACCATATATTTACTGAGAGGGAACCTGTGGGCTATAACTTTTCCGCTACTTAGCCGTAGAGCTGTACAGCAGAGAAACAGACCCTTCGGTCCGACTTGTCCCTGCTGACCAGTTACCCCAAATCAATCTCATCCTATTTGCTATCATTTGGCCCATAGCCCGCTAAACCCTTGTTATTCATGTACCCATCCAAATGCCTTTTAAATGTTGTAATTGTACCAGCCTCCACCACTCCCTTTGGCAGCTTGTTCCATACATGCACCACCCTTTGTGTGAAAAAGTTGCCCCTTAGGTCCCTTTCAAACCCTTCCCTTCTCACCTTAAAACTATGCTCTCTGGTTTTGGACTCCCCCACCCCAGGGAAAAGACCTTGGCTAGTTACCTTATCCATGTCCCTCATGGTTTTATAAACCTCTAAGGTCAACCCTCAGTCTCTAACACTCCAGGGAAAATAGCCCCACCCTATTCAGCCTCTCCCAATAGCTAAAACACTCTATGCCTTGGGGAGTGAGGATGGGGGGGGCAGTAAAATTACACCTTAAAAATAGCCACTTAGCTGTTCCCCTACCATGAGCACCACCCTCCCCCACCCATATTGGTTTCTCCAAATTCAGCTGCGAATTTTACTGTTTGCTTATTTTTCTTAGAAGGAACTTTGATGTCCAGAGATATTTGAAACTAAACAACTGAGACATGCAGCTGTACCAGTTCACTGTTTGGTCATACAGGTGTGCAGGCTTATTTCTCCATTTATTTTACCTCCCACTTGGTCTCTGCTTTATGAAGGAGGATGAGAGACCAAGGGCCTTTATTTTGATCTCTTTCTTTTCCAAAGTTCCAAAACAATGCAAAAGCTTATAAAATCATTGATAGTTGTGTTTAGTATTTGGGGAAATTAGCCCCAATATTGAAATGCCTCAAAAAAAAGGTGCAGCTCTTAGAGCCACCATTTTTTCCTATCGTCCATCTTGGATTACCCAGAATCCCTTTCTCGCTCACCTTTTATTTCTTACCTCCAACTATATAGATTTTATGTCTTCTGATCCAAGATCCTTTCATGTTTTTATACATGTTGGGGTGAACTATACCTGTTTACACCAAAGCGGCCCATGTTTAAAAGACACAAAATGGCCGACAAGGATTAGAACAAAATGGGACAGCCTGCTCCAACATTTCAATGAAACACAATGATACCTTTGAACAAGATTACTGTAAGATTAGCAAAAGATCCTTACCACCAACCATCTGAGACAGTTTTAATAAGAGGATGCCTAAGAACAGATAGGGATTAATTCCAACTTCATTCATGAAAAGATGATATCCCAGTAAATGAATAACACTAGGTGTGAGTCTCACCCCAGGAACCATCCCAATTAACTATCTAAACAGCTGCAAACAGAACAGCTAAAGATATCTTGCAGGAATTAGCTTTTTACGTACAGCATTAAGAAACAGGCTTTAGTTAAAGATTATTCAGATAATCATTGAAGTAGTTTTCAACATATAACCAGAATATATTACAAACATTAGGGCAAAAGCATTTAAACCTGTTTGTTAAAGTTAATTAGCCTAAGGAAACGTCTTATGCCTTAAGCAAAATAGATTGCTCACAATCCACTAATTACAACGTGCTAAGAGTAGGAGTAGCTGTACTACTTTACATTTTATAACTAACTTTATAATCAAATTTAATCTTATAGCAATTAGTTAAAACTAACAGCCTTTTGTATTTTTACATAAATAATTAGGACAATGGCAAATATGAGGAGTGGCTGAATTTGATAAAAGAAAGTACATGAATAATAGAATTCACACTGTCCTTAGAGATAAGCAGTTTGAGACAGATCTGAAGGTGTGTAGCCAGCAACTTTGGAATGTGAATGAATAGTCTGCATAGAAAGATCCCAAGGCCTAGAGAGTACAATGTCTGGTAAACACCGTAAGACCATGGGAATCTGGGGTTATCGACAGGAATGCCCATCATTGATTAGGTCTCCCACAGGAATGAGGGCATAGATCAAGAAGGAAGAACAGCAACTACGCTGTATTCGATTAATGCAACATAAAGTGTGTAAAATGTTGTACTTTCACTGTAAAAATCAGAGTGTGTCATTGATCTCTCTTCTGATCTGAGCCAAAGATTACGGGAAAAATTGCTTTCTTACACTGAGGCCAGATTCGGGGAAGATCCATTGGCCCTCTCCCTGCATTAACCAGTTTCTGCTCGAATAAACGTCCTCCACTTGCCTGAATCTTGCCTGCCTCCTGATGTTTTTGTCTCTAGTGAGGGTCTACGCTGCTGCTATACTAAATCCATCCCCTACTAACAATGCTGTCCAATTGCCCTTTTCCTCCTACCTGTATGTTCAAAGCATGGCATACTCCTGAGTGTTAATTCCAAGCTCTGATCTCCCAGTATCTATGTCTCTATGACGGCTAGTTCACACCCAGAAACTTGCATTGATGCCATTTATTTTGTTCTGAATACCACGCATATTCAAGTAAAGAGTCAAAAGTTTTACCTTATTACCATTTTTGCCCCTTTGGCCCTATTTACTGCTGGTTTTCGATGTCTGTGCACGCTTTCCCTTCCTGTACCACTCCAGTCTTAATTGTCCAAGTAACTCTGCCGTATCCTCTCGCAGTAAACCATCACCCCTCTAATTAGTTTAAAGCCCTCTCTACAGTCCAAGGTATTCAGTTTACCAGGGCATAACCCAGCACAGTTCAAGTGAAGCTCATCCCACCAAAACAGCTCGCTTCCACCCGTGCCAGTGCCCCACAAACTGAAATCTATTCAATCCATTTCTGAAGAAGGGTCTAGACCCGAAACGTCAGCTTTCCTGCTCCTCTGATGCAGCTTGGCCTGCTGTGTTCATCCAGCTCTGCACCTTGTTATCTCAGATTCTCCACCATCGGCAGTTCCTACTATCTCCCAATCCAGACAAATCTTTCTGCTGAATATGTAGCTCCTTCACTTTATTTGCCCCATGCCAATTTGCCCTGGGCTCAGGTAGTAATCCAGAGATTATTATCTCTTAAATCCAGTTTTTTAATTAAGATCCCGACTGTTCAAATTCTTTCAGGAGGACCTCATTTCAAGTTTTACCAAGGTCACTGGCACCCATGTGGATGATAATAGCTAGATCTCTCCCCCAACTCTGCAAGTTTCTCTCCAGACCCAACAAGTTATCCTTAACTCTGGCACTGAGCAGGCAATACAGCTCTCGGGACTCCCGCTCACAGCTTCAGAGAACAGAATCTGTCCCTAATTATACAATTCCCTACCACAACTGCTTTTCTATCTCCTCCTACAACTTGAACATGCCATTGTCAGTTTGCTCATCGTCCCCGCAGTTCCCACTCTCAACCATACAGCATGCAAGAGCCTCAAAACTGCTAGACAATTGCAAAGGTCGAGGCACCATGACAGCGACCGTCTGGGTCCATATACCTGTACACCAGCACTCACACCCTTCCATCACTGCTCACACACCAATTTTAAATTAAGTAATCTGAGAGGGATGTAGATAAACTGGGGAGAGAGGGATGTGAATAAACTGAGGGTAGCCATGTAAATAGACTTGATGGCGAGGGTTTTGAAAGGGGTGGGGTAGAGATGTAAATACTCTGGAAAGAGGATGAACGGATGCATATTCAGTGGATGAAACCGGGCATGTTCGGGGAGGCGGTGTGTGCTTCTAAAGTTTGAGTCTGCAAATAAATAACTGGGGAAAGACCGATTCCTTCTCTGTCCTTCACCAGTTGACTGTCTGGTTTGGAACCAGGGTTGGGGTGTACCTGTGATGTTCAACCTCGCGTACCTCTGGTCTTTTTTAGAGCAGTTTTGCACAGACCGCTTCATGGTAGAGTGTGCTTAGTTGAGAGGCTATCTGCTGTTTTTAGTTGTTTATATTCAGATAATTGTGAAGGACTCACTGATAACTTACCAACTTGAAATTCAACGAATTGGTGTCATCTCCTGGAAGGGGCGTGTACACAGCCAGGGCCACACAATTGGCAAAGATAGTAATTAGTATGATAATTTCAAAGGGTCTGACAATGGTGTCAAGGATATCCCCATTCACACAACCAATGACATCCATAGTCTCATAAAACAAATTGAAGGATGGTAAAATCTCTCTATATCGTCTTATCCATTGGTCCAACACAGGTGAGCGGAGGTTAACTACAGATTAAAATTCTTTGCGAATACTCCAACGAAACAGTTCCAGAGAATTAGAACAGCTATGATGTACAGGCTAAAAATCCCTGTACGTTTTCCCAGCAGAAACTCCTACATTATTCCCTGAATCTCCCAAGACTGATATAGCATGTGATCAGATAGAGAGTAAAGTACCTTCTATAACATCCCCATCAAACACTGCCAAGGCAGGTACAGTACATGTTTACATACAGAGTAAATCTCCCTTTACACTATCCCCATCAAACATTCCCAGGACAGGTACAGCACGGAATTAGATAGGGAGTAAGGTTCCCCTTTCATTGCCTCAACGAAAGATCTGAAGGTGTGTGATTTATCTTACTCCCCCAGTATTCAGAATTAATGCAGCAACAGTCACATTAGAGACCTCTAACATTACAAAGCAGCAGTTTAGTCAGATCTGCTGGGACCAACTAGAGAGGGTCTGTAATTCCCTTTAATACAGGAGTGTGAGCTCAGTGCGATCCCTGACCATTGACACATTAAGCAGGCTTTAGCTCACCTTATATGGACTGGGAACAGTGACAGCTGCAAAGCCTATGGTGAATGACATCTCCCACAACACTCAACAACTCTATTCCTGTCCCCTCATATCCCTCCTTGGCCTGTTTCTATTTAGCCTGTACTTTAAATCTCTGTAAATCTCTGTAAATTATTATATACACACATTTTTCACATTCAAACTTTCTCTCCATTGTACTAGTTCTCACCTTCCTACTGGGTCTCTATCTATCAGTCAGGCACCTTCAGTTTCTCTCTGCAGGTTCAATCTCTTTCTTCATTTCTTTGACTTGCCCCCTCCCTGTTTCACCCTCTCTTTTTCCGTTTCACCACCCCACCATCTACCCCTCTACCGCCCTATCATTTCATTTTGCTTTGTCCTCATTCTGCCTCCCTCACTAAACCCTCTGCATTATCTCCCATTTCTTCCACACACTCTCTCTCCTCCCCAACACTCCTTCACTGTCCCCTCACTTACTGTCCCCCCATCTGTCATTGTATCACCTTCATTCACCACAAACTCTTCTCCTTCCCATGCTCTCTTTCTTTATTTTATGCTAAGTTCCCCATTTCTTACCCTCCCTCCTACAATGTGACCCGAATGTGAC